>NW_012108363.1:5747135-5750737 GCF_000951045.1 Mandrillus leucophaeus
ATTCATGTATTGGCAGTCAGCTGAGAGCTGGGCAGGCGGCTCTCTCTTGCATGCCTAGGCATCAGCTAGCTGTAGACTGGTCTAGGATAGCCTTGGCTGTGACGACTGGGCTGTCTTCCAAATAAGCTCCCATTCTCCAGCAGACTAGCCTGGCATGTCCACATGGTGGTGGCAGGGTTCCAAGAGAGAGCAGAAGTACTCCAGACCTCTTGAGACCTAGGCCCAGAATTGACACAGGGCCACTTCCAGTGTATTAAAAGCCAAAGCAAGTCACATAGCCAGCCTAGAGTCAAGGGGCAAGGAAATAGACTCCACCCCTTGATGAGAGAAGCTGCACAACCATTTTGCAAATCATGTGAACACAAGGAGGGAGAATTTGGTCTTTTTTTTTTTTTTTTTTTTTTGGTGCCTCCAAATCAATCTACTGTAGAGAGAGAGGAGTGGCAACAAGTCAACCAAGAGAGACGGATAGGCTCAAATCATGAAAAGTCTTGTTTGCCAGACTCAGGAGTTGGAGAGGAAATGGGGAGCCATGAAAGAGTGACATGATCAAATATGAACTCTAGACAGGTGTTGCTTTAACCCAAAAGGTAGTTGACCAGCTTGAACAACATAGTAAGATACCATCTCAACAAAAAATATAAATTAAAAAAATAGCCAGATGTGGTGGTGTGTACCAGTAATCCCAGCTACTCAGGATGCCAAAGCAAGGTAGGAGGATTGCTTGAGCCCAAGAGTTCGAGGCTGTAGCAAGCTAGTTAGTTCCACTGCATTTCAGTCTGGGTGACAGAACAAGACCTTGTCTCTAAAATAAAAAATAAAGACAGTTGATAAAGCCCTGGATAATGACAGGAGAGATGGAATTCAGTAATTAGATTCAAGAAAACCACAGATGTACTACCTGCTGTGAGGGTGAAATAGGGGAAACACCTAAGGTTGCATAGCTGGTGAGTAGCAGAGGGAGAGTAAAGCAAAGCTTAGCCGGGTGTGGTGGCACGCGCCTGTAATCCCAGCTACTTGGGAGGCTGAGGCAGGAGAATTGCTTGAACTTGGGAGATGGAGGTTGCAGTGAGCCGAGATTGTGCCATTGCACTGCAGCCTGGGCAACAAGAGCGAAACTCTGTCTCTAAAATAAATACAATAAAATAATAAAGCAAAATCTTCTATATCCCAATCTGATATCACTGCCATTCCTCTTCTGGGTGCAGTATTTTAAGTTCAGGGATTTTTCCATCCCTCTCCTATCAGTTGCAGTGTTCCCTTGGCCATTTTCTGAATCTGTCACCCGGAAACAGACACACCAAGGCCATTCTAAGACATAAACCTCATGGAGATATAAAGTTCAGTTTATCACAGCTAACAGTCAGAGACCTAATGCCTTTAGAGATAAGGAAATAACAATAAACACTAATAACTAGCATGTCTACCTGGTGCGGCTTGGAGAATCATTAACCGTTGTTAGATAAACAAATCTTGGCTGTTACCCACCTAGATCTGTGCTTCTCAGGGTTGTTTATGTGAGAAGCAGCTCAGCTGCAAATCAACACCTGTCATTAGGAGCATCCATTCTTTGACTTTCAATTTGGGCCTCGTATTTGAGGCCAGTTTGTTCACTCTGCCCACAGCATCTTAATCCTTTGGCACCTCCTCCCAGCCAGCCAGCTGTGCGCCTCGGTTCAATTTCAACTGCTCTACTGAACGACTTCTCCAGAGTTCTTCACAGTGAATCGCATGTTTGCCAAATAAATATTGCCTGTGTTCTATCTGATCATTGCAAACACACCTTCCAAATCAGATTAAATCTACCTAATTGATTTTACACATCATGATGACAAACAAAAACTACTTCTGTTTATAGTAGAAATTTGCACCTCCACCTTAACTGCACAGCACTTTTCTGTAAAGTGGCTCAAAACACTTCGCAAACATTATTTCACTTAATATTACACCTTTGGAGCTAGGCACGAGCCAGATTTCACTACTCCTTTTTATTCAGGTCCAGTGTGTTAACTGATTTGCAAAGCTGGCCTCAGTAATTCCACCCAGCCCGAGTATATACACAGGCAGAATTTGTTTCCCCACCTCGTGAATCTGGCTTGGCCTCATCACCTGCTTGAAGCGATAGAATACGGCATAAGTGACATTGGGCAACTCAATAGGCTTTGCAGCTTCTGGTGTGGCTCCTCTGGAGCTGCTGCTGTGTTAATTAATGAGAACCTGCCAGACATCAATAACAGGCTGTCAAGCCGGCCTTCTGGAGGATGAAGTAAGAATGTGCCTGCTAAGCCCCCGGCACATAGTAGGTGTTAGTTGCTTGCCTCACTTTCTGTAGCAATCATTTTTATCTAGAGAAGGCTGGAACTAAATTAATAACTTTTGTATATTTTTTTAAAGAGTAAGAGAATAGTTTTTTCCTTTTCTTTGCTCAGAAATTTAGAACCTGGTGTGATGATGGCCAGTTGAAGTGTGTCAAATATGATTACCATCTGAAGGACAGCAGCAGGGTTCTTCAAAAACCCTCTGCCCCTTACTGGGAGAAAGGGTTCACTTTGTAATACATTCGCAAGCAATGAGAACAGAGAGTACTTTGAGTTCTGAATACTAAGTATAGTTCAAAAATTCAACTCATTGGAAAGGAGAAAGGAAAATCACAGGTTTTACAACAAAGTCACTTTTCAGGTTCTCAGAATCACTTGAAAAGACCTATTTTACTGTTTGCCTGCCAAACTCGAGTTTTTTGTCCTATGGCTGCTAACCACATAGGTCTCCATGGGTCACCAGGGCCTCAGAAGCAGAGGGACTGTGTTGCCTTAGCAGGAAAAACCAGTCAAGCTGGTGGAGGGCAGTGCAGCAGGTGGCAACTTGCTCCCTCCTTGGAGTTTTTTGAGGCTTACAAGGAGAAACGGGCGTGATAGGTGGATGGGGTCGTGCAAAGGGTGCGGTGACATTCTCTTGTGAAGACTGGGTGTGTGACAGTAGCAGCAGCAGAGTTGATAACAGCCAAAAGTCTGGATAGCCATTAATAGAAACAGATATGGTGCCTGCTAAAACATCCGGACCACCATCAGGAAATGCAATCATCCAGGCTCAGCAGCCTTTCAAAGGCACCCAACCGAGACTCTCCTTTGTGTGCTTCCATTCTCTGGGACCCTGCCAGTACATAGGGTACTCTCGGTACTAGGGACTGAGCGTAGACAAAGAAGGAAGTGACAAAGTCGGTAACACCCACAATCAGGTGTTTCAGCTAGGGCAGTGGGGTGGGGAAGGTTACTCCTATGCCAGTTTTCTTTGGCATATGACTAGGAGCTTGCCAATACTTGCACTATAATTTATAAATTGAAGTCTATATGAAAGTTACTTTAATGAGTAGGTGACTCAATACTTCAGGTTTGAGCAAGGTCATATGCTTTTATTTATTTATTTATTTATTTATTTATTTATTTATTTGAGACAGAGTTTCACTCTTGTCGCCCAGGCTGGAGTGCAGTGGCACCATCTCGGCTCACTGCAACCTCCGCCTCCCGGGTTCAAGCGATTCTCCTGTCTCTGCCTCCCGAGTGGCTGGGATTACAGGCACAAGCCACCATGCCCAGGTAATTTTC
>NW_012108363.1:5752172-5755765 GCF_000951045.1 Mandrillus leucophaeus
TCACACCTGTAATCCCAGCACTTTGGGAGGCTGAGGCAGGCAGATCACCTGAGGTCAGGAGTTCAAGACCAGCCTGACCAACATGGTGAAACCCATCTCTACTAAAAATACAAAAATCAGTCGGGCGTGATGGCGCATGCCTGTAATCCCAGCTACTATGGAGGCTGAGGCAGGAGAATCACTTGAACCTGGGAGGCAGAGGTTGCAGTGAGCCAAGATCACGCCATTGCACTCCAACCTGGGCAATACAGTGAGACTCTGTCTCAAAAAAAAAAAAAAAGGCCCCAAAAAAGTTGTCAATGTGTCATGCACCTATGGAGCAGGGGAACCCAAAACTCAAGGTTGCCTGCCCTACCTTAGAAATGGAAAATTTACCTATTCATGCCTTGGTCCTGATTCTACCACAATGAGTAAAGCAAAGCAAAGCATAGGTTAAATAATTATTGACAGTCTGCCAGTCTGCCAGATACAGAAACATGGCTGTCTCTCCCTCCTTCCATATATTTGTCTGTTCTCACATCCCTATAATGACATACCCAAGACTGGGTAATTTTTAAAGAAGAGAGATTTAATTGGCTCACAGTTCGGTATGGCTGGGGAGGCCTCAGGAAACTTACAGTCAGTGCAGAAGGCAAAATAGAAGCAAGCACCTTCTTCACAAGGCAGCAGGAGGGAGAATGAATGCAGGAGGAACTATTAATGCCAGTTATAAAACCATCAGATCTCATGAGAATTCACCTGGTATCAGGAGAACAGCATGGGGGAAACTGCCCCCCGTGATTCAATTTCCTCCACCTGGTCTCTCCCTTGACGCGTGGGGATCATGGGGCTTACAATTCAAGATGAGATTTTGGGTAGGGACACAGCTAAACCATATCATCCCACTTTTGGTAAATAACAGTAAATCTTTGTTGATAGGCATAGAAATGCAAAGTCGCTTACACAAGTTGTTCATGCTTTCTTTGCCCATGCCAACATGGCCTCTAAAATAGTAAATTGTCAAGGAATCACCATCACGTTTACTTTTTAGTATAATTACAATATGATACAAAGATAGGCTGTTGTTTATAATAACTAGTAACCATCATCATCATCTTATATTACCATTTATTGAGAGCCTATTTTGCAGTAAGCATTGTATCAAGATCTGTGCATGCGTTACCTTATTTATTCTCAACAACCCATCGAAGTAGGCATTTTTATCCCCGTTTCCCAGTTGTAGACATACAATTCAGAGAGATTAAATTGCTCAAGATCATTAGCTAATATGTAAAAGAACTGGGGTCAAGAACATGTTGTCTGGCCAGCACAGTGGCTCATGCCTACAATCCGAGCACTTTGGGAGGCCAAGGCAGGTGGATCACCTGAGGTCATGAGTTCAAGACCAGCCTGGCCAACCTGGTGAAACCCCATTTCTACTAATAATTACAAAAATTAGCCAGGTGTGGTGGCAAAAATTACTAGTAATTACAAAAATAATTACAACAATTAGCCAGGTGTGGTGGCAAAAATT
Organism: Mandrillus leucophaeus; assembly: GCF_000951045.1. Taxonomy (NCBI): domain Eukaryota; kingdom Metazoa; phylum Chordata; class Mammalia; order Primates; family Cercopithecidae; genus Mandrillus; species Mandrillus leucophaeus. The sequence goes on from NW_012108363.1 coordinate 5,753,686, forward strand.
ACTAGTAATTACAAAAATAATTACAAAAATTAGCTGAGCATGGTGGCACACACCTGTAATCCCAGCTACTCTGGAGGCTGAGGCAGGAGAATCACTTGATCCCAGGGAGGGGGAGGTGGCAGTGAACCAAGATCACGCCATTGCAGTCCAGCCTGGGTAACAAGAGCAAAATTCCGTCTTAAAAAAAAAAAACATGTCCGATTCCAAAGCCCAAGCTTGGAACTTCTATGATACATAACATAGTCTTCCTGCCACATATAGGAGGTATCCAAATGTTCCTTACTAGGACCTAAGGGATCTAGCCCCTCTCGACCTTTACAGACTATGTACTGTCACACATCATAGATGAGGTCCATCAAAGAACTTGCAATGCCCTGAACATGCCCTGCTGTTTTACACCGCAGAGCCTTAGCATGTAGAGTCCCTCCACCATGATCACCTGCTCCCTACCCCTTTTGCTATGCAAATTATTCCCCTCACACAAATCAGCTAAGCCATGAGCTTCCCTAGGAAAGCTCCTCAATCCTTTCCCCAGGCTGGGTTTGTGTCCTCACTCTGTGGCCCCCTTGCACCCTAGGCATTCTTCAGTCATTGTCCTTACCACATTTTATTGTAGCATTATATTTCTTGTTTATTTATCTGTCCTCCTAGACTTTGAGAGCCTTCAAACACAAAATCACACACACACACATATACATATACATATATATATAATCTCCAGCCCTTAGTATATCAAATGCATCACTATTACATGTTATCTACTCAATAAATACTTGCTGACTTGCATTACTGATGATGTGAAATATGTTTCCGATGCTTATGCTTATCTAAAAGTATCATCCACTGCTTTCAAACCATAAGTAAAAATGGTCACCATTTAACTCAACCAATATTTACCATCAAGTCACTAAAAGAGCAAGAAGGACACTTAGAGAAAATTTAGTTGATGAAGTATGTAGATGAAAAAATTTGGATTGGGAAGCAAGGATCAGAGTTCAAGTTCCTCTTGGCTACTTTCCAGCTCAGGCAAACCTCTTGGTCTCTCCATGCTTTCTCTGGTTGGTTCATCTGTGAAACAGGGTTCATCATGTCTTTTCTACTACAAATGTTTAGTGTAAAGTTCGATTGAGATGTTTATGGATATTCTTTGCATACTGAAAACGTTATAAAAATAAATTTTTTTTTCTTTTTGCTTTTCATAGAGTCTGGGACATAGTAAATGTTCAATAATTGCCATTAATATAAATTTATGATTATACTCTTCATTTCCTGGTTGAGCTATTGGAGAGCTGACTAAGTAACTTGCTTAAGATTCTTTATAACCATAAGACCCTAATTAGCAAAAATTTTAATTTTTTTTTTTTTAGAGATGGGGTCTTACTATGTTGGCCAGTTTAGTCTTGAACTCCTGGCCTCAACCCATCATCCCATCTTGGCTTCCCAAAGTGCTAGGATTATAGGCATGAGCCACCATGCCCAGCCTTAAGCAAAAGCTTTTAATCCCCAGCACCAAACACAATGCCTGGCTCACGGTAGGTGCCCCATGAGTGTTTGTGGAAGGAAGAAAGCGATGGAGGGAAGAAAGAATATCATACATCTGGGAGTGATTGAAAGCCCAGGGTGCTGATTTCCTTGTCATAGGTTTTTCCTATGATCTCTGCATTTGGTGCTGTAGGTCAGCGGTTCTCAAAGTACGGTCCTGAACCAGCAGCAGCAGCATCACTTGGAAATTTGTTAGAGATGCAAATTCCAAGGCCTCACTCCAGATCTATTGAATCAGAAACTCTGGGGTGGAGCCCAGCAAGCAATATGTATTTTAATCAGACCCTAGTTGATTCTGATGAATGCAAAAGTTTGACAATTTTGCAGGAGGAGAAACTCTTCATTCTCTGCTTATATTTGATAATAAATGGACAGAAAAAAATGTGAACTTATTAATAGCTTTTAAATAATTTATTACAAAAACCTAAAATATGTTAATTATATTGTCATTTCCTGCTAACCCAAATGTTTATGATACAAGGGGGATACATTTCTGTAAATATTGCATCAATAATGCAGTATATTTTTGGTTAAAAAA
>NW_012108363.1:5757765-5759052 GCF_000951045.1 Mandrillus leucophaeus
CACATGTAAATAATTTTTATATGGGTTTTACATTTTTACATATTTCTAACAAATATATTTATTTTTTATTATTTATTTGTATGATTTATTTATTTATTTATTTATTTATTTATGTATTTATTTTTTGAAACAGAGTCGCCCTCTGTCACCCAGGCTGGAGTGTGGTAGAATGATCTCAGCTCACTGCAACCTCCGCCTCCGGAGTTCAAGCAATTCTTCTGCCTCAGCCTCCCGAGTAGCTGGGACTACAGGCGAGTGCCACCATGCCTGGCTAATTTTTGTATTTTTAGTAGAGATGAGGTTTAACCATATTGTCCAGGATGGTCTTGAACTCCTGACCTCGTGATCCGCCTGTCTCGGCCTCCCAAAGTGCTGAGATTACAGGCGTGAGCCACTGAGCCCAGCTATTTATAATTTTAAAAAGGAAATTGAATCATATGCTGCTGTAACCTAATTCTTTTATTTAATAATATAAGCCCATTCTAATATTATTGCAACTCTAAAATAATTGTAATAACTCTAATGAATTCTCTTCTAATTTATTTAATCAGTTCTCTATTCAGATCATATTTAATTTTTTGCTTGGCAAATACCACTGTAATGAATATCTGTAAACTTAAAGTGTGCTTATTATGCACTTCATTTTTTTTTTTTTTAATTTTACTTTAAGTTCTAGGATACACTCACAGAACATGCAGGTTTGGTACGTAGGTATACATGTGCCAAAGGTATACCTATACCTAAATAGGTGTTTGCTGTACCTATCAACCCGTCATCTAGGTTTTAAGCCCCGCATGCATTAGGTATCTGTCCTAATGCTCTCCCTCCCCATGCCCTCCACCCACTTTGCGCTTCATTTTTTGTTTTTGTTTTTGTTTCTGTTTTGAGACGGAGTTTCACTTTTGTCACCCAGGCTGGAGTGCAATGGCGTGATCTCGGCTCACTGCAGCCTTTACCTCCGGGGTTCAAGCAATTGTCCTGCCTCAGTCTCCCTAGTAGCTGGGATTACAGGCACCTACCACCACACCCAGCTAATTTTTTTGTATATTTAGTAGAGACGGGGTTTCACCATGTTGACCAGGCTGGTCTCCAACTCCTGACCTCACGTAATCCACCCACATCAGCTTCCCAAAGTGCTGGGATTACAGGTGTGAGCCACCACACCCGGCCTCATTTTTTAAACTCTCCATCATTTCTTAATATGGGCCAGCCAGACTCGATGGCTCATGCCTGTAATCCCAGCACTTCGGGAGGCTGAGGCAGGACGATCACATGAGGCCAGGAGTT
>NW_012108363.1:5759102-5760226 GCF_000951045.1 Mandrillus leucophaeus
CTCCCGAGTTCAAGAGATTCTCCTGCCCCAGCCTCCTGAGTAGCTGGGATTACAGTCAGGCACCACCACACCTGGCTAATTTTGTATTTGTAGTAGAGATGGGGTTTCTCCATGTTGGTCAGGCTGATCTCGAACTCCTGACCTCAGGTGATCTGCCTGTCTCGGCCTCCCAAAATGCTGGGATTACAGGCGAAAGCCACCATGACTGGCCATGGTAGGTACAATTTTTGTCATCCCCATTGTGCAGAGAGGAAATTGAGGTATGTAAAGGTTATGAAATTTGAAAAAGGTCACAGAGCCAGCAAATGGTAGAACCAAGATTTGTATCCATGCAGGCCAGCTCCAGAGTCCTAAAGATAAACACCGATTACTATTATTTATGGAAAATTTATATTTTCTTTCATGTTGGTAAATATATACATATATAAACTATACGCTGGTAAATATATTTATTTTCAATTTATTTATTTTAGGATGGGCATGGTGCCTCACACCTATAATCCCAGCACTTTGGAAGGTTAAGGCAGGGGGACTGCTTGAGCCCAGGAGTTCAAGACCAGCGTAGGCAATATAGCGAGACCCCCATCTCTAGCCATCCCCCTAAAAAACACACACACACAATGTATTTATTTTAGCGACAGGGTCTCATTCTGTCACCTAGGCTGGAGTGCAATCGCATGATCATAGCTCGCTGCAGCCTCCAACTTCTGGGCTTAAACGGTGCTCCTACTTCAGCCTCATGAGTAGCTGGGATTACAGACATGCACCACCACACCCAGCTAATTTTTAAAATGTTTTGTAGAAACGCAGTCTCACTATGCTTCCTGAGCTGGTTTCAAACTCCTGGGCTCAAGTGATCCTCCAGCCTCAGCCTCCCAGAATGTTATGATTACAGGCGTGAACCACAGTACCTGGTCCACATGTAAATAATTTTTATATGGGTTTTACATTTTTACATATTTCTAACAAATATATTTATTTTTTATTATTTATTTGTATGATTTATTTATTTATTTATTTATTTATGTATTTATTTTTTGAAACAGAGTCGCCCTCTGTCACCCAGGCTGGAGTGTGGTAGAATGATCTCAGCTCACTGCAACCTCCGCCTCCGGAGTTCAAGC
>NW_012108363.1:5764696-5767924 GCF_000951045.1 Mandrillus leucophaeus
TGAAAAGTAATTCTTTCCAGATAGAACATGCAGGGTATAAACTTTCTCACTTCAATACTTTATGACAACGAAACCAAATTATACCCCACTTCCCAACAGCAGTGCTATCTTATAATTACACAGGTCATTTAAAAATGCTTCGACAATTTTATTAGCTTCATATTAAGGAAACCACTGGTACTATATTATCAGAGATTCAGAGATGTAGCAATGGAAGAACTGACTAGCAATAAAATGTCAAAATATTTATGAAGGAAAGCAAAAGCTATCCTTGAATGCAGATTCATCTCATGGGCTAGACAGTATCTAGAACGTTGCAAATGTCCTGTGAGTGAATGACTATCCAGGCCCAGATAAACAGATAAAAGATAAACAGGTAAATGACTATTCAGGCCCAGAGAAACAGATAAAAATGTGAGGGAAACCAGGGAAAGGGAGAAAAAGGCTCTTTTCTAACTTTGCTGAAAAAGGCTATTCATTCCATTGTGGCAAATAACTTGAATATGATTCACATATTAACACTAGAGAGAAGAAATAGCAGAGTAATTTATTTGTATACTACCACATTCCTGAAGCAGCCTTCCAGATGCCTTAGCATGTTTGGATCTGGCCTGTGTGTCTCCTAAATACATCTCCTGGAGAACTTCGTGGAAACCAAAATGTCTACGCCAAATTGGAGGGGCCCATGATGTCCACAGTAAACTAAAAACAATAGGATCTCTGTGTCCATACCCATCACAGTGGGAAGCAGAGGTGTGACTCTAATACTCCAGACCCAACCAGAGTGTCAGTGCTTGGAAAAATGTTTGAGGGAGGAGATGGGTTGGTGGTGCCAAAAATTTCAAGCAACACCCTCTTTCTCTGTGTGCTGTGTATATGGGGAATCTGGAAAATGACCCACCCAACAACTCCGAAAGCCAAAAGACACTACAGTACATAAGTGGGGTCTTATATTCTGCATCGATGTTATACACGAAATTGGAGAAGAAAAAACTAATTGTTAAAATAGATGTATACTCCTGGGAGCAACCAGGTCCTTTTAATGTCAGGATCTAAGGAGAATTCTTGCCGTAATTATCTCATTCCCTTTCTTGCCAAAAGAAGATTTCATATTGCAGAGACAGGTTCTTCTGGCATAACTAATCCTTCTGGATTCTGTAACTAAACTGAAAGGCATTCAAGTTGACTTAAATGCTTGAGAAGCCTAAGGTGCTGAAGTTGAAAGGACTTTAAGGCTTAAAAAATCTTATTCTAGTATTTCTCAGTCGAGGAGATTAAGGCCCAAAGAGATGAAGTGATTTTCCAGAATCTCCAGAGCAAGTTAGTGGCAAAGCCAGGACAGGGGCCACAGTCTCGGATTCTCACTCCTGCCCTCCAGCCATCCCTGTCTAGTGAATGGCACTGCCTAGACCTGCTGTCCCATGTCTGTGGCCTCATCTGCAGTAAAATTGTCTCCTTCAGACATTAGCCAACAAATATTATTTTACTCAAATGCTGCTAAATTCTTTAATTGAATTTAATTTATTTAGTTTTTGTAAAGACAAGGTCTCACTATATTGCCCAGGTATTGCTGGTATTGCAGGTATTTGGCTGGTCTCCAATCCCTGGGCTCAAGGGATGCTCCTGCTCGGCCTCTGAAAGTGCTGAGATTACAGGCGTGAGCTACCATGCCCAGCTTTAATTGCTTTCCATTCCTTTACTTAACATGTATTTTGCTGGGCACTCTCTACCTGTCAATATTCTAAACACAGGTAAGAAAGTAATTAGCAAGATAGGTGCTTGCCTTCAGGGAGGAGAGGGTGAAGGTCAGGGGGAGAACAGCCTTGAAGCAAGAAACACACATACAAGATAAATTCAAGTAGTGCTGGATGCTGTGAAGGCAATACAACAGCATGATGTAGCAAGGAGTGTGTGGGTTTAAGAAGGCCACTTTAAGGAGGGCGGTCAAGAAAGGATTCTCCGGGCAGGTGACATTTGAGGTAAAACTTGAAATATGAGTAGGAGTTTGACAATCAATGATCTATGTGAAAATTATTTCAAGCAGGGAAGAAAATAAGTGCAAAATCCCTGAGGCAGCAGTTCCTGTTCCAGGTAAGACCGTGTAAGCACATTCCATCCTGTCTCTCCCCATGAATGTAACTATAAAACCTAGGCAGAAAGCATGGAGCTTTCTTAATTTAAGCACCAGAAGGCAGATTGGAGAAGACCATAATCTGAAATACCACTGAACCAGCTGTGGATTTCCCTTTTTTTTTGTTGTTCTGATTTCAAGACATCCTGATGGCCAGAGTTGGGCACTGGGCACTCAGAGGCAGGAGAGCCCCTCTAGTTTCAGCTTCAGGAGAGAGAAAGGAACGCCTAATGCTAAGTAGAATTAAGATTCTTCTTTTCATGACTGGGCGCAGTGGCTGATATCTGTAATCCCAGCACTTTCAAAGGCCAAGGTGGGTGGATCATGAGGGCAGGAGTTCAAGACCAGCTAGCTAACATGGTGAAACCCTGTCTCTACTAAAAATACAAAAATTAGCTGGACACGGTAAAACCCCATCTCTACTAAAAATAAAAGAATTAGCTGGGTGAGGTGGCACGCACTTGTAATCCCAGCTACTTGGGATGCTGAGGCAGGAGGATCACTTGAGCCCAGGAGGGACTCCAGCCTGGGTAACAGAGTGAGACTCAAAAAAAAAAAAAAAAGTTTTTTCCTTTGCATTTTTTCTTTGACCCAGAAACCCAAGTATCTGTCCCCAAAATACACTTACAGAAATATGAAAAGCTGCACATATACTATGCCAAGTATAAGCTGGCATTAATAAGAATAGCAAAAGACTGGAAACTGTATAAACTTGACTGAATAAATAATAGCACATGCCTGCAATGGAGTTGTAAAAATGCTGTGAAGTGATATCTAAGGTATAACAACGAATGAGAAAGCAAAGCAGAGACAAATATTTTAATAAGCTACTGTTTAGATACATATGCACTTGGCAGGGCATGGTGGATCATGCCTGTAATCCCAGCACTTTGAAAGGCCAAGATGGGCAGATCACCTGAGGTCAGAAGCTCAAGACTAGCCTGGCCAGCATGGTGAAACCTCATCTCTACTAAAAATACAAAAATTAGCTGAGTGCGGTGGCACATGTCTGTAATGCTAGTTACTTTGGAGGCTGAGACAGGAGAATCACTTTAATCTGGGAGGTGGAAGTTGCAGTGAGATGAGATCACACCTTT
>NW_012108363.1:5767974-5768365 GCF_000951045.1 Mandrillus leucophaeus
AAAAAAAAAAAAAAAAAGATTTGTCTTTTCTTTTCTCTGTTCTCTCATATGCCAGCCCAAGGCAACCCGATGGTCACAACAGTTGCAATGATAGCCACAGTAACAGCAGCAGAGGCGCCCGGGGCCTAACCTTCTGAAGAGGTGAACCGCCCTCTCCAATCAGAGGGGCTGTAGTCCCAACAACGTGGGGAGAACACCCGCTGCTTTTGTTTCTCTTGCTGTGCTCCCACCACCTGGTCTGTGAGGACAATAGCACAGTTGCAGGAAGTACACAGCTGAGTGTTGTTCTAAAGGCCTAAGGACTGAACAGGATGGCAGCAGGGACCTGAGAGGCCTGGAGATCACAGAAAGGAGCAGCCAGGAAAGGCGTCCACCACAGTTGTTAATGATG
>NW_012108363.1:5768415-5770666 GCF_000951045.1 Mandrillus leucophaeus
TTTTACATGAACCTACACACACATGTGTATAATATGCTTATATATATTTGAAACAGAGTTTTACTCATTGAGGAAGAAGGGATAAGTTTTACTCATTGAGGTAGAAGGGATAAGGTGAGAAACTAGTCTTCTTAGTATAACTTATTTCATAGATTTGACTTTCAACCGTATTGTTTAAGTGATTAGCTAATAAAAATAGAAGTACTCCCTTTTATTTCACAAAACTATTAGTTTACAAAAACTAACAGCACTTTGAAAGGAATTATTTCACATGGCTTTAGTAATCTGACTACATATCCCAGTGGAATATCTCAAAGGAGAGAAAAAAATACAAAAATAATCTTAAACTATTTTTAGTAATTACATTGTTAGGAGTAATTTTGCTATTATTATTCTGAAGCTGTTATGCTCATTGTAGGATAAAGCAAGTATGTCATTTTTGTTTGTTTGTTTTCTGGGTTTTAAAAATTTTTTTTTGCTCTGTCATCTAGGCTGGAGTTCAGTGGCTTGATCATAGTTCACTGCAACCTCCACCTCTCAGGCTCAAATGATTTTCCCATCTCAGCCACCCAAGTAGCTGCCACTACAGGTGTGCATCACCATACCCAGCTAATTTTTGTATGTTTTGTAGAGAAGGAGTCTTGTCATGTTACCCAGGCTAGTCTCGAACTCCTGTGCTCAAGCGATCCTCCCCGTTCAGGCTCCAAAAGTGCTGAGATTACAGGTGTGAGCCACTGTGCCCAGCCATAAGCCACTGTTAATATTAAGAATCAAGATTTTCAGAATAGGAGAAAAAAATACAAATAAAAAATCAAAGAATTAATACCCTGTAATGATAAATTTTGAATTATTACAAACTCTTGCCTTTCCTCTTAAAAATAAAAAGTATTTCCAAGCTCCGTCAATGAAAAAGTCCTAGAAGTAATACTAAACCCAATGGAAATGAGCACTGCTAATACTCAGATTGTGGCATTTAAATACGATTTCCTTAGAGAAATTTTTGACTCAGCCGGGTGTGGTGGCTCATACCTGTAATTCCAGCACTTCGGGAGGCTGAGGGGAGTGGATCACCCGAGGTCAGTAGTTTGAGACCAGCCTGGCCAACATGGTGAAACTCCCACTAAAAATACAAAAATTAAGGCCAGACGCTGTGGCTCATGCCTGTAATCCCAGCACTTTGGGAGGCCGAGGCAGGAGGGTTACCTGAGGTCAGGAGTTTGAGACCAGCCTGGGCAACATAGTGAAATCCCAGCTACTCGGGAGGCTGAGGCAAGAGAATTGCTTGAACCTGGGAGGCAGAGGTTGCAGTGAGCCAAGATGGTGCCACTGCACTCTAGCCTGGGCAACAGAGTGAGATTCCATCTCAAAAAAAAAAAAAACCAAACAAAATGAAAACAAAAATTAGCCAGGTGTGGCAGTGTGCACCTGTAGTCCCAGCTACTCAGGAGGCTGAGGCAGAAGAATTGCTTGAACCCGGGGGGCGGAGATTGCAGTGAGCCAAGATTGCACCATTGCACCATTGCACTCCAGCTTGCACAAAAGAGCAAGAATCTGTCTCAAGAAAAAAAAAGAAGATTGACTAATGTTGGGGCCTGCCCAAAATGAAGATAAGCCTGGATATCATGTTGTAATAAAAAGCAAGGAAGCCATATATATATATATATGTATATATATGTTGCTGTTGTTTGTTTGTTTGTTTTGAGACAGAGTTTCACTCTTGTTGCCCAGGTTGGAGTGAAATAGTGAGATCTAGGCTCACCAAAACCTCTGTCTCCTAGGTTCAAGCGATTCTCCCGCCTCAGCCTCCCAAGCAGCTGGGATTACAGGCATGTGCTACCAAGCCCAGCTAATTTTGCATTTTTACCAGAGACAGGGTTTCTGCATGTTGGTCAGGTTGGTCTCGAACTCCTGACCTCAGGTGATCCACCCATCTCAGCCTCCCAAAGTGCTGGGATTACAGGCGTGAGCCACCCGCCCGGTCTAAGGAAGCAGTATTAAAGAAGACTTGTGTTGTATCAGAAGGACTTAGCAGCTATGGTGAAAAAGCTCCCATGGCAAAAACTGGGATAATGTAAATATCAAAAAGAGCAATAACTAATTGATTGAAACAGGTCAAATGTATTAAACATCATGAGTTCATTAAAAAAAAAAAAATAACACTACTCACTTTTGAAAGATACTAGGGAACCAACTCATTATTCTGAATACCTGTAAATAAAGAGACAGAATCAAGTATTTATCCTTGTTCTCA
>NW_012108363.1:5773566-5784840 GCF_000951045.1 Mandrillus leucophaeus
TTTGCATTTTTAGTAGAGATGGGGTTTCTCCATATTGGTCAGGCTGGTCTTGAACTCCCGACCTCAGGTGATCCGCCTGTCTCAGCCTCCCAAAGTGCTGGGATTACAGGCGTGAGCCACCACACCCGGAAAAACAAATACTTCTTAAAAAGATACGCTATGAGACAATTGGGAAATCTGAGCGTTAACCGATTCTGAATTGTTTTACAATACTAAGGAATTATTGTTATTTTTAGATTGATAATGGCATTGTGGTTATGTTTTTTAAACCAGTCGTGGTCTTTTAGAGATACATATTGATACATTTACATGGATGATTTGATGTCTGGAATCTATTTCAAAGTAATTCAGCACGGGAGGAGACAGAGGGAGTATAGGTGAAATAAAAGCAGCAATGAGTCAGTGGTTGTATCTGGGTGATGGGTACCTCGGGGTCTGTTATACCAGTCTCTCTACCTTTATGTTTATGTAAAATTTTCCACGATAAAATGGTTATAAATGAATGAATGAATAAATGAACAGAAGGATAGATGGATGATTATGTCATGCATCCCTTTGGACAAAGGCAAAAACATTGAGATGAAAATAGGGAAGACCAATGTACTAAAGGAGCAAAATTGGAAATAAAGCATGGCTAACAAGTAATAGGAGTTACCCTTTGTAGAGAACCAGCGAGGCTCCAGGGCGGGCCCTAGGCAACATTATCCGTCTATATTTATAGTTAAAAATCTCTATTGCATTTCATTTTTATAACTTTCCTGGAGCAGGGGAAAATGGGTCATCCACATTTTACATATAGGAAATCTAAGACTCAGATGCCTAAAACTACAAGCTGGTGAGGACCTGAGATAGACCAGCACCCAAGATTTTGGTCTACAACGTGTATGTCCTTTCCCTTACCCCGTTCTGCATCTGGAGCCCAAAAAAGAATGAAATAGTGGCAGATCCTTGAGTCAAGAGACAGCCTCAATCTGGAAAAAAAACCTTCAGTTTTCTTTCTTTGTTTTAGTAGCTTACTTTGCCTTGTCTTCTATTAGTGCTTTATTTATTTATTTATTTTTTTTTTTATTTTTTATTTATTTGAGGCGGGGTCTCATTCTATCACCCAGGTTGGAGTGGAGTAGTCTGATCTCCACTCACTGCAACCTCTGCCTCCCAGGCTCAAGCAATCCTCACATCTCAGTCTCCCAACGAGTAGCTGGGTCCACAGGTGTGAGCCTCTCGACTCACTGCTACCTTCACCTCAACTCCTAGGTTCAAGTGATCCTCGTACCTCAGCCTCCTGAATAGCTGGGATAATAGGCATGCACCACCACAACTGGCTAATTTTTTGGGGTATATTTTGTAGAGACTGGGTTTGGCCATGTTGCCTAGGCTCGTCTTGAACTCCTGAGTTCAAGCTATCTGCCCACCTCAACCTCCCAAAGTCCTGGGATTACAAGTGTGAGCCCTGGCCGGTGCTCTTTATTTTTGAAAGACAAAAAACAAAAACAAAAACAAAAAACAACAAACAAACAAAAAAACCCACTTAAGAATGGCCCTCATCCAATAGAAGTGTTTACAGTCACATTTATTCTGCAGGTTTGTTTTTATAGCAATGAATACTAAACCTTCTCTATCCTCAAGATGACAAATGTTGAGTTATGATACTGACATGAAAATATGAAGGAAGCACAGAGCGGGAAAATATGTGTGCATTCTTACCTTTCACTGTGTTTCTAGATGCTCCTCTACATCAAATGAAACTACTCAGACATGATTCACCTGCACATGGTATCTCGAATAGAATATCAATCGTTTTCATTTGGAGAGTATGCTTTGGTTCTGTTTTTCTATTTTCACTACGCTCTTTTTAATAATAATACAGGGAAGTAGCTCCATTTTAGAAAGATTTCCATCAAAACAGATAAAAATGAAAGCTTCAGTCCAGGAAACTCAAGTTCAGCTCTCCTGAAATATTCCACAACCAGGCATTACTCAAACTACTAGAATGTCAGTATTTTATCCCTCCAGATTGTTACCTTCCTCATGAATATTAGGAAAGGAGTTTGCCCTTTCCAGAATCATCTTGACACTGCCCCTTCAAGCTGCTTATTCTCTGGCCACTCCTCCATCTACAAATGTGGTGTGGAGGGGTCTGAGGAGTAGGGCCTCTGATTTCCCTTTATCAGTCTGTGTGGAGGGGTGCAAAAGAGTTTCGGCCAGAAGCAATGGCTCACACCTGTAATTCCAGCACTTTGGGAGGTTGAGGTGAGTGGCATGCACATGTAGTTCCAGCTACTCAGGAGGCTGAGGTGGGAGGATCCCTTAAGCCCAGGAGTTCTAGGCTGTGGTGAGCTATGATTGTTCCCCTGAAATCCAGCCTGGGCAACAGAGAGAGACTCTGTCTCAGAAAAAAAAAAAAAAAACACACAAAACAAAAAAAACATGCAACTAATTCATGAAAAGACTAAAAAGTTCCCTTTAAAGTTATTTCCAAGCTGGGTGCAGTGGCTCATGCCTGTAATCTCAACACTTTGGGAGGCCGAGAAGGCGAATCACTTGAGGTCAGGAGTTCAAGACTAGCCTGGTTAGTATGATGAAACCCCATCTCTACTAAAAATACAAAAATTAGCTGGTCATGGTGGCGCACACCTGTAACCCCAGCTACTCCAGAGGCTAAGGCAGGAGAATTGCTTGAACCCAGGAGGCAGAGGTTGCAGTGAGCAGAGATCATGCCACTGCACTCCAACCTGGGTGATAGAGTGAGACTCCATCTCAGAAATAATAAAAATAATAATAAATTTAAAATAAATGAATGAATAAAAAATAAAGTTATTTCCAAAGGAGGTCATATACAAAGATAGAAAGGCTGACAGAACTGGAAGATGTTGATGTTTAGCTTTAAGGTTGTATCTAATCCCTGAGCTACAGTGTTCAGAGTACGCAATTTGTATGCTGTGTAAATACCCTGCAAATAGCACAGTTTTATTTATTGCTTGTATCTTTTTGTGTTGCAAAGTATTAATTTGCTATATGTAAATTTTTTTTTTTTTTTTTAAGCTCTGTCACCAGGCTGGAGTGCAGTGGTACAATCTTGGCTCACTGCAACCTCCGCCTCCCCGGTTCAAGCGATTGTCCTGCCTCAGCCTCCTGAGTAGCTGGGACTACAGGCGCACGCCACAGCACCCAGATAATTTTTGTATTTTGAGTAGAGACAGGGTTTCACCATGTTGGCCAGGATGGTCTCGATCTCTTGACCTCATGATTCGCCCACCTCAGCCTTCCAAAGTGCTGGGATTATAGGCGTGAGCCACTAAGCCTGGCCTATCTATGTAAATATTTTTAAAGCATACCACAATATTTTGAAGTCTTATTTTGTAATTTCCTTATTTTTTCTTACAAGTAGCCTCAAGAAATGGAAGTGGCCCTGGCTTCTCTCAATATCTGAAAGGCCTTGAGGAAGATACCTGAAGATAGCTCAATATTGGAAAGACGTTCCTGAAGAGGAAGAAGAGGAGAAGGTGTTGTGGTTAACAGCTGCAACAACAGTTAGCACACACTGAGCATTTCTCTGTGCCAGGCACCGGCAAGTGTCCTAACTTAATTCACATTTATTAGCATATTTCACATGCAGTAATTCATCAAATCCTCAGGACAACCTTGTTTAGGCAGGAGAATAAAGGGTCTGGAGGCAGGGAACCTAAGACCTATTCGAACTGACTTCCTAGAACTGAATCAAAAGGAAAACCCCACCTTTCTTCATATAAGAATCCTCATATTCTGATATGAGAGCACTGCCTTCCTCTCTGCAAAATTCCACCCTTCTTCACAAGAGATTTTCTTGCCCCAGGCCAGCCCTCTTCCTCCACCAGGTGAAATGTGTTCCCCACAGGGGAAAAATAGCCAAGTGTGAGTTAGTCTACAATAGCACTGAGAAAATTGGCAGGGGGAATTGTTGGTATTCCAGTTGTCCGGTCCTCTTTGGTGTCTCTCTAACATGGTGGTCTCAAGTAACAAAAGGATCAGAGGCTACTCCTTTTGCACTGCCTTGCAGATGAAAAATGGAAAGTACCTCTGACTGGTCCCCTCCTGCAACCAATCAGACTGGTTGCAGGTCTAGTCTTCATTTGCGTAGGGGGTGTAACTTTGTAACTGCAATTCAGCCTCTGATGATCACTTTCCACAAACAATCAGACTGCTCACAGGCCAGTACTTCATTTACACTGGGTATAAACCAAGTAACCAGTGGGAAACGTCTAGAGGGTATTTAAACCCCAGAAAATTCTGTAATCAGTGCTCTTGAGCTGCTAGATCATTCCCACTCAGTGCAGTGTACTTTCGTTTCAATAAATCTGTGTTTCCATTGCTTCATTCTTTGTTCTGTTTGTGCATTTTGTTCAATTCTTTGTTCAAAATGCCAAGAACCTGGATGATGACTTGTAGTCAAAACCCTCCACTGGTAACACTATGAAGAAGATATCTCCAGTTTACAGATAAAGAAACTGGAAACTGAGGCACAGCTAGTAAGCAGCTGTGTATCACATTTTACTGAGAGGTTGTTGGAGGAAATTAAGGGGAATTGCAGACTATGGGGAAATACTTTAAAACTATATAGAAAGTATAACTTTACAGGGAAAGCACCTAAAAGTTTAAACAAAGGGAGTTTCCTTTTGGGAGCTCTAAGATCTTAACCTTATTTCTTGATCCTCATAATCTTTTATTTATTTATTTATTTATTTATTTATTTCATTTTCTCTCCTTTTTTTTTTTTTTTTTTTTGAGACGGAGTTTCACTCTTGTTGCCCAGGATGGAGTGCAATGGCTCGATCTCGGTTCACTGCAACCTCTGCCTCCCAGGTTCAAGTGATTCTCCTGCCTCAGCCTCCTGAGTAGCTGGGATTAGAGGCATGTGCCACCCACGCCCAGCTAATTTTATATTTTTAGTAGAGACAGGGTTTCTTCATGTGGGTCAGGCTGGCCTCGAACTCCCGACCTCAAGTGATTCACCCGCCTCGGCCTCCTAAAGTGCTGGAATTACAGGCATGAGCCAGCCACTGTGCCCAGCAATACTCATATTTTTATATGAGAGCACTGCCTTCCTCTCTGCAAAATTCCACCCTTCTTCATAAGAGATTTTCTTGCCCCAGGCCAGCCCTCTTCCTCCACCAGATGAAATGTGTTCCCCACAGGGGAAAAATAGCCAGGTGTGAGTTAGTCTAGAATAGCACTGAGAAAATTGGCAGGGGGAATTGTTGGTATTCCAGTTGTCCGGTCCTCTTTGGTGTCTCTCTAACATGGTGGGTGACAGTTAAAGATCTTTATTCTATCATGGCCTGTCAATATTTGTTGGGTCATACTTGCATCTCCCAAATATTAACATTAATTGTCAGAGGCAGTTTCGTCTTAACCAACCCACAAGGATGTCAAGAAAGGTCCTTAAATACTTCATAATTTGCAAATGTATCTTCCTCAACAATGGAGTAGGTGCCATGGACTACTATGGTTAGTTTATTTGATTCACTGTCCTCTTCCCTTCAAATTAGGATTCCCTTGGGCAGACTGTCTTCCTCCCCATGACTGCCTGGGGTGGGAGGTGGGGTGGTCTTCCAACTCCACCACAATGTGAATAAGGTCATCTGAGATAATTTTTTTCTAACATACTTTCTCTGCATTGTAACTGACCAATAAAAGAAAGACTCTGGTTAATATTCTTCCTGGTCACATTCTATCCCAGCACCAAAACTATTTATTAATAGAGAGTTCCCTGAGGGCCTGGTTGTTATTAAACCCTGCATAAATACTTTATTTGAGCCAAGTATCAGGCTCTGGTCCTTACCCAGGTAAAAGGTGAAAAATTTCATGTTAATGTTTTATTGTGGTAAACATTACTTGGGACTGGCCCCAAGGAAAGGAATCAATCCAGCACTCTAAACAATTCAAAGGCAATTTTTAGAATGAAAGCAAGCAATTCTCTATGAATCCTTTACAATGCCCAGAATAACAAGTTAAGTGTTCCAAACCACTTTTACACCTACTACATTGCTTCAATCTCACAATAACCCAGAAAGGTCATTAGACTTGGCATCATTACCTACATTAAATAGACCAGGAAATTGAGACTGGGAGAGTTTCAGTGATTACACAAGGTTACCCAACTAATTAATCACAAAGCAAAGCTTGCTTTCGACATCCTAGTCCAACTTTTGCCAAAGCATTGAAGTTTGCCTTCTTTATATCTGTAAAACATTTTACAGTTATTCCCTCTAATGCATAGTTCTATTGACAACCTTTTAAATTCCTTTAGTCCTCACAACCACCCGGTGGGCAAGCATTCTTTTTCTTTTTTTGAGATGGAGTCTCCCTCTTGTTGCCCAGGCTGGAATGCAATGGCGCAATCTCGGCTCACTGCAACCTCTGCCTCCCGGGTTCAAGCGATTCTCCTGTATCAGCCTCCCAAGTAGCTGAGAATATAGGTGCATGCCACCATGTCCAGCTAATTTTTGTATGTTTAGTAGAGACAGGGTTTTATCATATCGGTCAAGCTGGTCTTGAACTCCCGACCTCAGGTGATCCTCCCACCTTGGCCTCCCAAAGTGCTGGGATTACAGGTGTGAGCTACCATGCCCAGCCAAGTATTCTTATTATCCCCATTTTATAGATTAGGAAAGCTTACAAAGTTATTCACCCACACACCCTTATATAATCACACTTGGAGTGCCCTTCTGGCACCTTAGGGTGTTCAGTGTTGTGTTAATCAAGATTACAAATTTGAGATCCTGGAATGATCTCTGAAACAAATGTGCTCGAAGGGAAAGGAGCAAAGGTTCTTAATATAAACCAGGAGCCAGCAAAAATTCTAGTGATTATTATTAACATTAGGAATAACTCCTGAGAGTTATCAATTACTTTTTAACCAAGTACCAAAATAATTCATTGGAAAAAGAATAGTCTACTCAAGAAGTGGTGCAGGAACAACAGGATGTCTACATGCAAAAGAATGGAGTTGGGTCCCTACTTCATAGCATATATAAATATTAGTTCAAAATGGATCAAAGAACTTAATATAAGAACTAAAACTACAAAACTCTTAAAAGAAATGTAGGGCCAGGCGCTGTGGTTCACGCCTGTAATCCTAGCACTTTGAGAGACCAAGGCAGATGGATTGCCTGAGCTCAGGAGTCCAAGACCAGCCTGGCCAACTTAGTGAAACCCCGTCTTTTACTGAAAATACAAAAATTTGCTGGGTGTGGTGGTGTCCATCTGTAGTTTCAGCTACTTGGGAAGCTGAGGCAGAAGAATTGCTTGACCTCGGGAGGCAGAGGTTGCAGCGAGCCAAGATCTCATCACTGCACTCCAGCCTGGGCAAAAGAGCAGGACTCTGTCTCATAAATATATGAATAAATAAATAAGGCAGGGTGCATGATGGCTCACGCCTGTAATCCCTGCACTTTGGGAGGCTGAGGTGGGCAGATCACCTGAGGTTGGGAGTTTGAGACCAACCTGACCAAAATGGAGAAACGCCATCTCTACTAAAAATATAAAGTTAGCTGGGCATCGTGGTGGGCGCCTGTAATCCCAGCTTCTCGGGAGGCTGAGGCAGGAGAATCACTTGAACCTGGGGGGCAGAGGTTGCGGTGAGCTGAGATCACACCATTGCACTCCAGTCTAGGCAACAAGAGCAGGGGAAAAAAAAAAAAAAGTACAAATGGCAAATAAGCACACAAAAAGATATTCAACATCACTAACCATCAGGGAAACATGAAAACCACAATGAGATACTACTTCATATCTACCAATAAAAAAGACAGATGATAGTAAGTTCTCTTTTCTCTTTTTTTTTTTTTTTAACCTCATGATGCAACAGTAGATAATATGTTGTAACCAGGATGTGGAGAAATTAAAACCCTCATACGTTACTGGGAAGAATGTAAAATGTTAATGCCACTTTGTAAATCAGTCTGGCAGCTACTCAAAAACTTAAATATAGACTCCAGAGGCTGAGGTAGGAGGATTGCTTGAACCCAGGAGTTTGAGGCCAGCCTGGACAACATAGCAAGCCCTTGTCTCTAAAACACAAACAAGCAAAAACACAGAGTTACCATGTGACCTATCCGTTCCATTTGTAGGTATACACTCAAGAGAACTGAAACCATTTCTGCAGAAAAATTTGTACACAAATGTTCAGAGAAGCATTATTCATAGTAGCCAAAAAGTAGAACCCAAAAGTATATCAATGGCTGCATGGGCTAGGTATGGTGGCTCGTGCCTATAATCCCAGCACTTGGGAGGCTGAGGCAAGAGGATTGCTTGAGGTCAGGAGTTCAAGACCAGCTTAGGCAACATAGCTAGAATATTTTTTAGAGATCTTGTTTCTTTCTTTTTTTTTTTTGAGATGGAGTCTCGCTCTGTCCTCCAGGCTGGAGTGCAGTGGCCGGATCTCAGCTCACTGCAAGCTCCGCCTCCCAGATTCACGCCATTCTCCTGCCTCAGCCTCCTGTGTATCTGGGACTACAGGCGCCCACCACCGCGCCCGGCTAATTTTTGTATTTTTTTAGTAGAGACGGGGTTTCACCGTGTTAGCCAGGATGGTTTCGATCTCCTGACCTCGTGATCCGCCCGTCTCGGCCCCCCAAAGTGCTGGGATTACAGGCTTGAGCCACCGCACCCGGCCTAGAGATCTTGTTTCTAAAAAAAAAAAAAAAATTTTACTATGATTGCACCACTTACTCCAGCCTGGGTGACAGAGCTAGACCTTGTCTCTAAAAAAATTTTTTTAATGAAATAAAATAAACACTGATGCATGGGACAGGGCACAGTGGCTCATGCCTATAATCCCAACACTTTGGGAGGTCAAGGTGGTAGATCACTTGAGATCAGGAGTTTGAGACCAGGCTGGGCAACACGGCAAAACCCTGTCTCTACTACAAATACCAAAAAATAAAAAAATTAACCGGGCACAGTGGCACAGGTCTGTAGTCCCAGCTACTTGGGAGGCTGAGGCAGGAGAGTTGCTTGAACCCAGGAGGTGGAGTCTGCAGTGAGCCGAGACTGCACCACTGCACTGCAGCCTGGGTGATGGAGTGAGACTCCATCTCAAAAAAAAAAAAAGATTCACGGATTAAACAAAGTATGGATATCATACAATGGAATAATAATAATCATACATAACAGAGAAATGAAGCACTGATACACGCTACAGCATGCATGAATCTTGAAAACATCACCCTTAGTGCAAGCCAGCCACAAAAATACCACATATTATATGATTCCATTTATATAAACTGTCCAGAATAGGCACATCTATAGAGATAGAAAGTATACTAATGGTTGCTAGGTGTTGGGGGGAAAAGGGAAGGGAGGTAACTGCTAATGGATATTGGTTTTGAAGGGAAGGTCATGATAATGTTCTGGAATTAGATAATGAAGTGGTTTCATACCTCGTGAATACACTAAAAAAAATCACGGAATTTTCACAAGAGTGAATTTTATCATATGTGAATTATGTCTCAATTTCTGTAAAAGTAATTTCTGGCTTCTCACAGGTGCTACATTAAGGAAAACAAATCATTAATTCAGGGCATCTAAGCTCATCATCAGAGACCCAAGTAAGGAAAGAACAATGCTCAGCAAATCATCAGGGAGACTAGATTGGTTCTTTCAACTCTAGAAGCATTCTAATAGCATCCATGCCAATCTCTAGTGAGTACGCATTTACACTTTATACAATGACTAGCCCCAAAGTGACACTGTGGCTGAAATCTAGCTTCAGGACCAACCAATTCTCTTCCTCACTAATCTTCCTACTTCAGTCTTTCAGGCATTTCCTCTGCAGCATCAGAAAGAAAAAAGGTCAAGTTTATGATTCATCCACAGATAAGTGAACTTAATTCTGCATATTTTACTATTTTACTGAGCACTTGGAAAGTGCTGGACATTTGCTAGACACTAGGGAATCAGCTGTAATCAGCATGGTCATGCCTTTGCCTTCAAGGAGCTTATATTCTTATATGAAAGACAAAAACTATAGTAGGCTGGGCACAGTGGCTAGTGCCTGTAATCCCAGCACTTTGGGAGGCTGAGGCAGCTGGGTCGTTTGAGTCCAGAAGTTCAAGACCAGCCTAGGCAACATGGCAAAACCCAGTCTCTACAAAAAATACAAAAAATTAGCCAGGCATGGTGGTGCGTGCCTGTAGTCCCAGTTCCTCAGGAGGCTGAGGTGGGAGGATCACTTGAGCCTGGGAGGTGAAGGTTGCATAAGGCCTAGCCAGGTATTTGTTTTTCAAAGTCATTAGGTTTTAGGATGGTCTCTTTCACAACAATAGATAACTGAAACAGGAGGTAATGGCATCACAAGTGCCTCCACATCCTTGATAACACCCTTAACCCTAACCTTGCCTCCACAAATAGTTCCTTCCCTTCATTCTGTTCAATAAAACCCTTTTGGGTTCTGTTTTCTGCTGTGGCCCTGCCTAATATAAGCAAATTAATAAATTAATTATATAATCACAGATATCTGTTGGTACCAGGATGAAAATACACTAGGCTACTGTGACAGGGAATGACAGAGAAAACCAACCTCAGGCAGAATAGCTAGGGAAGACCTTTCTGATTCACTCTGTCAGAGCCAGTTTACATCTACAGCAAAGAGGCAGACGGAAACACAGTGCTAGAGTGAGCAAGGTGGTGGCAATCTCACCGGAGGAACCCACTTCCGATGTAAGTCACTCTTTTTCTTTTTGGTGTCTCTGCCACGGGCCACTGAACTAGGGTCTGCGACTGCTTTCGGATCTCTGGGTGTATCATTCATTTCATTCTATTAGGCAAAGTATTTGAAGCAGAAGAAAAACAATGGGAATGACCCCTTCCCTGGATGCCTGCCTTCCATCTCCCAATGCACCTAAAAGTGCAGTTTCGACAGGTCTGAGCTATCCTGACCAAGAAGAAATAGAACTGAAAAACAGGAGCGATATTAAAAGGGATTTCTACAGAAGGTATAAAAACACAGGTTTGCCTCAACTATAAACACTTTGAAATCAAAGCAACTTATTTTTATCAATCCAGTTGGCAAGCATTCCAAAGAGCAATGGCATCCAGTGCTCATGAGGATGTGACAAAACAGGCTCTTCAATGTGTTGCTTGCTGAGAGTGAGAACTACCCTATTACTTCTCTGGTATACGCTCTGCCAATATCCAATTAAATAAACACAAATCTTCCCCATACCCTCTTTCAAGAATCTATTCTAAATACCATACGTAAAGATGAAAGTAGAAACATCCTTTTTTTTTTTTTTT
>NW_012108363.1:5785425-5787633 GCF_000951045.1 Mandrillus leucophaeus
ACTACAGGCGCCCGCCACCTCGCCCGGCTAGTTTTTTTGTATTTTTTTAGTAGAGACAGGGTTTCACCGCATTAGCAAGGATGGTCTCGATCTCCTGACCTCGTGATCCGCCCGCCTCGGCCTCCCAAAGTGCTGGGATTACAGGCGTGAGCCACCACGCCCGGCAACTATCAAGTATTTTTAAAAGCAAACACCATAACCTGATCCCAAAACAAAATTTACATATGTGCATGTATTATTGTTTATATCTGTCTGAGCATGGATGGAGTGTGAAAAAAAAAATACTGAGATTTTAACAAAATTACCATATTAAATTTTTCTTTATACAGCTTTGGATTGTTTTGCTGTTAAAATGAATGTATATTACTTCTATTTATTTGTTTATTTTTGAGACAGGATTCCACTATGTTGTTCAGGCTGGTCTCAAACTCCCAGGCTTAAGAAATCCTCCTGCCTCAGCCTCCCAAGTAGCTAAGACTACAGGCTCATGCCACTATTCCTGCTCTACTTTTACTTTTTTTTTTGAGACGAAGTCTCGCTCTGTAGCCCAGGCTGGAGTGTAGTCGCGTGATCTCAGCTCACTGCAACCTCCATCTCCCAGGTTCAAGTGATTTTCCTGCCTTTCCCCCCCAAATAGCTGGGACTACAGGTGCATGCCACCACGCCCAGCTAATTTTTGTATTTTTAGTAGAGATGGGGTTTCACCACGTTGACCAGGCTGGTCTTGAACTCCTGACCTCAGGTGATCTGCCCACCTAGGCCTCCCCAAGTGCTGGGATTACAGGCATGAGCCACCGCACCCAGCCTACTTTTAATTCTCTTGTTCTCACTGCTCCATCTATCTCAAGCAAACATGGTTGTAATGTTTTTTTTTTTTTTTTTTACCTTGCATTGGTTTTTCCTGTTCTAGAATTGTACATAACTGGAGCCATAGCTTTTTGTGTCCAACTCTTTGCTCACTTTTTTTTTTTTTTTTTTTTTTGAGATGGAGTCTGTCTTTTGTTGCCCAGGCTGGAGTGCAGTGGCTTGATCTCATTGCTACCTCCACCTCCCAGGTTCAAGTGATTCTCCTGCCTCAGTCTCCCAAGTAGCTGGGATTACAGGCCTGCCACCACACCCGGCTAATTTTTGGTTTTAGTTTGTTTGTTTGTTCTCGTTGTTGTTGTTGTTGTTGTTTTGAGACAGAGTCTTGCTCTGTCACCAAGGCTGGAGTGCAGTGGCGCAGTCTCAGCTCACTGCAACCTCCGCCTCCTAGGTTCAAGTGATTCTCATGCCTGGGGGCCTCCTGAGTGGCTGGGGTTACAGGTGCATGTACCACAATGCCCAGCTAATTTTTGTATTTTTGTAGAGATGGAGTTTCACCATGTTGGCCAGGCTGGTCTTGTACTCCTGACCTCAAGTGATCCGCCCACCTCAGCCCCCAAAGTGCTAGGATGACAGAGCCACCACGCCCAGCTTCTTTGCTCACTTTTATCTGTGAGATTCATCCAGGTTGTGGTATATATCAGTCATTCATTCCTTTTTGTTGGTGAGTCATATTCCATTCCATTGATATTCCACAAAATTTGTTTATCCATACCCTGTTGATGGACATTTGGGTCATTTCTGGTTTTTGGCTATTGTGAAAAAAACTGCTGTGGAACATTCTTACATGAGAATTTTGATATAGCTTTTTATTTCTCTTGGATAAATACCTAAGGGTTGAATTGCTACATCAAAGGGTAGATAGATGAGGATGTATGACCATATTTTATTTTTGTAATTAAGAAAACTAATAAAAACATTTCAAAGAAAAAATTTGAAGAAACTGAATAAATCTGTTTTAAAAATGATACCACTACTACTTGCTATCTTGCTTTCCACTCCCTCCCCTCCCCATAGGTATTTGAATCTGTCAGATGTTGGATTTCTTTTTTTTTCTTTTTTGAGGCGGAGTCTGGCTCTGTCGCCCAGGCTGGAGTGCAGTGGCCGGATCTCAGCTCACTGCAAGCTCCGCCTCCCGGGTTTACGCCGTTCTCCTGCCTCAGCCTCTGGAGTAGCTGGGACTACAGGCGCCCACCACCTCACCCGGCTAGTTTTTTGTATTTCTTAGTAGAGATGGGGTTTCACAGTGTTAGCCAGGATGGTCTCGATCTCCTGACCTCGTGATCCGCCCGTCTCGGCCTCCCAAAGTGCTGGGATTACAGGCTTGAGCCACCGCGCCCGGCC
>NW_012108363.1:5787683-5789953 GCF_000951045.1 Mandrillus leucophaeus
CCAGGATGGTCTCGATCTCCTGACCTCGTGATCCGCCCGTCTCGGCCTCCCAAAGTGCTGGGATTACAGGCTTGAGCCACCGCGCCCGGCCCAGATGTTGGATTTCAATCAGTGACCCACCACTTTTCAGGATGAATCATCAAAAACGGGGAAATTCTAATAAACCTTCCCAAGAGGAACTAGGTTTGAATACTACCCACCAGAGACCATAAGACGCAAGTGATAATCCAAGAGAACTGCCAGCACACAGGAAAATCAGTTTCCAGGGGCAGACACCACTTGCAAACAAAGCAAAACAAAAGTCATGACACTTGTATTCTCTAATAACAGGGTGTCACCAGAACAGATACGTAGCATTAAAAAGAAGAAAAAAGTATGTTCTGAAAATAGTCAAATTAACACAGCAAAGAATGAGAATATCAAGAAGTAAGCTCACTGCAGGGAGGGCTTGTAAACGAATTGTGAACCAAACCTTGGTGACTTCCAAATCTAAACAGAAAGTCTAAAGTGCTACAAAAATTCCGTCAATACCCTGAAGACCAATTCTCAGGAAGGATTGGCTAGAACATAAATATGATATAAAAGAGAATGTACAGAAGTCCCTTCTTATCCACAGTTTTGCTTTCCACACTTTCAGTTACCCACGCTCAACTGCACTCTGAAAATATTAAATGGGAAATTCCGGAAAGAAGCAATACATAAATTTTAAATTGCTCAATGTTCCGAGCAGCCGTTCTGAGTAGCATGATGAAATCTCCTGCCATCCAGCTCCATCCCGCCTGGAATGTGAATCGTTTCTTTGGCCAGTGGATCCACACTGTCTACCACTGCCCATTAGTCGTGGAGAGTGTCTGCTCCTGACATCCAACCATGGATATTGTCGTGGCTGGATGATCCAGGATCACCTGAAACAGACACTCCTCCTTCTGATGATTCATCAGAAGGTCAGTACTAGCCTAATACTACCCTACAAGGCCTATGACATTCACCTAACTTCATTTCATCATGTAGGCATTGTATTATCTCACATCATCACAAGGAGGGTGAGTATGGTACAACAGGATCTTTTTCTTAATTTAGTTTTTTTGCTTTTTCTTTTTAGAGACAGGGTCTCGGTATGTTGCTCAGGCTGGTCTCAACTTCCTAGGTTCAAGCAATCCTGGCATTGTCCTCCTAAAGTGCTGAGATTACAGACATGAGCCACCATACCCAGCCAACAATAGAATATTTTGACGGAGAGAGAGAGAGAGAGAGAGAGAGAGAGAGACTATATTTACATAACTTTTGTTACAGTATATTGTTACAATTGTTCCCTTTTATGATTTAAATTTTTTGAGACAGGGTCTCATTCTGTCACCCAGGCTCAAGTGCAGTGGCACAGTCTTGGCTCACTGCAACCTCTGCCTCCCAGTCGTAATCTATTCTCCCACCTCAGCCTCCCAAGTAGCTGGGACTACAGGAATGTGCCACCATGCCAGGCTAATTTTTTGTATTTTTTTGTAGAGACGGGGTTTCACCACATTGCCCAGGTTGGTCTCAAACTCCTGGGCTCAAGCCATCTTCCTGCCTCAACCTTCTCAAGTGCTGGGATTACAGGAATAAGCCACGACACCTAGTCAGTTGTTCTATTTATTATTGTTGTTGTTAATCTCTTACTGCATGTATTAGTTCATTTTCTTTCTTTCTTTTTTTTTTTCGGAGATGGAATTTCACTCTTGTTGCCCAGGCGGGAGTGCAATGGCGCAATCTCAGCTCACCGCAACCTCTGCTTCCCAGGTTCAAGTGATGCTCCGGCCTCAGCCTCCCGAGTAGCTGGGATTACAGGCATGTGCCACCATGCCCATCTAATTTTGTATTTTTAGTAGAGATGGGGTTTCTCCATGTTGGTCAGGCTGGTCTCGAACTCCCGATCATAGTTGATCTGCCCACTTCAGCCTCCCAAAGTGCTGGGATTACAGGTGTGAGCCACTGCGCCTGACCAAGTCCATTTTCATACCATGAAGAAGTACCCAAGACTGGGTATTCATAAAGAAAAAGACATGTTTGTTTGTTTGTTTTCTGAGACAGAGTCTCGCTCTGTCACCCAGGCTAGAGTACGGTGGCGCCATCTTGGCTCACCGCAACCTCCGTCTCCCAGGTTCAAGGTATTCTCATGCCTCAGCCTCCCAAGCAGCTGGGCTTGTGGGTGCCTGCCACGACACCTGGATATTTTTTGTATTTTTAGTAGAGACAGGGTTTCACCATGTTGGTCAGGCTGGTCTTGAACTCCT
>NW_012108363.1:5790963-5793200 GCF_000951045.1 Mandrillus leucophaeus
CAGGAGAATCGCTTGAACCCAGGAGGCAGAGGTTGCAGTGAGCCGATTGTATGGCTGCACTCCAGCCTGGGCGACAGAGCGAGACTCTGTCTAAAAAACAAAACAAAACAAAACAAAACAAAAAAACGATTTTTGGAGAGACAAGTACAGGTATTTGCAACAGTTCAGGTATCTAGAGAGATGATTGTGGTTGACACTGGCAGCAAAGAAGGAGAAAAGTAAGCCATAGACACCCCACCCTACCAATATCTAGAAGCTGGGAGAGAAAAAAGGAAAGTTTTCCAAGGAGCCTGAAATACAAGAAGAACCAGAAGATTCTGGGGCCATGAAAGCTAAGAGAGGAGTTTTGAGAAGGAAGAAGTGGTCAACTGTAGCTTAGGAAGTAATGAAGAGAATGGTGGGTTCACGCCATTCTCCTGCCTCAGCGCTCGCCACCATGCCTGTTTGTGAAGAGGACAGTCTTCTGTTACAGGGAGCAGAGAAATGGGGCTACAGCTGGGAGAAGATAAAGGGACACGGAAGTGGCTATAGCATGTCTGTAGCTTCCTGTTTCACCTAAAATAATCTAAGAAGGCTGTGTCCTTAACTTGACATACAAGTCCCTCCATGTTGTGACCCCTTATGTTAGTCAGCGTCCCAGCAGGAAACACTGGCATTCTCAAGAGTGTAGCCAAAGACCCCGTAGTGAAAAGACAGTTTACTGCAGTGCCAGCAGGGTGAGGAAACCAACAGCATTTGGGGAAGCATTCAGGGGTTCGCATCACGGTGAAGACATTGCCACCCAAAGCCTGAAGAAACAAGGGAAGGAAACTTAGAAGGGGAGCTGCCTGATACCAGCAGTGGCCACAGAGGGCCCAATGCCAGAAGCATGTGACAAAGCAGCTGTGCAGGGGAAGAAGTACCATGACTTATCTTTCTTCCATCTTTGGATCCCCTCACAAAATTGGCAGAACCCTCTGGAAGCCAGAAGCCATGAGAATGCAGGTCATGGAGCTCTTAGAGGTCAGAAGGGCAAGGGGCAGAACAGAGGATAGAGAAGGGATTGCACAGGCAAATAACCAGCAGGTCCACGCTAACCTTCCGGGCTCATTTCTGCCCATCTCCCCACCCCCAGCCTCAGGGGCCTTCCTTCAGGTTCCAGAACATACCGAGCTGCATCCTCCCTGAGGCGTTGGTGCAGGCTGGTCTGTCTATCTAGAACGTTCTTTACCTCATCAACTCAAAATTATCCTTCCACTCTCATCTTAAATGTCACTTTCTCAGATAGGCCTTTCCTGGGTCATGCCCCTCCCCAATCTACATAAAATATCACTGTTATAGTCTCTCATAGCACCTTGTTCTTTTCTTCTATAGCATTCATCATGGTTTGCGATGATAGATTTATCATGACATTATTTGTTTAATATCCATCTCCTCTATTAGACTGCAAACCCCATGAGAACAGGAATTATGTCTGTTTTTCACAGCACAATTCTTAGCAATGGGCAAGTGCCCAAACATATATATTTATTGAAATACTTAACGAACCTGCTCTAACACTCTCTCCCACATTGCTGACATCTCTGGATACAAACAGTTTAGCAGTAATGGATCTTTATTAGTCCCTGTTATACTCCAGGTGCTATGCTAGAAATTTATGTCATCTCATTCACTTCTCACAATAATCCAATGCAACAGGGACTCTTACTAGCCCCATTTTTCCGATGGGGGAGCTGAGACCTGAAAGGTCAAGTTCACACTTGACCAAGGTCACACAGCTCTGTGGTAGAGCCTGGGTTTGAATCAAAGCCCTGCTGACACCAAAGCTAGTGTTCTGAACTCCTCCCCACACACTGCACTGCCTCCTTAAATATCTTACTGTCGTTTGGGTTTGCTTATATGACTATCTTCCATATTAGACTATGTGGGGACCCATGTGGCCCCCCAGAGTTGGTATACAGATTATTTTAAGCTGAAGACATTCGAGATTCAACAGATGCAGAAAGAAGCCTTCTTGGAGCTTCTCTTGTCTGACTCAAGGCAGAAACCCTATGCACCTTGCACGTATAAACGAATTCTTCCTTGCTCATTGGTTACTTGTCTGAGTAATGAAGACTGCCGTAAATTCTTTTTCTGGGGCAGCTTCTACCCCTAGGAGAGAGACCAAGAATAAATCTACCAGAAAGCCCTTCTCTGGGAAGTTTCATGGCCCTAAAGGAGACAGAAAGACTATTCATATCTATATAGAAAAACATGGT
>NW_012108363.1:5794200-5879539 GCF_000951045.1 Mandrillus leucophaeus
AGGAAAAGTTTTTCCTCCCCTACAACTATAAGTTCCTTGGGTAACAAGTGTTAGTTATCTGTTTAACCCCAATGCACATTGCAAGTGCTCAATAAATGTTAAATATTGACTCCCACCAACAGAGTATGGCTATGCTGACTGACCTCCCCACCCCACCCAAGTCTTTAGCCACACGTATTCTGTTTACTAAAGAGCAGTGGTCTGTGCATCAGTCTCTTTTGAGCTCCATTTTAGTAAGCTCTTTCTCTACAGCACAGTTCTTTTCTTACTTATGTATTTTTTAAATATTGTGTTTTCTTTTTTCTTTTTTTTTCTTTTGAGACAGAGTCTCGCTCTGTCGCCCAGGCTGAGTGCAGCGGTACTGTCTCGGCTCACTGCAACCTCCGCCTCCTGGGTTTTCACCATTCTCCTGCCTCAGCCTCCTGAGGTACCTGGGACTACAAGCGCCCGCCACCATGCCCGGATAATTTTTTATATTTTTAGTAAAGATGGGGTTTCACCGTGTTAACCAGGATGGTCTCGATCTCCTGACCTTGTGATCTGCCTCCCTCGGCCTCCCAAAGTGCTGGGGTTACATGTGTGAGCCACTGTGCCCGGCCTAGAGCACAGTTCTTTTGATGAACTGATAGAGTTCAGGTTCTGTTGGAGCTTCAGTGTGAACTTGGACACTTAGGAGTTTTCTGACCTTGTCCAGAAGGACCCTGCCTCAAAAACCAGCCAGCCCATCCTTTCTGACATCCACCCCACTCACCCCTGACTCTGACTTGACCACGCTGGATAAACTCCCACAGTCACAAGCGGCCTAGTTGCTTCACTGCTGGCACTTTCCTGTGAGTGGCATTTTCAGAGGCCTAGACTCTAGGAACAGCACATCCACTCCAGGCTCGCCTGTTTCAGGAGACAGAAGACAGAGCACCCAGGAGGCAGGGAAATGATTCTAAGAACATTTCTGCCTCTATCTCTACTCCTGCTGAAGCGTGCCCATTCTCACAGAAGGAATGCAAACATGTTAGCCCTTTAGAGCATCTATCAAGCTTTCTGAATAGGCCCACCTGAGCCCCACTGACAGCCCTGGAAGGGGACTGAATGTCAGCCAACAAGAGCCCAACTGTCGGCAGAACAGGAAGAAAGGCATGCTTCATCATCAGTCTACCTGCTGCAGAATGCCAGCTGTGCCACAGCAGCCTCAGCACCACAGTAGCCTCAGATCACTTCACTCCTTCCTTCTGCGTTGCTTCCTTTTCTTTTACGCTGTTCCTATTAGAGTTTTTTCTTTTTGTTCTTTCTTTCTTTTTTTGAGACAGAGTCTTACTTTGTTGCTTAGGCTGGAGTGCAATGGCACAATCTCGTCTCACTGCAACCTCTGCCTCCCGGGTTCAAGTGATTCTTGGGCCTCAGTCTCCCAAGTAGCTGGGACTACAGGCATATGCCACCATGCCCTGCTAATGTTTGTATTTTTTGCACAGATGGGGTTTCACCACGTTGGTCAGGCTGGTCTCGAACTCCTGACCTCAGGTGATCTGCCCTCCTTGGCCTCCCAAAGTGCTGGGATTACAGGTGTGAGGTACCACACCTGGCCTCCCCATGATAGTCTTCTCTGTTTTGATCTTCCCAACCCAGCTACTTTTGTGGAATTCCAAGAGCTGGGAAGGACCTGTATCATCTAGCCCAGGGCATCACAAACCTTGGCAAAATCACTTAGAAGGTTTTCTCAAAGTACAATTCCCAGACCCCACCTTACATTCAACAGTTAACAACTCTTGCTTTTGTCTGCCAGAGCATGACTCTCTTCAGAGTTCCTTCAGAGAAGTCTTCTTTCCCCACTCCATGTGGTTCTACTAGAGCTACCAATTCTGCAAGGCAGGCCTCTCTAGAGGTGATAGGACGCAAGATAGGCACATAGTCCAAACTGGGCCAATCAGAGTTATCTTCTGAGATGTCTGAGTCAGTGTATGAAAGATCAAAGTGCCTCTTCCCCCTTGGATGCCTAATAGAAAATGTGGTTACAGCTGGGTGCAGTGGCTCACGCCTGTAATCCCAGCACTTTGGGAGACCGAGGCAGGTGGATCACCTGAGGTCAGGAGTTCAAGGCCAGCCTGACCAACATGGTGAAATCCTGTCTTTACTAAAAATACAAAAAAAATTGTCCAGGAGTGGTGGCTCACACCTGTAATCCCAGCACTTTGGGAGGCCAAGACAGGTGGATAACCTGAGGTCAGGAGTTCGAGACCAGCCTGACCAACATAGTGAAACCCTGTCTCTACTAAAGATGCAAAAAACTAGCTGGGCTTGGTGGCAGACGCCTGTAATCCCAGCTACTCGGGAGGCTGAGACAGGAGAATCGCTTGAATCCGGGAGGCGGAGGGTGCAGTGAGCCAAGATTGCACCATTGCACTCCAGCCTGGAAGACAGAGCGAGACTCCATCTCAAAGAAAAGAAAAGAAAAGAAAAGAAAAGAAAAGAAAAGAAAAGAAAAGAAAAGAAAAGAAACCAAGTATTCTGACCTCTGGAGATGAGCAGTCAGGTAGTCAGGTGTGATCAAAAACAAGACTCATGAGTTCAATACTGAAACCAAGGTGCAAATGTTCACCTGCTGTGTCAGTTTGGGTACTACAGGAAACAGGAGCCAAGAAGGAATTAGAAGTGTAAGATTTATTAGGGGAAATGCCTATGAAGGAAAAAGGGAAGTGAGAGCAAGAGCAGGTGGGGATGGTCTGAGACCACAGGGAAGTTCTGACACCTGTCCAGGAAGAGAAGGAAGGAAGGAAGATTGGGTAGGAAGAGTATCCGATTGCAGCAAAGCTTTGAGGAAATCTGGACCAAGTCGACGGAAAGCCCAGGTCAATGATTGCCCAGTGAAGGAGTCCAGCACTGGGCAGAAATGGCCTGGCTCCAGCACACCTTTCTCAGTAATTGCTGGGAATAGCCTCACCGAGAGTCTGCCCTTGGCATAAACGATCCCAGTGGAAGACAGCAGGAAGCTGTCAGTCAACCACACTCTTTGCAACTGGTTCTCTTGAAAGTAGGTCTGGATGGTGCTTTTCCATGGCTCCCATACCCATGTACCATGAATTAAACTCCCCCGAGGAAACTCTAGGGAGGTGACCACATGAGATAAGCAGTCAGTGTCCATTGTCTACACTGCTTTTCACAATACACATCATTAACGTAACTGAGTATATATATATAGAGAGAGAGACACGGAGTTTCGCACATGTTGCCCAGGCTGGCAAGCAATGGCACAATCTCAGCTCACTGCAACCTCCGCCTCTCAGGTTCAAGTGATTCTCCTGCCTCTGCCTCCCGAATAGCTGGGATTACAGGCATGTGCCACCATGCCCAGCTAATTTTGTATTTTTAGTAGAGACGGGGTTTCTCCATGTTGGTCAGGCTGGTCTCGAACTCCCGACCTCAGGTGATCCACCCGCCTTGGCCTCCCAAAGTGCTGGGATTACAGGCGTGAGCCACTGCGTCCGGCCTTTTTTTTTTTTTTTTCCTTCAAAACATGTATTGGTTTGGCCTTACTAAAAGTGTCAGCTCATTTAGTAAAAAATATATGCTATCCTGAAGTGGTGTGGGTGGAGCATTTTCTCATTTATTTTTCTACCATGAACATACTTGAATTGCCACAAAGAAGTTACTATGGAAACTGCTCTCGAACTTGCAAGATAAAAGGTAAAAATGGAACACTTTGTTGACATGCAAATAGTCCCTGGAGACCACTTTTTAACAAACTCTCCTGGTCTGATTTTTCTGAATCTTTTAAAGGCTCTCTTGAAGTAAAAGTGGACAGGTAGATTTTTTGGTGTTACATTCCAGATGGCTCCAGCTGACTATGCAAATGTCACAGGTGACAACCGTAGGATGGGTCTAGACATACACAAACTTGGTTTTGGAATGAGCAAAGAGGCTGACAGTGTCCTGCTGTGAACACCCAAACAGGCCCAGGGGAGGGAAGGTGGCTGTTTTTGGGCCAGGCCTGGTCTGCAGGTGTACTCTGGACTCATTTGTTTGAAAGTTAACTTGCTGAGCTCTTATTCATGCAAAGTAGTTTCTCTTTCTTATCTCCTCTGGCCACATTCCATCTCTCGGATCTTGAGCTGGATAGTCTTTTCAACAAAACAACACAAACTTCTTATTTGAAAGCCCGATTCCTCTACCCATCTCTGCTCATCTTTTACCTGCCTCTCCCCATCCACCTCTCCAACTTACTTTGTATCAGCCCAAGTACTCCTATCATTACAAAGCTCTGAGATAACTTTGGATTTCTGCTTGTTGTACTTTTCTGCCTATCAGTTCCTTCAACCTTGCTTCTTTCTCTTGGGGCCTCAATCCGAAAGCCTTACTGAAACCTTTTTCAAAGCTGCTTTTGGTAATTAAGTGAATGCAACTTGGAGAGGGTTTCCTGTAGTCTCAGCTACTTGAGAGACTGAGGTGGGAGGATTGCTTGAGCCCAGGAGTGTCAGACCAGCTGGGGCAACAGAGTGAGACCTCCAACTCAAAAAAACAAACAAAAAAAAGAGGTGGTTTGACTTGAGGGACCTGGGTCAGAGGTTGTTTATTTGGGATTATTGTCACCTAGCTTCATGATTAGCAACTGTCAACTTCACTTCTTTGTGAATCGGAGTCTCTATCTGATCCTTTCTAGGGATCCTCCCATTTCAGCCTCCCAAGTAGCTGGCCTCACAGTTGTGTGTCCCAACGCCTGGTTATTATTATTTTTTTTTTTGTAAAGACGGGGTCTCACTTTGTTGCCCAGGCTGGTCTTGAACTCCTGGGCTCAAGTGATCCTCCTGCCTCGGCCTCCCAGCCTCCCAAAATGCTGGGATAACAGGCGTGAGACACTGTGCCCGGCCTGTAATGAACTACCGTAGAACCTAAGATTAGCCTTCAGGCTTTTGCATTTCTGACAAACGGATGGCCCCACCCAGACCAGCCACTCCTCTGCTGGTCCTCCACCCAGAAGCCGACTCAGCAAAGGAGAACCATTTTCCACACTCCTCTCTGATTGCATCCCCAACCAATCAGCAGCACCCATGCCCTAACCCTCTGCCCACCAAACTATCTTTGAAAACCCTAGCTTCCAAATTTTCAGGAAGATTAATTTGAGTAACAACTCTGTCTCTCAAGTGGCGTGGCCAGCTGCATGTCAAACTCTTCATTGCAATGGCTTGGATGCAGTGAATTGATTTTATCTGTAAAGCCGGCAGAAAGAATCCGCTAAGCAATTACCCTATATGCAATTACCTTAAATGTTTCCTTGATTATTATATGTTTCTTCCAATTACCTTTAAATTCCAAGAGAGCTGGGTCTCTAATTGTATTCCCCACTTCTGGAACATACAAGATGCCCAATAAATATTTGTAGAATGAAAAGAACTGTAAAATTTCATCAGACGGATCAAAGGAAACTTAAAGTTGCTTGAAGCTTTAACAGGAGCATTGATAAAAATGGAGTAAGTGGAGAAGGAAGTGATGACAAGCATTGCAACAAAGCAATGAAAGCAACATGCATATTTATCCTTAAAAAAACACAAACCAGTCACATATATGCGTATGTGTGCGTGTATATATAATGTTGGCTTTTTAGTTTCCCGTGGAGTGTGAACTGAGTTTCTGAGGTTTATAATAAAGTATTTAACAAGGATTTCAGGTAGTTGTCTAAATATAAAACATTGTATCATAGAATTAGAGCAGAAAAGGATTTAGAATACAAGTTCTTCAATTTTACAGGGGTGGAAACTAAGGCCTAGGGATCTAAGTGTACATTGGGAAATAAATACAGCGATGTGTCTGTCGATGAGGAATACATATGCCAATCATACTTCTGTATAATCATTACTAATAACATAGCAATACTGCCTTACATTTGAAAAGTGTTTGAGTGTGACTAGATCCTGCACCAGTGGTTCTGAAACTTGAGCGTGATCAGAATCACCTGGAGGATTTGCAAAAGCACAGATCGCTGGGCCTCACCTCCAAAATTTCCGGCTCGGTAGGTCTGGTGCAGGGGACTGGGAAAGTTTGAGAAAAATCAACCCAACTCCTCTCAGCTCTCGCAACTGAACCGGCCCCGCTCGGCACTCAGGGAAAACTACAAGTCCCGGCGTGCCCCGCGCGCAGCGGCGGAAAGTCGGGCACTTCCGCTCCACGCAGCGCCTCTGCTGCCGCGTCTCGACGTGTCACCGGCGGCGCCGCTGCTGTGGCAAAGGAAGGAGCTGACTGGGGGAGTTCGAGGCGGTGGGCGGCGGTGACCCCGGCCTGGAACTGCCCCGGTACGGAAGTGTTCCAGGGTCCGTGGGGAGCAGGAGAGGGAGGCGGCGGCCCGTCCCGCGCGGGACACGATGTTGAACATGTGGAAGGTGCGCGAGCTGGTGGACAAAGCGTGAGTATCGGGGGGCAGTTGTGGCCGAGGCCCACGTGGGGGAGGGGGGAGGGGGAGACGGAGCTGGCCTTGGGCTAGGGGTTGCCCACGTCACGCCCCCCGGCTCTGCCAGTCCCATCATGGCGGCGACCCGCTCCTTCCCGGCCCCGGGCCTCATCCCCGCTGGCGAGGCTGGGGAGGGACCCTCCCTCGTTTTAAAAAACATCATCTTGGCCACCCTTCTCTCCTTTCCAGGCCTTCTTGTCCCTTCCCCTATTCCAACCCCTGGGTGCCGACGCTTTGGTCATAAGGGGCGCGTTGTTTGACGCTGGGTCACTGCCCTGGCCAGAGGACTGTCTTGGCCCCAGGCTGTGGGCTTTGCCTCCTGGGGAGCAGGGAAGGTTTGGGGTTGGGGGGCACAATGCACTGGTTCTCTGTGTCCCTCAGGGTGTAGTACAGAGAGACCTTAGACCTGGTTGGATTGTGTCTTTTACCTTCTTGGCCTCCTCTTAATTCCTAATGAACCTGAAGTGTTGGAGTGGGTGTTCGTAGTGTAACAAGTGGCTATTGTGGTCAGCCTGAAGTTACTCAAAAAGAGACTTATCCTTTGCTTTTCTAACACGAGTGAAAGTAGATCACTGTATAACTTCTTGCGATTTTTTCTTCTGTTTCTTTTTCCACTACACATCATTTTTGGTGTGCTACTTGTTCCATTCGATTAAATTAAGAGGTCATTAAGAAATTTCCCCTTAAGAAAAAAACAACGCAGGTTTATATCCTGTTGATCTGCTTTTAAAAGCAGGTAAAACGACCAGTACGTAGTTGATTTCCTTTAAGACTGAAATAACTTCAGTCTCTTACTTGCACAAGGAAAACCTTAACTTTTAAAATGAGTATAATCAGATATAACAGTGGTTAAGTAAGGTCTTCTAGGCCAGCAGGAAATAAAGTTTAAGAATTTAGGCAGTCCTCTTCCTTTTGGGTTTTAATGATTATGCAGTAAGTGTGGTGAGAAAAACAGTTCATTTGTGCCACCCACCTAACCTAAAATCAGGAAGTGTAGATAACAAACTGTTTTCTTGACACCAGGAAACAAAGTAATTTCCAGTGCCTTGTCTGATGCATGAGATAGAACTTAGAGCTTGATCGTATTTTTATATTTTCTGTGCTACCAAGAAGGCAATAGAGTGCCCAAGGAGCATAGGTTTCAGAACCTGCAAAGCTGGGTTCAAGCTTTGTAACCTTAGGGAAGTTACTTATCCTCACAGTGCCCTAGTTTTTTCTGGTGCAAAATGAAAATGCAACAATACCTACCTTAGAATGTTGTTGTAAGGGTTAAGGGATTGTATTGCATATAAAGCCCTTAACGTGTGTTTACATCAGTGTACTTTTGAAACTAGCAAATGTTTTGCATTTAGAGATAAATCTCTTTAAGAGAGAAGCTTCAAGTTTGAAAAGTGATTTGCTTTAATAATTTTCCTTTATAACAACTCATTTGGCTATTAAGGCTTTAGCTGTTTATTTTGGACTATTTAGCTATTTATATATTCTTTGCTTTTGCTTACCAAAGATAAAATAAACTAATAGTTCTTTTCCAGATCCAGGTTCATTGGCTTTTTTTTAGTATATTGTGTAAAGATTAGGATTTCAACTTAAATAGTTTTTTAAAGGCCAAAAGAAGACTAAAAGCTGCCTTTTTTTTTTTTTTTTTAATTTTGATGGGGTCTCATTCTTTCGTGTGATCATAACTCACTGCACCCTCCAACTCCTGGGCTCAAGTGATCCTCCCGCCTCAGCCTCCCAAGTGGCCAGGACTACAGGCATGCACCACCGTGCCTGGCACTGCCTCTTTATTTCTAAGTCAGAGGTCAGCAGAATAAAACCATTAAGAAACACCTTGTTCTCTTAGAGGACTAAATTTGTGGTACTCAAAAATTTGAAGAGGCTGTACATTGTTTGTAAGACAGAAATTGAGGCAATATTCCTACTATTGTTGTACCTTTCATATTTGCTTATCACACTTGTTACTAATCTTCATGTGCTTTAGATTAAATTTACCATGTAAGTAGTTATGTAAAGGAAAAGCTATTGTTGAAAAATATTATCTGTCTTTTTACTACCCAATTTAGGATGTAGACTTCAACCAGATTATTCAAGAACATAGAAGAATGTTGCCACCAAAAACTTTTTAAGGCTTTTGTGGGTGTCTGACACATTAAGATTAGAACATGAGGTTAATTTACTGATGAGTACTCGGGATTTTAATTTTCATCTTTCACTGGCAAGAAGAGAAGAAATTCTTCCCCCCAAATGTAAGCATCTTACAGAACTGTGGATCTGTTAGACTGTGCACCTTATAATGCCATAATAGATGTGCAGCAGATCCATAGAATGGCTGGTCTGATTATCAAAGATTTAAAATGATGAAGGAACTTGCAAATGAAGAAACAGTGAATCGATTAAGGACTATTCAAATAGGTAGATCAATAGAATGAGGGCTTATATGAGAGAAAGGTTAGGGGGTTTAACTATCTGGTTCATATTCTGGCATTACCTTTTTAATTAGCTGTATGTATGATTTGAAGCAGAATCATATGAATCTCCAGATGTTGCATTCCTTATCTGTAAAATGAGGGGACCTGACTAGAGTAAGACTTTTTCCACCTTTAATGGCTATTGGAGAAATGCGTTTCCATCAAGGAAAAGTAGTTGGAACTAGTTTTTACAATAGCAGACAAATTTTGTAGCCATTATCCTCTGTAGGCAATTTAGGCTGAAAAGGGAAATTTTCTTAAAAAGTGGTAATAAGTGTTATACTTAAATATTTTATGCAGTAAATACACACCATGACTCAGGAAGACTAGGACTTTTAGTGTGTATTGATACCCAGTGAGGTTTTACTTCAGAAAAAAAAAAATGTACTCTTTGAAAAATGTGTTTCCTGGAGCCACTCTTAGATATAGTATGGTAGCGGCTCTTAAGTATGATGATGTATTTATTTTATCTTATCTTATTTTTTTTGAGACCGAGTCTCGCTCTGTCGCCCAAGCTGGAGTGCAGTGGTGCAATCTTGGCTCACTGCAACCTCTGCCTCCCGGGTTTAAGCGATTCTCCTGTCTTGCCCTCCCAAGTAGCTGGAACTACAGGCGTGTGTCCCCAGACCTGGCTGATTTTTTTTATTTTTAGTAGAGATGGGGGTTTCACCATGTTAGCCAGGATGGTCTCGATCTACTGACCTCGTGATCCATCCGCCTCGACCTCCCAAAGTGCTGGGATTACAGGTGTGAGCCACTGCATCTGGCTCTTTTTTTTTCTCTTTGAGATGGGGTTTCGCTCTTGTTGCCTAGGCTGAAGTGCAGTGGTGTGATTTCGGCTCACTGCTGCCTCCACCTCTGGGGTTCAAATGATTCTCCTGCCTCAGCCTCCCTAGTAGCTGGAATTACAGGTGCCTGCCACCACAGCCATCTAATTTGTGTATTTTTAGTAGAGACAGGGTTTTGCCATGTTAGCCAGGCTGGTTTCGAACTCCTGACCTCAGGTGATCCACCCATCTCAGCCACCCAAAGTGTTAATGATCTATTTCAAACATTGGCTTTTGAGACCTTGAAGACTTTCTGGAAGTGGGGGGACATTTTCCACAATCGCTGCACCTCCTAGTGGCAGTAGAGGGATTTGTTTTGCACAACATTGTGGAACTGAGGGGAAGCAGATAAAACCATAGGCCTGCCAGAGCTTGGGATGCCAGTATCTTCCCACTCGTCAAGTTGCATAAAAGGCGATGTGGCAGGAAAGGATAAGTGGCACCATTCCCACCAACTAGGAGCACTAGCTTAACCACTGTCGTCCTATGACCTGTCTATCTTTACTTGTGGCTGTAATAAAATTGGACGTGTTTATATTTTGTCATCCTATACATGGTAAAATTGAAAGTTGCTGCAGTTCTATTTTCTCTCCAGATTTGAGGAATGTAGTGAAGATGATACTTCATTACATAGTAATGGTAGTGGTAGATCAAAACTGCTACTTACTTGGTTAAGCTCAGCGAATCCTTCTCTTTCCTTGCAAGGAGTAATATTAGTGGTAAATCTATTTCATCAGTGGCCCGCCCCCCCTTTTTTTTCCGGAGACAGTCTCACTCTATCCCCCAGGCTGAAGTGCAGTGGCATGATTTCGGCTCACTGCAATCTCTTGTCTCCTGGGTTCAAATGATTATCCTGCCTCAGCCTCCCGAGCAGCTGGGATTACAGGTGTC
The DNA here is from genome assembly GCF_000951045.1 of Mandrillus leucophaeus. Classification (NCBI taxonomy): domain Eukaryota; kingdom Metazoa; phylum Chordata; class Mammalia; order Primates; family Cercopithecidae; genus Mandrillus; species Mandrillus leucophaeus. The sequence continues at coordinate 5,804,817 of NW_012108363.1, forward strand.
TACCTCCATGCCTGGCTAATTTTTGTATTTTTAATAGAGATGAGCTTTTTCCATGTTGGCCAGGCTGGTCTCAAACTCGTGACCTCAGGTGATCCACCCACCTTGGCCTCCCAAAGTGCTGGGATTACAGGCATGAGCCACCTTGCCCAGCCTCAGTGGCCGTTTTTATGATAGTGATTCAGACAGCTCTGGCTTAGGTCCTAAGGCAACAGCTATGGGTAGTCCATTTTAAGTTATTCTCCTAAGCATAGCTTGCATATTCCCTCATAAGTTGATTTTTATTAATGTATATTTGCTTGGTTTTAGTTCCTAAATGTTTAGATAATGTAATAGAGTTGTAGAAACTACTGTTCTAGTCTCCTGCCTCCAGAGGGAGAAACTTTTGCTTTTATAAAGAATAGTACATTCATTTATTTTAACAGACAATACATTTATTATTTACTGGATTAGTACTCTAGTTTCTTTTTATTTTTTATTTTTGAGACAGGGTCACATTCAGTTGTCCAGGCTGAAGCACAGTGACGCAAACATGCACACCGCAGCTGGGACCACAGCCGCGCCTCCATGCTTGGCTAATTTTTAAAAAATTTTTTGTAGAGAAGGGTTCTTGCTGTGTTGCCCAGGCTGGTCTTGAACTCCTGGGTTCAGGCAGTCTGCCTGCCTCAGCATCCTGAAGTGCAGGGATTACAGGCGGGAGCCATTGCGCCTGGTCTAGTACTCTATTTTCTGAACTTGAAACATTCAATACCTGCCTTAAAGAACCTTGCCACTATGGATATGCTACAACTTGAACGGTTTATTTGTTTTTCTTTTCTTTCAGTCTTCAAATGTCATCCCCTTTATTTTCCTTATCTTACCAGTAAATCTCTGTTCAGTTTGCTTCTTGGAATTTGAAAGCAGAGATGGTAAGATAGTTGTCAGCTTTCTAGTCTTCCCATGTCAGCTTTTCTTTGAACCAACTGTAAGTAATTGTTATTGCTGAAATAATGAATTAATTATTCTCCTCCTTTTCTAGTAACTGGACACAAGTAGATATTAAGAATTTAATTCCAAAGAAAGATGAGTTTGGTTTATTTCTGCTAGTATTTCTTAGGGGTAATTGTCTGTAGTTAAATCTATTTAGTACTACTGTCAGGGTGCTTTTAAAAAGTACTTAACTGCCTCTTAACATTTTCTTGCACGCTTTAGTTTTAGTTTACAAGCAGTTTTTCTTTTTTTTCTTTCTTTCTTTTTTTTTTTTTTTTTTTTGAGAAGGAGTCTCGCTCTTTTTGCCCAGGCTGGAGTACAATGGCGTGATATCGGCTCACTGCAACCTCCGCCTCCTGGATTCAAGCAATTCTCCTGCCTCAACCTCCTGAGTAGCTGGGATTACAAGCACATGCTACCATGTCCGGCTGATTTTTGTACTTTTAGTAGAGACGAGATTTTGTCATATTGGCCAGACTGGTCTTGAACTCTTGACCTCAGTTGATCCGCCCGCCTCAGCCTCCCAAAGTGCTGGGATTACAGGCGTGAGCCACCGCGCCCGGCCTACAAGGCAGTTTTTCATCTGTTTACTGATAGGTCCATTGACAATACTTAGCCTTTTTTATTTTGAGTGCCATTAGCTAGTACTCAAGGTTTCACAGTATGGCTCCACAGTTGAATCTTTTTCTGTACTTTTTTTTTCTTGAGATGGAGTCTTGTTCTGTCACCTAGGCTGGAGTGCAGTGGTGTGATCTCAGCTCACTGCGACTGGCCTCCGCCTCCCAAGTTCCAGTGATTCTCCTGCCTTAGCCTCCCGAGTAGCTGAGATTACAGGCATGCGCCACCATGCCCAGCTAATTTTTGTAGAGTTGGCGTTTTGCCATGTTGGCCAGGCTGGTCTCAAACTCGTGACTTCATGTGATCCACCTGCCTTGGCCCCCCAAAGAGCTGGGATTACAGGCATGAGCCATTGTCCCTGGCCTTCTGTATTCTTATGTTATTTTCCTACTTGTTTCCAATGTTTGTTTTAGTGAAGATCACTTTACAGATTCAAAGTACATTTTTAGTACTTTTGAAGGTTCTTATATACAGTTAACTTTTTAGTCTCAGCTACCTTTGGTGACAACATATTTTACTGTTTAGTCTTCTCTGTTTTTCAAGTTAGCACTTCATGTGAGCTTTTCTTGTTTGGCTTAATTATGTGTTTGTCCATCTATGTATTTTTATAATAATTTGCTAGTCAAACACACTTTGCCACTATACTTAGGTACCTCCAGATGGTGATTAATAAATCAGGGACTATCTAGTGGTTCAGAGGTGAGAACTGGATTGAAATCTTAGTTCTTCTACTAGAAACGGTGATCTTATGTGTTGGAATGGTGTCTTTATTTCTCTGTAAAATGGAGATGATATTTTACAGGATTGTGAAGATTAAATGTGAAACAGTATAGTACTTGACATACAGTAAACTCTTGAAACATCTATTACTATTATTACTGTTACACACAGAACTGTATAATACTAGAAAAATCAAAGGAATACAGTGTTTGAGAAAATAAAGATATTGTTGGCAGACTAGGTTATTTACAAGTATGTAGGAACTGTATCTTCATCCATGAAGTCATTGTTTTCAGTGAGTACTCTCTCTTAAGACTCAGTGTAGCCTACACATAGGACAGCTTATTTAAATACCTCTGTTGTTTGTGTCTTGTATTATTTTTGCTAAATCATAAGTGGCTTCCACTTTAATATTGCAAAGCATATTGCAGAAATACCCTTTCAAAAGACGTGTTGAGGAATAAAGTCTTTAGAAAGACACATTGTGAGTTACATCTGCCAATTCTTAATATTTTGTTCAGCTTGTTTTGTGTAGTCTCAAGATTTTAAAGTAACTGTTAATGTAAAACATTTCTAAAACCTAAAAAGATTTATTTTATAAATGCACATTGAAGCAGACAATTTATTCTTGAGACTGAACAGTATCAAGAAAAAGAATCCTCTAAAATATGTGATACCAAATTCATGGTGTTTGACAATGGGCGAACAGTATATACAAGGAAAGCACACTGGAGAAAGGGCCTCCCGGTTATTCAGCCCCTCTTCCAAATTGGCAAGAAATTATTTTGGCTTACCAGGGCTCTTTTGCCTGAAAATTAAGTACAGGTAAAGGAACATAATATATTCCCATGTTAGAGCCAATTTATAGCTATTTATTACTCGTGGATAGATTTAGCTAACAAATTATTAAATGCGAGTGATTTTGTTAATGTGCAACAGTGCACATGAATGGTTTGTACTTCATTTAAGAAGAGTCTAGTTAGCCAATTTTAGAATATTTCATTTCTGGTTTTTTTTTTTGTTTTTTTTTTTTTGAGACTGTGTCTTGCTCTGTCACCCAGGCTGGAGTGTAGTGGTGCCATCTCAGCTTCGGCCTCCCAAGTTTAAGCGATCCTCCCAAGTAGTTTAAGTGATCCTCCCAAGTAGCTGAGACAATAGACACACGCCACAATGCCCAGCTAATTTTTGTATTTTTGGTAGAAATGGAGTTTTGCCACATTTCCCAGGCTGGTCTCTAACTCCTAAGCTCAAGCAGTCTACCCACCTTGGCCTCCCAAAATGCTGGAATTGCAGGCATGAGCCATTGTGCCTGGCCTAGGATACTTGTTTTGACATGAATTTTATTTAGCTTCTCAATTCTTAGTACAGTGTTTAAGTTCTAGATAACTTTAATATAAATAATCTTTTATAATTTTGCACGCACTCACCATTATGTGGTAAATATGCATGTATGCTTTTTCAACAATTATTGAATGAAGTGTTTCAAGAATTCTCATTCAGATAGCCTATATTTTTATAGTAGAAAAAAAGGCATGCATTGAAAATTCAATTTTGTTGTTTTTTGTTTTTGTTTTTTCCATTTGTTTTCATACATTTTTAGTAAATCAGTAAAGAACAGTGCAAGGCCAGGTGCTGTGGCTCACGCCTGTAATCCTAACACTTTGGGAGGCCGAGGAGGGACGATCTCTTGAGCCCAGGAGTTCAAGACTAGCCTGGACAACACAGACTTTGTCTCTACAAAAAAATTTAAAAATTAGCCGGACATGGTGGTGCATGCCTATAGTCGCAGCTATGTGGGAGGCTGAAATGGGAGGATCACTCGAACACAGGAGTTGAAGGCTGCAGTGAGCTGTGATCATGCCACTGCACTCTAGCGTAGGCAACAGTGAAACTTTGTCTCTCAAAATTTTTTTTTAATATTAAAAGAAAGAACAATGCAAATAAGCATACTGAGCCTTTTTCTATTAATTTTTCTCATACTCATTTTTCATTTGTCACTTTTTAAAGTGACTTAGGTTATACGGATGAAATTACATGTCTTAATTTGTAGTTAAACTCCACGGTTAAATAATACTTTTTTTTTTTTTTTTTTTTGCAACAGGGTCTCACTTGTCACCCAGGCTGGAGTGCAGTGGCACTCATGCTCTTGGCTTACTGTAGCCTTGACCTCCTGGGCTCAATCCATCCTCTCGCCTTAGTCCCCCAAGTAACTGGGACTACAGGTGAGCACCACCATGCCGGGCTAATTTTTTGTAGAGAAGGGGTTTCACCATGCTTCCGAGCCCGGGCTCAAACTCCTGAGCTCAGGCAGTCCGCCCACCTAAGCCTCCCAAAGTGCTAGGATTATAGGCGTGAGCCACTGCACCCAGCCAGTAATATCCTTAGTTTGATGTATTTGGCTTATAAGTTCAGTACTGAAAGGGCTTTGAAGGGTGGCCTGTTTCTCAAGAAACCACGTAAAATGTTTAGCCCTATAGTCTGCTGTCCACTCAGCAGCGAGAGGAATTCTTTGAAAATACTAAGTCAAATGGGTTCAGAACTCTCCAGTGGCTTCTCATCTCATTGTTTACTGGCCTGTACAGATCTGGCTCTTTGCTGCCCCCCTCTGATCTCTTCTCCCACCACTGTCCCTCACTTTCTCTGTTCTGTTCAGCGGACCTCCTATATTACATAGTATGCACTCACACTCGTGACTTTTTTTTTCTGTGCTTGCCTTCCTCTGTTACACATATTCATCTGCTGCCTCTGATATGCAAGTTCCTTGAGGGCAGGAATTTTGTTTTGTTTACTGCTGTATTACTAACTCTTAAAACAATTATGACACAGTAAGTGCTCAAATATTTTTGAATGAATACATTACATTTGGTAAGTTGATATTTGTTACAGAGGATATCCTTTAAATCCAGATATTTCTTTTTTTTTTTTTTTTTTTTTTTGAGACGGAGACTCGCTCTGTCGCCCGGGCTGGAGTGCAGTGGCCGGATCTCAGCTCACTGCAAGCTCTGCCTCCCGAGTTTACACTGCCTCAGCCTCCGGAGTAGCTGGGACTACAGGCGCCCGCCTAGTTTTTTGTATTTTTGTAGTAGAGACGGGGTTTCACCGTGTTAGCCAGGATGGTCTCGATCTCCTGACCTCGTGATCCGCCCGTCTCGGCCTCCCAAAGTGCTGGCATTACAGACTTGAGCCACCGCGCCCGGCCAAATCCAGATATTTCTAATAATTAAAGCTAATAGTTATTGAGCATTTGCCATGTGCCAAGAACAAAGGTGACAACATTGTTATGTTCAATTTTCTGGTGAGGAAATTGAGCACAGACTGCCAAGAGCGTGCCACAGATAACACATCTAGAAAATAGTCTAGATTTAAATCTAGATGATGTACTTTCAGAATACATATTTAACAGTTTATGCTAATCTTTTACAAGACATCATGTAAACAAAAAATTGTTGTACAGGCATACCTCAGAGATATTACAGGTTTAATTCCAAACCACTGCACTAAAGTGAATATTGGAATAAAGCAAGTCATACAAATTTTTAGTTTCCCAGTTCGTATAAAAGTTATGTTTCCGGCTGGGCCTGGTGGCTCACTCCTGTAATCCCAGCACTCTGGGAGGCCAAGGTGGGTGGATCACCTGAGGTCAGGAGTTCAAGACCAGCCTGACCAACATGGTGAAACCCCGCCTCTACTAAAAATACAGAAATTAGCCAGGTGCAGTGGTGTGCACCTGTAATCCCAGCTACTCTGGAGGCTGAGGCAGGAGAATCGCTTGAACTCAGGAGGCGGAGATTGCGGTGAGCCAAGATCAGGCCACTGTACTCCAGCCTGGGCGACAGAGCAAGACTCCGTTTCAAAAAAAAAAAAAAAAGTTATATTTCCACTATATGGTAGTCTATCAAATGCACAATGGTATTATATTTAAAAATATTTTATTGCTAAAAACTACAGCCATCTGAGCTTTCAGCAGATATTTATCATTCTGCTGCTGGAAAACCTTGCCTCCATGCTGATGGCCGCTGACTTATCAGGGTTGTGGGATTGCTGGTTTGGAGTGGCTGTGGCAATTTCTTAAAATAACAATGAAATTTTCTGCATGATAGATTCTTCATTTCACAGATGATTTCTCTGTAGTGTGCAATGCTGCTCGATAGCATTTTACCTAAAGTAGAACTTCTTTTATAATTGGAGTCAGGCTGGGCACGGTGGCTCACGCTTGTAATCCCAGCACTTTGGGAGGTCAAAGTGGGAAAATCACTTGAGGTCAGGAGTTTGAGACCAGCCTGGCCAGCATCGCAAAATCCTGTCTCTACTAAAAATACAAAAATTAGACCAGGAGCAGTAGCTCACGCCTGTAATCCCAGCACTTTGGGAGGCCCAGGTGGGTGGATTACTTGAAGTTAGGAGTTCGAGACCAACTTGGCCAATGTGGTGAAACCCCATCTCTACTAAAAATACAAAAATTAGCTGGGTGTGGTGGCGGGCGCCTGTGATCCCTGCTACTCAGGAGGTTGAGGCAGGACAATCACTTGAACCCTGGAGGCAGAGGTTGTAGTGAGCCAAGATCATGCCACTGCACTCCAGCCTGGGGGACAGAGTGAGACTCCACCTCCAAAAAAAAAGAAAAAAGAAAAAAATTGGAGTCAGTCCGCTGAAGCTCTGCTACTGCTTTATCAGCTTAGTTGCCCACTGCAGCCTGGGCAACAGAGCGAGACTGCATCTCAATTTAAAAAAAAAAATTCTCAGGCCTTGGTGCAGTGGCTCACGCCTGTAATCCCAGCACTTTGTGAGGGAGGGGGGAGCGGATTGCTTGATTGCTTGAGCCTGGGAGTTCAAAACCAGTCTGGCCAATATGGTGAAACCCCATCTCTACTAAAAATATAAAAATTAGTCAGGAGTAATGGTGGGCCCCTGTAGTCCCAGCTACTCGGGAGGCCAAGGCAGAATTGTTTCAATCTGGAAAGTGGTGGTTGCAGTGAGCCAAGATTGTGCCATTCCAGCCTGGGGGACAGAGCGAAACTCCATCTCAAAAAAAAAAAAATTTTTTTTTTTGGCAGGTTGTGTTGGCTCACACCTGTAATCCCAGTACTTTGGGAGTTTCAAGGCATGTGGATCCCTTGAGCCCAGGAGTTGAAGACCAACCTGGGCAATGTGGTGAAACCCCATCTCTGCTAAAAATACAAAAATTAGCCAGGTGTGGTGGCGTGTACCTGTAGTCTCAGCTACTCAAGAGGCTGAGGTAGGAGGATTATTTGAGCTTAGGAAGTCAAGGCTGCAGTGAACAGTGATGGTGCCACTGTACTCTGGCCTGGGCAGTGGAGCGAGACGTTGTCTCAAGAAAAAAAAAAAAAAGTCTCTCGTCATTTCAACAATGTCCTTCACTGGGAGTAGAGTCCATCTCAAGAAACCACTTATTTTGCTCATCCAGAAGAAGCAACTCATCATTCAAGCTTTATCATGAGATTGCAGCAATTCAGTCACATCTTCAGGCTCCACTTCTAGTTCTAGTTTTCTTGCTGTTTTCACCACATCTGCAGTGACTTCACTGAAGTCTTGAACCCCTCAAAGTGATCCATGAGGTTTGGAATCAACTTCCAGACTCCTGTAAATGTTGATATTTTGACCATGAATCACAATTTTTTTTTTTTTTTTTTGAGACGAAGTCTCGCTCTGTCACTTCTCTTTTGCCCTGGCTCAGGCTGGAATGCAGTGGCACTATCAGCTCACTGCAGCCTCCACCTCCTGGGCTCAAGTGACCCTCTGGCCTCAGCCTCTTGAGTAGCTGGGATGACAGGCATGTGCACCACCACACCTGGGACCCGGCTACGTTTTTAATTTTCTGTAGAGACAAGGTTTCGATATGTTGCTGAGGCTAGCCTTGAACTCCTGAGCTTAAGCAGTCCTCCCGCCTTGGCCTCCCAAAGTGCTAGGATTACAGCTGTGAGCTGTGCCCAGCCACTAATATTCTTAATGGCAAAACTAGTGTGGTGAATTCTTTCCAGAAGGTTTTCAATTTACTTTTCCCAGATCCATCAGAGGAATCACTAGCTAGGCAGTTACAGCCTTATGGAATGTATTTTCTTAAATAATAAGACTTGAAAGTCAAAATGACTTATCCATGGAGTACAAAACGAACGTTGTGTTAGCAGACATGAAAACACTCATCTCTTTGTACATCTCCATCAGAGCTCCTTGGTGACTCCTCGTCCATGTGAAATAATATTTTGAAAATAATCTTTTTTTCTGAGCAGTAGATCTCAACAGTGAACTTAAAATAATCAGTAAACTGTGCTGTAAACAGATGTGCCATCATTCAGGCTTTGTTGTTCCATTTCTATAGCACATGCAGAATAGATTTAGCATAATTCTTAAGGGCCCCAGGATTTTCATAATATACAGTGAGCACTGGCTTACAGCTGTGTTAGCCCATAACAAGAGAGTGAGCCTGTCCTTTGAAGCTTTGAAGCCAGGCACTGACCTCTCTTGCTATATGTCCTGGATGGCGTCTTCCACTGGAAGGCTATTTCATCTCCATTGAAAATCTGTTTAGTGTAGCTACCTTCATTAGATGATCTTAGCTAGACCTTCTGGATAACTTGCCGTAGCTTCTATATCAGCACTTGCTGTTTCACCGTACATTTTTCTCTTGTGGAGGTGGCTTCTTTTCTTAAACCTCATAAACCTCTGCTAGCTTCAGCTTCTCTTCTGCAGCATCCTCACCTCTCTCAGCCTTGATAGAACTGAACAGAGTTAGGGCCTTACTCTGGATTGGGCTTTGGCTTAAGGGAATGTTGTGGCTAGTTTGATGTTCTATTCAGACCACTCAAATTTTCTTCATATCAGCAGTGAAACTGTTTCATTTATCATTCTTGTGTTCACTAGAGTAGCACTTTAGATTTCCTTTGAGAACATTTCCTTTGCATTCACAACCTAACTTTTTGGCACAAGAAGCATAACTTTTAGCCTGTCTCAGCTTTCAGCATACCTTCCTAAGCTTAATCATTTCTAGCTTTTGATTGAAAGTAGGAGGTGTGCGACTCTTCCTTTCACTTTAACACTTAGAGGTCATTGTAGAGTTATTAATTGACCTAATTTCAATATTGTGTCTAAGGGAATAGAGATACCCGAGGAAAGGGAGAGCAGCAGGAATGGCCAGTCAGTGGAGCAGTCAGGACACATTAAACGTATTACCAGTTAACAGCACGGTTCATTCTATCCCCAAACAATTAAAATAGTAACATCAAAGATCACTGATTACAGACTGCTATAACAGAAAGAATAATGAAAAAGTTGGAAATATTGTAAGAATTACTGAAATGCTTAATGCAGGGTTGCCACAAACCTTAAATATGTGTGAAGCACAGTAAAGCAAAGCACAGTAAAATTAGGTGTGTCCGTATTTCACTATCAGAAAGGTGAATTACTGGTATATACCTCACGCAAATTAAAAATTACTTGGTAAAAATTTATAGTACTTATTTTTTATTTTATTTTATTATCATTATTTTGAGACAGAGCCTTACTCTGCCGCCCAGGCTGGAGTGCAGTGGCACGATCTCGGCTCACTGCAACCTCCGCCTCCCAGGTTCAAGTGATTCTCCTGCCTCAGCCTCCTAAGTAGCTGGGATTACAAATGTGCGCCACCTTGCCTGGCTATTTTTTGTATTTTAGTAGAGACAGAGTTTTGCCGCGTTGGCCAGGCTGGTCTCGAACTTCTGACCTCAAGTGATTCGCCTGCCTTGGCCTCCCAAAGTGCTGGTATTACAGGCGTGAGCCACCACACCCAGCCTACAGTACTTAAGATTCTGAACCAAATTTAGTTAGAGTGTGTTCTGTTTTCCACATATGCACCTATCATAGAAGGAAATTGTTCTGGCCTCTTGCAGTATTCTGAATAATGTCTGTGAGGTCAGTGACCCTTAATGAGAGGGAAGCAAATAGATGTTTCCATAGGTGAAAAAGAAAATCTTCATTGTTGTTACAAAGGTGTTCTCTATAAGCAACTGTAAAAAATATTTTTACATTTGTTGAGCTGTATTATGTGCTTTAGAATCAGTAGTCCTCTGTGACCAACTTTTAAAAGTTTCATAACCCTGTGATCTTTATGTTGTGCTCAGTTTGACATGCCTCAGTGTGTGCTGTGTCATATGAATTGGATTTTATGCACAACTTTTTCCAATTTTTCTTATGTTCAGAGTGGATAATTTGGAATAATGTTCTTTAATCGCTTATGTACCATCTCAGTACCATATTTCTGGCATAGGGTGTAAACATCTAGACATTATACAATAACTCAAAATACATTATTGATATGTTTACTAATCTTGGCAGACCTTGTAAGGTCCTTCACTGAGTGCTTATTAAATAGCAACCTTGAGCCCTGTAGAGTACTATAAGACATGTGACAGATCGTAGGGTTCCAGTAGGCAGCTTACAGTTCTGTAAGGCATATGCACATGAAAACTGCATGAAAAAGAAATACAAAATGACACAAGATGGCGTATCAGTGAGTGCTTTCTTAGAAGCTAGTTCTGTTGTAAAAGAAAGAAGGTCCCTGTTATACCCTAATCAAATAGTCCAAAATAAATAATTTGAAATATAAATGTGTCTTTTTTGAGAACTTGAGGGGAAAATACACAATAAAGGTCTTCAAAATTTCAGTAGACAGGTTCTAGAAACAGTTCCTTCATGTCAGAAAAGTCAAGTCTAGTTTTTGAGATTGGATAATACATCTAAGTTTAATCACTGGTGAAAAATGAAAAAAACTACAGCCTACTTAATTTAAACAGAATATCGAGTATTTGAGTTTACAAAGAGATGGTATCACTCTTACCACTGTTGAGATACAGGATTTTTCATTTTATCATTTTGTTAAGATTTTTAAGAGTTACATACTTTTGATTAGCATCTGATATTTGGCAATACATATGAATTTAATCAAGCAGGAGAAAATCTGTAGATGATATAATGAGACTGTACAATATCAAGCCTGTGTCTGCAAAGACGTAATTTTCACCTATTGTGCCAGTGCAGGATGTCTTATATTATCATTCTCTTAGAAGGATTTTATGCCTTTTTTAAAAGTTAACTGATTTTACTACTTTTTTTAGGTATTGTCCTGAGGAGCAAGATAATATGATTCATAAAATTACCTTAGTAGAGTGTTTTAAGTGGAGCACCACCTGTTTAAAGATAACTGGTTGTGAGTGTGCCACAGTTGATCAGATTTCTTTGGGTTTTAGTTTTGTTTTTAAATGAAGAGTGGGAAGGGTAAGTGGAGGAGGGACGTGAGTCAAGATACTTCCTCTACTACTGTATAAAATGAGGATGAGGGTCTACCTTCCAGGGCTGTTAAGAGAATTAAATAAGCTAATATGTTGTGAAAACATTTACCATTGTATTGTCAGTAAATTATTATTCTTTACTTTTGTTTTATTTCCTTAGTTTTGTCATTGTGAGGCATTTTCTGAAGTTGTTAAAAAGTTTAAAATGTAGATGAACAAAGGCCATTTTTAGGTTCTAATTAATAGGAATTAAGTTGGGAAATAAATTTTTATAAAATTTAAACCCCTTTAACAGAAAAATTTTTACTCTTAAAATTATTTTAGTGACTATCTTATACCTGTGAAAACTAGAGTTGGAATCTAAAATACAAATAAAACTTAGGCTCTACTCATTTTTGAGTACCTTGGATATTTGATCTTCTTGTGAAACCAGTCTAACATATGATACCTCTTGGCAAGAAAACCACCTCACTGTCCTTGCTTTTATAAAAAAAAAAATCGATGAACTTTAAAGAGCAAATAATCTGTGCAAGTGGCCTTAAGCAACTGCCAGCAATAGGAAAAAATATTTCACAGTTAAACTTGCACACAAAACAAGGTGAGTCTGAAGTTGCTATAAGTACAAAATAGGAGTGTTTTGCTTGTTAAATAGAGATAGTATTTCTATACTTGGTTTCTGTAAATAGACCCTGGGAGCTTAAACTTTTAGAATTTATTGGATATTGCATTTGAGGAACTTGTACTGGAATAGATAATGTGTTCCACAAGATAGGCAGTTGAATTTGTAATGGCTAGTATTTGCAAAGCAACTTTCAAATAAATATTTTATGGTAAATATTTAATTAAGTTTTTCTAGCAAGTGGGGATGGATATTCTAGTTATTTAGAGTCATAAATAGTCTTTTACCATCATATCCAAATATAACATTTCGCTAGTGTTTATTAACTTCTGTCATTAACTAGAACAATTATAAGAGCTTTTTAAAAGTGTCCTGGAGTCTCGCTCTGTCACCCAGGCTGGAGTGCAGTGGCGTGATCTCGGCTCACTGCAAGCTCCGCCTCCCGGGTTCTCGCCATTCTCCTGCCTCAGCCCCTGGAGGGAATTTTTGCATATTGTTGAGTAAAATGGCTTTTAAGATTTTTGACTCATAAGTACTTAAGGCTGCTTGACATACTGACATGGCTTTGGGATATTTTTTATCCATATTCATCCGTTTTTAAGATTTTGCCACCTTTGCTTGTCATTCTCCCTACCCCACCCCCATCTTTTTCTGTTTACATACACACACACACTCTCTCTTCCCTCATCCATTTGAAAGTAGGTTATATACATCATGCTCCCTTTGCTTCAGTGCTTCAGTGTGCATTTCCTGAGAATAGGGATTATTCTCTTAGCCACAGTATAGTTTTAAAAAATACAGAAAATTTAACATTAAAACAATAGTTTTACCTCTTCCATATCCCAGTTTTGTCAGTTGTCCCATTCCAGGATTTCGTTTAGTAGCATGTGTTGTATTTAATTGTCATGATTCTCTAGTCTCTTTTAATGAAGAATTTCTTAACCTTTCTTTGTCTTTCACAACAGGCATTTTGGAAACTACAGACCAGTTTGGTTTTTTTTTAAAATAGAATGTTCCTCAGTTCTTCCTCTCTTTTTTCTTTCTTTTTTTTTTTTTTTTGGAGACAGTCTCACTCTGTTGCCCAGGCTGGAGTGCGGTGGCACAATCTCTGCTCACTACAACCTCTGCCTTGTGGGTTCAAGCTATTCTCCTGCCTCAACCTCCTGAGTAGCTGGTACTATAGGCCCACCATGCCCAGCTAATTTTTTTTATATTTTTAGTAGAAACAGGGTTTCACCATTTGCCCAGCCTGGTCTCGAACTGCTGAGCTCAGGCAATCTGCCCGCCTTGTCTTCCCAAAGTGCTAGGATTACAGACATGAGCCATGGTGTCTCACCTCCTCTTTTTTCTTTTGAGCACCCTTAGCTTCTGATACAAAGATGTTTTAGGCTTATCCTGTACTTTGACTGCTTCAGCCCTGGAATCAGCCATTTCTCTGAGGACCCCTGGTTTTGGTTCCACTTAGTGGTAAAGCATATTTTTAAAATAGAGATTATACTGTTGATTATATGTATAGATAGATAAATAGATAGATTTTTGTCGTAATTAGAAGATTACTAGAACTTCTTGGTATGCAGGATCACGTGTAATTCAGAGTTGGCACATGGGACAAAGTTCTTTTTTTTTTTTTGTTTTTAAAGACTGAGTCTTGCTGTGTCACCCAGGCTGGAGTGCAGTGCACGATCTCGGCTCGCTGCGACCTCTGCCTCCCAGGTTCAAACGATTCTCCTGCCTCAGCCTCCTGAGTAGCTGGGATTACAGGTGCCTGCCACCATGCCCAGCTAATTTTTGTATTTTTAGTAGAGATGGGGTTTCACCGTGTTAGCCAAGCTGGTCCTGAACTCCCGATTTCAAGTTATCCATTGACCTCGGCCTCCCAAAGTGTTGAGATTATAGGCGTGAGCCACTGCACCTGGCCTGGGACGAAGTTCTTTGGAAGTGTGGTGATGATACTTTTCTTTTGAGTAAAGCTTAAGGTTTTATTTTCATTTTTTGATTGTTTTGTTTTGAGGCAGGGTCTCCCTCTGTCACCCAGGCTGGAGTGCAGTGGGACAATCATGGCCCACTATAGCCTTGACCTCCTGGGCTCAGGTGATCCTCCCACCTCAGCCTCCCTGGTACCTGGGACTGCAGGTGTACGCCACCGCATCTGGCCAATTTTTGTACTTTTTGTAGAGGTGGGGTTTTGCCATGTTGCCCAGGATAATCTCGAACTCCTGGGCTCAAGCAATCCGCCCACCTCCCAAAGTGCTGGGATTGTAGGCATGAGCCAGCACACCTGGTCTGTTTTCATTTTATTAAGTCTAAAGAGAATAAGAGTTATGAAGAGCACTACATTTCTGTTCTTTCTATTCTCACTACTTCTAGCACTGCTATTTGGTTTTGTAAAATTAGTTAAGTATGAATAGACAAAAAGCATATGCAACACAAGTGTATGTATTGTAGATAATGGTTGTGATTATGGCAATAACATGCTCCCATAGAAGTATTCTTCCTAACAGTATTTCTTGTTACAGCCTTTCACCCGTAATTCATAGTTCTGTTATATTGCAACTGCTTTTGGCTTTTGAATTGTTTATACCAGCAACTGATTACTGAGTAATTTAAGAGTCTGGCTTAATTATGGCAGCACTATTCTAATTAGATGTTGGCACTTTATTTTGCAAATAGAAGTGTCAATTATCCACATTTGCAAAATTTGTAGAAAAAAGTTTTGAGAATTTATAGATAATCTTAAGATGTACATATTAAGCATATAATTAGGCTGGCTTTACTCACAGAGTAAATATATAATTCATTTGAAAATATGAAATCCTTGACTTAGGCTGGGCGTTGTGGCTCACACCTGTAATGCCAGCACTTTGGGAGACCGAGGCAGGCAGATCACTTGAGGTCAGGAGCTTGAGACCAGTCTGGCCAACGTGGCAAAACCCAGACTCTACTAAAAATACACAGATTAACTGGGCGTGGTTGTGGGCACCTGCAATCCCAACTGTTTGGGAGGCTGAGGCAAGAGAATTGCTTGAACCTGGGAGGCAGAGGTTGCAGTGACCCGAGATCGTACCATTGCACTCCAACCCCTGGGCAACAGAGCAAGACTCCATCTCGGGAAAAAAAAAAAAAAAAGAAATCCTTGACTTAAATTGGATTAAATTAGCCATTTGTTAAAAGTGGCATTTTTCCAGCAGTTAAGAAAAAATTTATACAAAGCTGAAAAATTACATAATTTTAAGTAGAACAAATAATATGTTCTTAATTTGAACATTAAGAGGTAAAAGAACTCGACTGGGCACAGTGGCTTATGCAATGGTTGGGATTACAGGGTGCCTATAATCCCAGCACTTTGGGAGGCGGAGGCCAGCGGATCATGAGGTCAAGAGATTGAGACCATCCTGGCCAACATGGTGAAACCCCGTCTCTACTAAAAATACAAAAGCTAGCCGGGCATGGTGGCACGTGTCTGTAGTCCCAGCTGCTCGGGAAGCCGAGGCAGGAGAATCGCTTGAACTTGGGAGGCAGAGGTTGCAGTGAGCCAAGATTGCGCCACTGTACTCCAGCCTGGGGACAGTGTGAGACTCTGTCTCAAAAAGAAAAAGAGATTAAAAGAGCTTGAGAAATTTGCTGGTGAGACAACATGGATTTTGAATTTAATGTAAGTAGTATCCTTGTAGCCTTTTTCAGATTTTATAAGGAGTAATTTGAAAATAACACATAATTGACATTTCTTTTAGACCGATTGCGTTTCTCAAGTATGAGTTTTTAGAATACATGATGATAAACATCTTTTAGTTAATGAGTTATTGTGTGTGTGCGCATGCGTGTGTGCGTGCGTGTGTATATATTCCATCCTTCCTTCCTTTCCTTCCTTCTTTGGACAGGGTCTCACTCTGCCATCCAGACTGGAGTGCAGTGGCACAGTCTAGCCCACTGCGGCCTTGACCTCAACCTCCCATGTAGCTGAGACCACAGGTGTGGGCCACCATGGCTGGCTAATTTTTTTATTCTTTGTAGAGGCAGGGTCTCTCCATATTTCCCAGGCTGATCTTAAACTCCTGAGCTCAAGCAGTCCTCCCACCTCAGCCTCCCAAAGTGCTGGGATTACAGGTGTGAGCCACCACACCTGGCTTCCAGTATATTCTTAATGCTTACATAATCTCTGATAAAGAAGACTCAAATAATAGGTATGCATCTCATGTCAGATACTCATATCCCAAGGGGAATAAAGTGTTATAACCAGAAGTAACAGGAAGCCACAGGATAACCTGGCTTTTTAATATAGCGAGGATTTATTGATCATCTGCAACTCTTGCAGGTACTTGAAAATACAACTGTAAACAAGTTTTGGTAGAGAGCGGTAAATAAAAAGAACAAGCAAACAAAATAATTTTACGTTCTGTGTTACGAAGAAAAGAGACTGCAGTTGAGAATGATGAGTGGAATTATTTTAGATAGAGTGGCCAGAGGAGGCCTTTCTGAGGATGTGGCACCTACATTAAGACTGAAAAGCAGAGTGAATAAAGTCAAGGAAAGTGTTCCAGGGAGAGGATATTTTAGAATGAGCAAGGTCCTGGATAGAGAAAGAGCTGGTGAGAAAGTGGCAGTGCAGTGTGGCAAGAACATGGAAGAAGAGGGGTAGCTTCAGAGGTTTGTAAGTCACTGTGTGGAGTTTGGGTTTATTCTAAGGGTCATAAGCAGCTGATGAGGAATTTTGATAAGGGAGCGAAATGACACCACTTAATGTAACTTACTCTTGATGCTGAGTTGGATAGTGGATGGGAAGGGAGAACAAGAGTAGAAGGGGATAGTGGCTGAAATCATGATTATAACACAGCGATTAACAGCATGGTCTCTGGACCTTCATCTGTGGAATCAGGCTGCCTAGGTTCATGTTTTGACACTTAATGGTTACATGACCTCTAGTAAGATACTTAACCTCTTTGTGCCTCAGTTTTCTCATCTGTAAAATGGGGATAGTGATAGTAGCTGCCTCATAAAGTTGTTAGGAGGATTAAATGAATTGTCAGTGGCTTAGGACAGTGCCTGGCCCTTTAGAGTTATGTGTATTAAAAACCAATAACCAAACAAATATGGCTGTATTATGGAAGAGAGTGTGAAGTATGAGAAAAGTGTCCTATACAAGAAGTCTTGGCTTTGTACAGTTCTTCTGTGGTAACAGATTGTGCAAAAGAAGGAGAGGGTTCCAGTGTGTACAAGTTTCAGTTGACAACCTGCCAGAAAAGTGGACATTGCTTATGTAAAAGAATTGCTACATCTATAGAAATGAAATTTGTGATGGCTCCCAAATCCATAGTTTACACTCAGCCTGGGTAGGAGGAGTTTTTATGTTTTTGAAGTATGTTTTTTAACCTTAGGTTTCATTTAGTTCTTCACATCTTTCTGTGGGACACAGAAGACTTGTGCCAAGTTATCTTAACATTTTAAGTCTTGGCAACGGATCAGTGAGTTAATTTCAGGGGATATAGTAAATTAATAAATCTTTCTAGTCGTGCCCCCAAAAGACCTGGCTTTGTGTGTTTGTTGAGTAGAGGGTGTTTATTTTAGTTCCCTTGTTCATATCTTGGCCTCAGCTCCCCTTTCTTCCTTTCTGCCTCTCTCTTCTCTGTTCCCAAGATATCATGGAGTTCACTTATATATTCATTAGTCAGTTTTTCACAACCCATTTTTTGTCAGACATTCATTGTTAGGCACCAAGAGGGAAAGAAAACTGCATAAGATATAGTGTAGTCAGTTCTCGTTATTTGAGGTAGCTATGTTTTATAAAGTCACCTTGTACAGAACCATTGCTCCTAGGGGTAAAAGACAGGGGGAGGTTCCTGTGAGCCTCTGGTGACAACATTTTCTTTAGCCAGTCCATACATCACTTTGTTTTTTATGTGTGTTTTTGTTTAAAGACATCTTTTTTTTTTTTTTTTTTTTTTGAGATGGAGTCTTGCTGTCTCCAGGCTGGACTGCAGTGGCGCTATCTCGGCTCACTGCATGCTCCGCCCCCCAGGTTCATGCCATTGTCCCCTCTCAGCCTCCCGAGTAGCTGGGACTACAGGTACCTGCCATCGCGCCTGGCTAATTTTTTGTATTTTGAGTAGAGACGGGGTTTCACCGTGTTAGCCAGGATGGTCTCAAATTCCTGACCTCGTGATCCACCTGCCTCAGCCTCCCAAAGTGTTGGGATTACAGGCGTGAGCCACCGTGCCCGGCCATCTTTCTTAATATATATTTAAAAATTGCTGATTTATTAACATTGAACTCACTGCCAACAGCACTATAACTTATGCCTGAACAAAGCTTATCTCGCACACATTTTTTTTTTCTGTTAGGTATATCACAATCTTCCTGAGCTTAGGAGCACTTGAACACTATGCTCAGGGCCATTTTAAACAGTGAAATTGCCAATACAAAGCATAAAAATGTGAAATACATTGCACCAAATAGTTTGTAGAAAGGACACTAGTTTATGGTTTGAGAACTGAAACAAGAAGGCAAAGTGTCACCTTGTTTGACCGCGGACGGGAATGTGTGCTCTGGACCCCTCAGGTTTTTTGCTGCTCTGCTTATGTTCATGAACATGAAAGCACCATGAATACAGATTTTGAGGTTACATTTTAGTGAGTAGGCAAATTTGCGTATATGGAGTCCATAAATTATGAGGATCAACTCTATTTGCTTTTTAAAAAGTGACAGTATATTAAGGTAATTAAGATAAATTCATACATAGCCGTTGTACGGGCAGAATATAATGCATATGAGTTTAAAATGTAATGTTGGATTTGATCAAAGGAAGGGCAAATTATGGGTTGGAAAGAACAGGAAGGCTTCATTTTTGCATCTTTGTTGAAAACTAGGTTTAAAAAGAGGTGGGGATTCTGGAAGCACATAGAGTCACTGAGATAAGAAAGTAAAGGGCGTGTTATTAATGCAGTAATGCTAATCAGCTAGTAAAGCAGTATAATTATGCCACAAAGGAAATGAAACAGAAGGAATGAGAGAAAAGGCTAGATAGGTAAGTTGAGGCCAGATCATGCAGGTTCTGATTAGCAGTTCAATCAGGACTTTTTTTTATACTTTTTTTTATAGTCCTAAAGAAGCTATTTAAGAATTTTTGTCCTTTTGTTCTTTTACCCAGTAAATACTCATTGAACATCTGCTGTCACCAAGACTAATCCAGGAACTGGAGATTTTTTTTTTTTTTCCAATCACTCTGTTGCCCAGGCTGGAGTGCAGTAGCGCAGTCTTGGCTTACTGCAACCTCTGCCTCCCGGTTCAAGCAATTCTCCTACCTCTGCCTCCTGAGTAGCTGGGACTACAGGTGCACACTGCCATGCATGGCTAATTTTTTTTTTTTATTTTAGTAAAGACAGGGTTTCACCATGTTGCCCAGGCTGGTCTCAAACTCCTGAACTGAGCTCAGGCAATCCTCCTGCCTTGGCCTCCCAAAGTGCTAGGATTACAGGCGTTAGCCTCCGTGCCTGGCCGGAACTGGAGATCTTTAAGAGAGCAAGATTATTTTGTGTCCCCAGGTATATGGAATCCAGAGGGGGAGACGGGCAAATAAACAGACATGCATGTTACAATACACTGTTTTTGAGGCAGGGTCTCACTTTGTCACCCAGGCTGAAGTGCAGTGGCGTGATCACAACTCACTACAGCCTTGACTTCCCTGTGTTCAAGTGATCCTGCCCCCTCAGCCTCCTGAATAGCTGGGACTGCAGGTGCACATCACCTTGCCTGAGTAATTTTTGTATTTTTTTGTAGAGACGAGGATTCACCATGTCGCCCAGGCTGGCTTGGAACTCGTGAGGCTCGAGTGATCCACCTCAGCCTCCCAAAGTGCTGGGATTGCAGGTGTGAGCTGCCACACCAGTCTAATACACTCGTTTTAGTTGTATTTCTAGCTAGTAGAAAGCAAAGGGTGCTATGAAGAGTGTGTACACAGACTCCCAACTGTTTTGGGAGTTAAGGAAGGTTTTTTGGAGGAAGTGACATTCAAGCTAAGACCTGATGATCAGGTGGAGTTAGCTGCAGAGCAGAGACAGAGAGAAGAGCCTGTGCAAAAGGCCTATTCTTCAGGTGAGAATGACACAAATGGGACTGAAGAAGTAAACTGGTATCAGACATGAAGGATTTTTTGTATCTTGTTAAGGAGTTTGGTTTTCCTCTCTTTTTTTTTTTTTTTTTTTTTTTTTTTTTTGAGACAGAGTTTCTCTATGTCACCCAGGCTGGAGTGCAGTGGCGCGATCTCGGCTCACAGCAGCTTCCACCTCCCAAGTTCAAGCTATTCTCCTGCCTCAGCTTCCCAAGTAGCTGGGATTACAGGCATGCGCCACCATGCCTGGCTGATTTTTGTATTTTAAATAGAGACAGAATTTCACCATGTTGGCCAGGCTGGTCTCGATTTCCTGACCTCAAGTGATCTGCCTGCCTTAGCCTGCCCAAGTGCTGGAATTACAGTAGTGAGCCACTGCGCCTGGCCTGGACTTCTGCTTAAAGGCAATAAGGAAGCCTTTACTAGATTTAAAATAGGAGCTCAATTGGTTAGGATTTATCTTTCATCAAGAGCTCCCTTTGGCCCTAGTTTGGTAGAAGATGAGTTGAAGCAGAGTGACTAGTTACAAAGTTGTTCTCAGTAATCCAGGTGAAAAATAGTGGTGACCCTGGATTAAGGTAGTGTTGGTGTGGGTAGGGAGAAGTGGATGGTCATATTTGAGAGGTACCTAGGGAATAGAATTGCAAAGACCTGGGAGTAGATTGGATATTCAGTGGGAGGAAGGGAGAGAAGTAATCTCTCAAGTGATGCTCAAGCCATAACCTTGGATGGTACTGTCCACTGATACAGTAGGAGGAAAATGAGGGAAAGTGGTGATGAATTTGTGGTGCACTAACATGGCCAACACTGAATATTAGGAAGATTAATGTGGTCATGGTTTAGAAGATGAATGAAAAGAAGATGCCCCAGAAGTGGAGAGAGAGTTAAATGGCTTTTGTAGCAATCTCAGCTAGAAGTAAGGGTCTGTATTCTTAGTGCAGAACTAACAGGTTTGGGAAAGTAATGGGAGGTAAACACCAAGCAAATAGTTCCCCAAAGATGGTATCAAATATCCCAGTGATGGCTTGCAGCCTGCTCAGCTTTATGATATGCCCCTGAGATCATTTTTCAGGACGAAAAGTAGTGAAACTACCTTTATATGTTATTTCTCAAATATACATAGAAAATAATGTTTAAAAAGCAGCTCTGGCTGAGCCCGGTGGCTCAAGCCTATAATCCCAGCACTTTGGGAGGCTGAGGCGGGTGGATGACTTGAGGTCAAGAGTTGAAGACCATCCTGGCCAACATGGCAAAACTCCATCTCTACTAAGAATACAAAAATTAGCATGGCAGCACGTGCCTGTAACCGCAGCTACTGTGGAAGCTGAGGTATGAGAGTCGCTTGAATTTGGGAGGTGGAGACTGCAGTGAGCCGAGATCCTACCACTGCAGTCTAGCTTGAGGGGACAGTGTGAGACTCTGGCTTTAAAAAAGTGGCCTGGTGCAGTGGCTCACACCTGTAATCCCAGCACTTTGGGAGGCCAAGGCGGGCGGGGGCAGATCACAAGGTCAGGAGATCAAGACCATCCTGGCCAACATGGTTGGCCCGTCTCTACTAAAAATACAAAAATTAGCTGGGCATGGTGGTGTATGCCTGTAGTCCCAGCTACTGGGGAGGCTGAGACGGGGTAGGCTGAGATGGGAATCTCTTGAACCTGGGAGGTAGAGGTTGCAGTGAGCTGAGATCGCACCACTGCACTCCAGCCTGGTGATAGAGTAAGACTGTCTAGAATAGAATAGAATAGAATAGAATAGAATAGAATAGAATAGAATAGAACAGAATAAAAATTTTCACTCTTGGGACTTGATAAAGCTAGTTTCTTTTGATTATCTCCTATACATATTTAATTGGCCTCTATGAACAATGTTACCTCTTTATGAGGGGACCCGAAGAAGTAGCTGCTGGTGTGAGAGTGAGAGATCATCCGTCTTTTCTATTGTGCTTTTTGCTGTTTCTTTGTCCTGCTATGTGTTATAAGTAAGGCCGGGCGCAGTGGCTCATGCCTATAATCCCAGCACTTAGGGAGGCCGAGGCCAGAACCCTGAGGTCAAGAGTTGAAGACCAACCTGGCCAACATGGTGAAACCTCGTCTCTACTAAAAATATAAAAAAATTAGCTGGGTGTGGTGGCATGCGCCTGTAGTCCCAGCTACTTGGGGAGGCTGAGGCAGGAGAATCGTTTGAACCCAGGAGGCAGAAGTTGCAGTGAGCCGAGATCCTGCCACTGCACTCCAGCCTGAGCGACAGAGGGAGTTGCCATCTCCAAAAAAAAAAAAAAACTAAATCATGAAGAAAAAAGAAAACTGTTTAACATAAGGTTATTAAATGAGGATTATTAAGAAATTAAAACTTAAAGCTAAAAACAGGTGAGAATTTTGAAAGGATTGCAATAAAGTTTAAACTTTTTTTTTTTTTTTGAGACAGAGTCTTGTTCTGTCGTCTAGTCTGGAGTGTAGTGGAACTATCATGTCTCACTGCAGCCTCAACTTCCCAGGCCCAAGCAGTCTTTCCTCCTCAGCCCCGCCCTCCACCCTCACCTCCAGTAGCTGGGACTACAGGTGTGTCCTACCATGCCTGGCTAATTTTTAAAAATCTTTTGTAAAGATGGAGGTCTCACTCTGTTGCCCAGGCTTAAATGTGTGTGTATGTGTATGTGTATATATATATATAGAGAGAGAGAGAGAGAGTGTGTGTGTGTGTGAGAGAGAGAGAGAGAGAGTGTGTGTGTGTGTGTGTGTGTGTGTGTGTGTGTGTGTGCAGAGACAAGTTCTCTCTATGTTGCCCAGGCTGGTCTTGAACACCTGGACTCAAGCAGTCATCCCACCTTGGCCTCCCAAAGTGCTGGGATTATAGCCATGAACCATCTTGCCAGCCCTTAGGTATTTTGTTTAAACCCAACGAAAACCCATGTTTTTGAAGTACCGTATTTTTAAAAAGCAATGTGAAGCATTTACTCTTACAAAAATAATAAAGCAGATGACGTTTAAAATAAGCAAAGTAGGAAACTAAGATTTACAGTAAAAAACAAGAGTTTCAAAAAATGAGATTTAAAGCAAAATAAAAGGCAGAAAGCTAGCTAACAAGAATATAAAAACATAAAAATAAAAGACTAAAGGAAAACCTATTCATAAAAATAAAAAATAAAAAGAAATAACATATACCAGAAACAAGAATGGCAAGATGAAAGTATAAACTAAAAATATTTTTGGAAGTTTGAAGAAAAGGACAACTGGTCGCAGTGGCTCATGCCTGTAATCCCAACACTTTGGAAGGCAGAGGTGGTTGGGTCAGTTGAGCCCAGGAGTTCGAAACCAGCCTAGGCAACATGGTGAAACCCCCGTCTCTACAAAAAATACAAAAACTAGCTGGTGTGGTGGCATGCACCTGTAGTCCCAGCTACTTGGAAGGCTGATGTGAGAGGATCGCTTTAGCCTAGGAGGCCGAGACTGTAGTCAGGCATGATCGCACCACTGCACTCCGGCCTGGGTGACAGCAGGACCCTGTCTCTAAAGAAAGAAGAAAAGGGTAATTTTTTAGAATAGCATATACCAAAATGAGTTTCTTGGGATACTAACAAGATAGTAACAGGAAAAGGATAAATTGTCACAAAAGTTTTAGAAATGTTTAATATTGGCGGGGCACAGTGGCTCCCGCCTGTAATCCCAGCATTTTGGGAGGCTGAGGTGGGCAGATCACTTGAGTCCAGGAGTTTGAGACCCGCCTAGGCAACATGACAAAACCCTGTCTCTACTAAAAATTACAAAAAAAAAATAGCTGGAGGTGTTGGCGTGCACCTATAGTCGCAGGTACTTGGGAGGCTGAGGTGGCAGAATCTCCTGAGCCCAGGGAGATCGAGGCTGTAGTGAGCTGAAAAATCACACCACTGCACTCCAGCCTGGGCAATCGGAATGAGACTCTGTCTCAAAAAAAAAAAAAAAAAAAAGTATTATCTCTGTTGGAGACTCACAATGCACCATTAAAGTAATAGTCTCTGAGAATTGTTACATGAATAAGATTGCCTTTGTTTAAACATTTTCCAGACCTTCCCTGAAACCCTTTTTTGACATAGCACCTATTATATCTTCCAGCAGAGTACTTTTTACAAAACATCATTTAGACTACTGTTATAAAAAAAATAAAAATGGAAATCTTGGAAGTTTTAAAGAAACGTGCTAAGAGAAATCAGCTGGAAATAGAAATAGTTTGAGTTGGGACTGTCATTTCCAGTCTTTCCTGTTGAGGGCACAGTGTTCCACAGCTAGCCTAGGGGCAGAGAGCAACTTGACACCCTTACCTTCTGGCCCCTGCTCCACCCAAAGCTGTCTTTTTAGTTTAGTTTTGTGGTTTTTTTTTTGAGGCGGAATCTCGCGGCGATGCCCAGGCTGGAGTGCAATAGTGTGATCTCCACAGCCTCCCGGCTTTAACCGATTCTCCTGCCTCAGCCCCCTGAGTAGCTGGGACTACAGGAGCACTCCACTATGCCCGGCAAATTTTTTTTTTTTTTTTAAGTAGAGACAGAGTTTCACCATATTGACCAGGCTGGTCTTGAACTCCTGATCTCAAGTGATCCGCCTGCTTCGGCCTCCCAAAGTGCTGCGATTACAAGCGTGAGCCACCGCCCTTTTTAGTTTTTATCTGTGCAGGTGGTGCAGTGATAGAATACAGACTGCTGAGTCAGGGGAGTTAGGGGTGATCCCCAGCAAAATTAAATCAGCCCAGGGATACTTCCTTAGCAATTTGAGAGAAGTTTTACTACAAGTGCTATTTTAGTTTTCTTTTAAAAAGTCAGTTTTAAAAATTGTATAAATAAAAAATATTTTTAAATTTTTAAACAGATGCTCCCCCTTCACCCCACTCTAGTTATTACCACTCTAACACAGGTGTTTTCATATGGTTTTCTTGGTTCTTCCAGGCTTTGCTCACATGTACATGTGTTTTTATATAGTTGTTAGAGTTCATATACTTTTGTGTTATGAGGCCTCTTTTTCTATGGCCATGGAAGGAAAGGAATTTTCTAGTGGTGACTGTCTCTGCCTGCTCTGTTGCTTACATTGTTCCAAGTACCATTGCTGCCACATTTTGGAAGCTATTTTTCATCCTACTTCCCTTAATGTCACAGTTTGTTCTTCACTTTTGCCAGCCACAAAACAGCCCCTCCTGCAGTCTTACTGGTGCCAGAGTGCCTCTCTGGAAAACAAAAACGACTTAGCATTGTGGGACTAGCCTGTCTTAAGACAGTTTTTCTGTAAGCCTGTCATCTGCCCAGGTCATAATAGCAGGAGCACCTGTGCTAGAGAGGGAGTAGAAGGGCTTCCATATGCAACATAATAAATAATAACAGAAAACTAAATGCTTTACACATGTCATTTCATTTAATCTCCGTAATGGTAATAATACATAGGGGCCTTTCAGATGAGGAAGCCGAGGCACACAGTAGTTGATGTGTCCAGGGATCAGGTAGTGTATGCCAGAGACAAAATTCAGGCCCCAATAATCACTCAAAAAATTATTGATTAACTAATATACAATATTACTTTGCGTTTGCCACAAAAATAGCCATAAAAGATGAAGCAGTTTATGAAAAATACGTAAGTGTGCAATATTTTCCTTTAGCATGGCCTTGTCTTTTGAAACAGTTTCTGGGGTCTAGGTTCATTTTAATATCTGAAAATGGGCAAAATCTGAAAATTTGGTATTGGTAACCATTGAAGTTGTAAGGAAGGGGAAATGGTTTTATAGTTTCTTCCTTCCACAGGTCATAATTTAGTTATGGACATTAGGATGTTTTTCTTGGCTTATCTCATTCGTGTAGTTTTCTTTGCACATCTGTTACATAAATTACTAAACTATTTCCTTGAAAAGTTGCCAGTTTAAGTCATGTTTAATAGCAATCAAGAGTTGTTGCTTTTGGGGAAGAAGAATTAAATGACAGACTTTAAGGGGCAGAAATCCCACCACTCTCCTGGTTTAATTTTTTTTTTTTTTTTTTTTTGGATCAATCCCTGTATTTTTTGAGGCATTAAAATAATTATGTGGTTTTGGGTGTTTCCCAAAAGACTTTATGTTGGACTATAAACATTTAATGACCTTTTATATAAAATGAGTTATTTTAGTCCTTGCTTCTATAAGTTCCTATCTTTTCAGTTATCCTCTTATATAGACATTTTGATCTAACAAATTGTCGTTTGAAACTAAACTTGAAGGATTGAATTCTTTAGTGATTGTTCATATTATGTAATCTTTTCTGACCTTGAATTTTTCATAAAATAATTATTTTCTGTGGCTTGCTTTTGGAAAAAAATTTTCAGATTTATTCTTCTAGTTATATTTTAGGACAAACATACTGGTTGTTGGAAATCTCAGAAATTTAAAAGTGAGTTTGGTTAATTTTACCCCATCCAAACTGATAATTGAATGAATACTGGAAATTTTCCTGGAATGTTAGGTAAACTCTTCTGTAAGCAAGGTACCATGTATTTCCTAAATGTACAGTTTGCAGTTGTCAGGATTTGGAAACTGGTTTTTAAGCTTGAAATTTTTAGATAAAGACTATTTGTAATACTGATAATCTGTATTGGGTATTTTTAGAGATTAGAAGAGCAAGTATGGTATAAAATAGGTTAATGTCAGCTACTCATCAGATTGCTCAGATTAAATTTCTTGCATTACATTTCCTGCTATGAAACCATTCTTTGTGAAATGCAGTAAGTTTTTGGTAGATTTTTCTGTACAAAGTTTTGACTTTTTAAAACATCTGGAAGGATTGTCACAGGAAATTTATAATTATGTTATGATCTCACATGCATGTATGGAAACATGTCACTTGGCTAAACCAGTCCCTGACATCCACCTCACAACTTAGCTTTGTTCTCCAGCTTTGAGGCTGTGGTACCAAATTATTTCTGTATTTCAAAAAAAAAAAAAAAAAGTGACTCAAAGCCAGCCTCTTGTGCTGGTAGTTAATGTGATAGGGTCTAAGAAAATGATAATTCATGGGCAGAAAATAAATACTTTACATATATTTGAGGAACACATCGAGTTTGGCAATAACTTGGATTGATGACACAGTCAAATCTATGTGGAATCAGTAAATTTATGAAGTGTCCTGCTATGCAAAAGTTTCTTACCTGAGAAATAAGACTTTGGTGACAATGTGTATTCGTTACTCAGTGGTGAGGATAAGCACAGGATCTTTAGTTTATGGATGAATGTGGGAGATTGTTAACAGCCTGTACAGACATTTCCATTTTCATAATTTTGAAGATACACACAAGGGTCTTTAATCTTCCTTGAATGTTAGGAGTTCTTACAGCTTTTTGAATTTTCCTACTTGCAGAATATTGCTCCATGTTTCACTTGCTCCCCCTCCTCCTCTCCCCTCTTCCTCAAACTGAAAAATACTTACGTATAAAACAGTTCTATAATATTTATCTATTTTATCTATAAGTAGTACAAATGCAATCTAAAAATTTGAATTACGATTACAAGAATATTGAGCCATATCAAACAGCAGTGTTCAGTGGTATTAAAACACCAAGAGTGATTAAAATTCTGTGGTTCATTTCTCTGCCTTCATAATACTGGACTCAACGATTATTGAAATTGAGGGCCAGCATTAGTCAGAATGAAACAAAGAATTTGGTAGTAGAATTGATGTAAGAGTAGGATTCGTTTAAAAAAAAATACAGTCCTTAATTTTCTGGCAACTTAAAACAATTATAATTTTAAAAATAGTTGTACCAGTTTCTATGGTCTTACATCATGTGGGGAGGAAACAATTGGAAGTGATGTTTTTGAACATTAAGACAACATTTTCTGTAATTTTAATCTCATACAGACAGGGAGCTAGAGTTTAGACTTAGGCAGTTTGCCATGTTTTAAAGATGTATTAGGTACTCAAGTAACTATCTTGATCTTTCTTTGAGTATCCAGAATTATTTTAAATAGGTTTAAAAAGTATTATGGGACTCCTTCAAAGCCTGGTAGTAAGTTGTTCTTTACTTATTTGATCGTAATTTTTTTTTTTTTGACTGAGAAAGCTAAATGCTAAAAGATGGGATATAATATTTTTGTGCAAATTCCTGATGGTTACTTTTAAAAGCAAAGTTTTGTGTTTCAGCATTTAGGAATTTAGTGTTCCCTCTTGAAAAGTAAGAGGAAACAGAAGATGCATAATCCAGCGTAGTCTTTTGTGTACATAGTTGAAGCCATAAATAATATGCATCCCATATACATATGATATCATTGGATTGAATAGGTTGTATGTTTTCAGTATTGATAACTAGGTGTACTCTTTTCTGAAATCCTGTTATTGCAGAATGGGTGAAAGAGCTTCAGATTTTAGATGTCTCTCATTTCAGTTTTCCCCTAATCAAACTGGTATTTTCTTTACTTTTAAGAGTACATGTATAAGAGGGGAGACATAGGTTTCCTCCCTTTCAATTAGATGGTTTGTTTTTAATATTTACTAAAACCAAAGAAAATGTGATTTCCGTGACTGAGAATATATCTTTTTAAATATTTATTCAGCATATAGCTCTTTTGTAGGATAATTTGTGATGCTGCATTTGATGTCATCTTAGACCAGAATATATTCTATGATTACAGGACAGTGTGACGTAATAGAAAATGGGCTTTGGAATGAAAAGACCTAATAGTTTTTAAATCTGCCATTTACTAGCTGTGGAATTTCGAGTGAGTTTATTTAGAGGAAGCGTCCAGGATTGTGATATTTGTTTCTTCTGTACTTTTCCATACTTTATTTTATTGGAATTCTTGCAATATGAAGGGAGTACTATGGTTTCTTATTGCTTTAACAGTATGGCTATTTTATAACGTTTACTATAGCAAAATTATCTCTTCTACTGAACCATGTTGTCACTTGTGTTAAGACTTTTCATTGCATTGTATTTCATTTGCATTTTCAGATCAATGAGAGGCTTTTTTTTTTTAATGGGTGGTGAATATCCCACCATGTGGACGAATCAATTTTTCCACCTCCCCACATCATTTCTGTAGAGCCCCAGATATTCTGTTAACAGTGAAAGTAATCTACCGATTGAATTTAGGAATAGTAGACTTCCTGGCCGTTGACAGTACATTTGATACTCTTCACAGGACTGTAATGAGATATAACTTGGTATTAAAATATGAACATTGAACCTATAAAATGTTCAACTTGCAAATAAGAGTAATGTGGTGGAGGCTGTCTCCGTTGATAAAAAATAAATATCACAAGGTTCATTATCTAGCTTCTAGAGTTATTCTTAAAACAATTTCTGTAATGTTATGGATGGAAACATAAAAAAAAGAGCAAATGTTTCTGGCTTAAGACTTTTGTTACTTGAGGAAACTGTCTTCTATAGCAGTGGTCTCCAACCTTTTTGGCACCAGGGATCAGTTTTGTGGAAGACAATTTTTCCACAGACCAGGGCTTGGGGAGGATAGTTTCCAGATGAAACTGTTCCATCTCAGACCATCAGGCATTAGATTCTCATTAGGAGCACACAACCTAGGTCCCTCATTCACAACAGGGTTCACGCTTCTGTGAGAATCTGATGCCACCGCTGCTCTGACAGGAGGCAGAGCTCAGGCAGTGATGCTGGCTTGCCGCTGCTCACGTCCAGCTGTGCAGCCCCATTCCCAACAGGCCGGTCCGCAGCTCTGGGGGTTGGGGACCCCTATTCTACAATGTTAATTTTATGGGTGTTTTATGGTTAAAAAAATTATCAAGAAGATTGATACTTAATTAGAG
Organism: Mandrillus leucophaeus; assembly: GCF_000951045.1. Classification (NCBI taxonomy): domain Eukaryota; kingdom Metazoa; phylum Chordata; class Mammalia; order Primates; family Cercopithecidae; genus Mandrillus; species Mandrillus leucophaeus. The sequence continues at coordinate 5,834,876 of NW_012108363.1, forward strand.
CATAACTGTTCTACAACACTTAATTTATAAAAGTATCTTTTCTGAAACCTTTGTGGCATTGAGGTAAAAGGTGACTTTTAAATACAGGTTTTGTTGTCAAGAATTATTCATCCCTAATACAGTTTTTAAAAATCATATTAATTCCAAAATTGGGTACTTAAATTGTTCTCTGTGGTTTTGCATACATAGCACTTGGTGTACATATTTTAGTGTGTATGCGTATATTTTAGTTACTGTTTGCTGCACTTATTAACCTGATAAAACAAGATGTTGGAAGTACAAATAATATTCATGTGGTCTACTATGATGTTTACTTGCCTATAAATAGTTAAAAATGTAGCTAATGATGATACAGTACTTGTATTTTTAGTGGCCTTTAGTAGTTTAACCTTGGTTACAATATAATACTTTGAAAAAAATTGGAAAATACAGGAAAATATTAATATAAAGAAAAAAATACCATTATTTAAAACTGTTGCTTGGAACTAAGTTATGTTTATTTCTGTCTCCAGATGTTTCTGTCTCTTATTATCTTAGTATGAGTGTGTGTATGCATGCATACATCAAAACACATTTAGAGGTCTCAAATAAAAGACTGCCTGATCTTAGGGTGAGTGAAGTCTTGACAATAAGCTTAAAACAAAGAAGAAACCATATTAAAAATATAGATTCCTTTGACTTCAGTTTTTAAAAAAGGAATGAAATTTAAAAGGCAAACTGGGAAAAATACTTCTCAATCTGTTTCAGTTTCCTCCTTATTCCTTTGTTAGCAGTTAGTACCACATTATACCTATACTTTACCTTTTCCCTTGGTGTATAGTTCTGTTTTAGCAAAGCATATTCTTGAACTTTTAAGAGGAAAAAATATCAATAAGGACTGCTCAAGTTCTTGTTAATTATTTTACCGATGATTCTTAATGTAGATAAGAAGTATTGACTATCAGTAAGTAAAAGCCTCGTTTTAGCTTTTAACCAATTATACCTCTAAAAACTGGACTGAAACTTACCAAGTAAAATAATTTTATATTATATGAGTGTCAAGTAGTCAAATAAGTAGAAAATGGGGAATAAAGAGGAAGGCTACAATGAACAGTAATAATTTACAAACTGAATAGTTGACCCTTGACTAACTGAATATTGGCTGTGTTTACATAGCTGTGGAAGCATATGTTAGTCCATTTTCATGCTGCTGATAAAGACATACCCAAGTCTGGGAAGGAAAAGAGGTTTAATTGGACTTACAGTTCCACATGGCTGGGGAGGCCCCAGAGTCATGACAGGAGGTGAAAGGCACTTTTTACATGGCAGCGGCAAGAGAAAATGAGGAAGAAGCAGAAGTGGAAACCCCTGATAAGACCATCAGATCTCGTGAGACTTATTCACTACCACGAACAGTATGAGGGAAAACGCCCTCATGATTCAAATTATCTCCCACTCGGTCCCTCCCACAACACGTGGGAATTATGGGAGTACAATTCAATATGAGATTTGGGTGGAGACACGGAGCCAAACCATATCAAAGCGTGTGTGCAAAAGTTGAGGACGGTAGCTTCTCACAGTTGGCACTAAAGATCTAGTGAGTCAGTGTTGCTGAGTTGTACAGAGTTAAGTTGCTGGAGTGTTCTGAGAAGCAAATGTGAAAGTGGGTAAAAGACTGTGGAAACAACAAACAGTTTTATAAATATAAACGATAATGATTGTGTCTATGGATTTTATTCTTGTATTCTTCATTCTTTGGTGATTCCATCTTTCATTCTCTCTGTTAACTTTCTTTTTGGCCTAATATTAGAGTCCATTAAGATTTGGTATTGTTAACCAGTTATACTGCTGAACTACCCAGTAGTTGTAACTGTTAAATTTAAACAGTGTGATCCTAATAATTACCTATCTTTATCAGGACAGAGAAACCTACTTTTCAGGTCACTCATTTTCAAGACTTTTGTTTTAAGCAAAGAGAAAGTTAATATATTGAGTAAGCCTAGCTAGAACACATGTGAGAAGGGCTCGTTTTGTACTTTCTGGTGACTATTAGACTGTTCTCAAAATTACAGATGCGTTTTAATACTGGTGAAGAAATGTCAAAATTACAGCAACATTTTTTTTCCTGGTTTACATTCTCTTGTGAAACAGCAGCATTTCTTAAAAGTTTTTTTTCTTCTTTTACTTTCCCTCCATTATTACATTCTCATGTCTGTTTATGTTTGCAGAGATTAAATACAGACAAAAATCTGGAGATAAAAGGTTATTGATGGCGACAGCAGAAATGTTAAAAATCGTTAGATATTTTTTGGATCAAGTTTTCTTTTGATAATATTGTCAAACTGGTTTAAAATAATATACAGAAAAATTTTTTGGTGTTATCAAAGTATTCTTGGTTACTTTTTTAAGTGTTATAATGATAATTACATGAAAGGAAATGTAAGTAGAAAAGCCTGTATCCAAAGACTTTTACCCTTCAACAGAAGGTCATAATAATGGCCTATACTTTAAAAAAAACAAGAACTGAGTATAAAGAGATAACTTTTTAAAATTTCAAGTTAGGAATCTCAATTTAGGATTGGTGAAAATCCATAAGTCACTTGTTTGACTGTAGTGTTAGTTTAAATGGTATGAAATTTATTGAGAAGGGGGGTGTCTTTTTCTGTAATTTTGTTTGCCGTTCAAATTCTAGACCTTTGTCTGGAGGATTGTTTGTGTGTGTGTTTAAGAAACCGTTGAGAGTGCCCCCTCTAGCGTCTGTGATATATTCTTAAAACATCTGTGTCAGAAGTTTTCAGAATTAAAAAGCTGTTTTTTTCCTTTCAAATCTGGACATAAATTTTTATTTTTATTTTTAGCACGGAAGAATTGTTTTTTTAAAAAAGGTCACTGGAATTATGGGTAGGGCATAGATTGAGGGCAGTAGAAAACATGAGAAAGGAAGGATCAAAATGCCATTTCTACCTTTTTAGAAATAGTTATTTTTAAATGACCTGGAATAAGGCCAAACCATACAGTGTTGTTTTTAGTTTACGTTTGTTTCTGAATTAATTGAAGCTTAAAATACTTCGTTTTGGAATTCTTTATGCCATCAGATCTCATCTTGGGGGGGGTTCTTTGCAGTTTCTGAAAGCAACAGCTTCATTGGAAGATAGCTTTTTTCTGGGGAGGGGAGTAGAAGACAGGGTCTCGTTCTCTGTCGCCTCAACCTCCTGGGCTCATGCAGTCCTCCCACCTCAGTGTCCTGAGAAGCTGGGACCACAGGTAGATGCTACCACGCCTGGCAAATTTTTGTATTTTTTGTAGTGACGGAGTTTTGCCATGTTGGCCAGGCTGTTAAGTGAACTTCTAGACTCAAGTGATCCACCTGCCTCATCCTCCCAAAGTGCTGGGGTTTACAGGTAGGAGCCACTGCACCTGGCCTGGAAAATAACTTTAAAATAGATCTGGATTCTTCGTGTAAGCGTTCTGTTATTTTTTTGTTTTATATTTGCCATATCCTTCTGTGGATATACTTAATAACTGTATTGTGAGTATGTGCTGATGGCTCCCATTGTTTTTCAACCAAAGAAATGAGATTCTTAGATTATTGGCTCTCTGCCACCTCTCCCTCTAAACACAGCGCTCACACAAGCCTTCAGCTAAGAATCTTGTGAAGGGTTACGGAAACAGAACCTTTCTTATTTGACCCATGGGCCTTTGTCGGTTGAACAAGGAAAGTAGTGTTCTGAAAGCTACAACATTTATGAAGGCTCTGGTAAAAATATTTCATGTATATGGACTGGAGATTAACTTCTTTCATCTTGTTCTCCAACAAATTAAACGATGCAAAGAGATTTCAAGTGCATTCTTGGTAATGAAATGCTTGGGTGAATTATAATCCTAATTGCCATTGTTCATTTTCGCAGCTGCATTTTGACACTTTTAACTGCCTAAGCCATGCATTCTTCAGCCACCAGGATAAACAAAAGCATTCTGAAATTCATCTTTTTGTGGCATCTTAAATTGTGAATCTGTTATTGGCTGCCTTAGTTTTATTTTGGTTCCATGGTTAATAAAATTAGGAGGAAACTTATTCTTCTACATTTATACATAAAACTGTTGTAATAGAACCATTACTGGATTTTAACGAAAATGTATTCCTTAGTGGTCTTAACATTTTTAAGTGGGGGTGGGCATTGGAGATCATGAATTTATTTTAGTCCTGGGGAAGGAATTTGTATTTATTTTATCACATTAATTGGTATCTTAGGAGGCAGTTTTCTCCAAGATTTGAAAGAAAATAATAGGATTTTGCTTTTCTTCCATAGAAGAACAGTGTCCTGAATTTAAATCTGAAAGCCAGATTGATTCAGTTTTTTGGCAAGTCACACTTATATGCATAATGGTTCCTTTAAAATTTGACCCAAACCTGTTTGTTGGTCTGTTCTTTAAACATGAAGACATTGAAGTGTTTGCAATAAATTTGAAATTTATATTTAAGAGATTTGAGTGCCAATTTCAACCAAACCTTCCTTATTCTAAAAATAGAACTTTTTGATGACTGAAAAACCATATAGCAAAAGTGGGGTATATGTATGTAATAGTTACCAAATTCTGATTTTTCACTATTTCTAAGACTTAATGCTAAGTGGAAGAATTGAATTACTATATTCACAGACACCTGTTATAACAATTGTTTGGTAATAATTGGAGCTTTCGATGTCAAATGAATACTACTACAGGATGTCACAGTTTTGCAGTATTTCTTTATTCTCAAAATGTCTTTGAATCCTTAAATTCATATAAGCATGAGAAATTCCATTTTGACGACCAAACATTTTGCCATCTCATATCTTAATCTTATTTTTTCCAAAGTAAATTCTTTCATATAAAAATATTACGTGATGTTTTGAAATTCTCCTAATAGATGGTTATTTTATATATATTACCTTTTGTGTTTTGGAGACAGGGTCTTGCTCTGCTGCTCAGGCTGGAGTACAGTGGGTGGTCATGGCTCCCTGAAGCCTTGACCTCCTGGGATCAAGCAATCTTCCCACCTCAGCCTCCCTAGTAGCTGGGACTACAGGTGCACGCCAACACATCTGGCTAATTTTTAATTTTTTCTTTTTGTTTTTAGAGACCAGGTTTCACTGTTGTTGCCCAGGCTGGTGTTGGTTATTATATTTAATATAATAATAGCTAACATTTACTGAGTACTTCCTGTATGTCAGACACTGTGCTAAATAAACGCCATTTGCTGTGCTAGCCTTTGAGGTAGTATGCTTATTTATTCCCATTTTATGGTTGAGGAAACTGAGATTAAGATAATTAAAATAATTTTGCCAAAGGTCACATAGTAAGTGACTGGAATCAGATCTTTCTGACTCCTGAGGCCCAGATCATTGCCGAAATCCTAAGGGAAAGTTAAGTGTGCATCATACAATCTCCTGATGGAATATTATGCAGCCAGTAAAAGTGAGGGTTACAGTGAATATATGACATAGAAGTGCACATGACAGAGTAAACGAAAAAAGACTAAGAGATTATAGTTCAACATTTATAGTGGTTCTAAACATCTGTAGGTATCTTTGATTTATTCTTTTTAAAAAATGTGATATAGATACTGTTTAGCTGTTACATAATTTTGCCTAATTTATAGGATTTCTATAAGCAGGAAACATAAGCTTGCATTGCATGTAAACCAGATCTGGTCAAGAAACTGACAACTTAGTTTTATAATAGACTCTAGCATGTTCATTTTTTTTTTTTTAATTTGACCCTCAGCCATTTTTTACTGGACTTATGCCAGCTCTAATGCAGTCTCTCATCTGTATTCTTGAAGACTAATGGAATAGTAAAATCTGCTTAAAGATAACTTAAGTGTGTTACATAGTGTCCTTGGGGTAGCTTGTGCACAAAAGATGTTTTCTCTCCCACCCTGTTGAGGTAGCTCATTAAGACACCCCGTAGTGTCATTATTAAGTTTTCATGTGTTTCTCAGTTTTGATGCTAATCTTTGTGCGTATGTGCGTGCGTTTTTTTCCTCTGCAGCACCAATGTGGTTATGAATTATTCAGAGATCGAGTCTAAGGTTCGAGAGGCAACGAACGATGATCCTTGGGGACCTTCTGGGCAACTCATGGGAGAGATTGCCAAGTAAGTGATAATTTGACTCAGCAGTGCAGAAAAAAATCAAAGTATCTTAACACAGAAATGTGAAATTTGCTTTCAGATTTAAACTGTTTGGCTGCCAGAACATAAATTTTGCATAATCATTCAGATAGTAATGTAGAAAGTTTCAATAGTAATATGGAAAGTTTTATGCAGTCCATTTCCCTTAAAAATTTGGCTCAAAAAAGAAACCCACAATGTATCTTTTTCAATTAAGTTTTGAGATAATGCTGTAGCTCACCATGTAAAATTTTGACAAATACATATAAAATAACTTGAAGTGCAAGTTAGAAAAATTTTTTTCTGTGAACATCTGGGACACCGTACCAGTGAATGAAGAGCTTGCAAAATATGATATTAATTAAATTATTAATTGCAAAGTATTGATTAATTAGCAGGACTTACATATGTGCCAGATAGTGTATAAAACATAGCGAAAACATTTTCAAGGAAGTACATAATCTTCTAAATTTTTTGAATTATGTTTATTAATTTTTAAAAACGCTTCGGGGAAACACCAAATTAGAACAAGTCTGCCATCTACTGTCAAAATTAATATATTGCAGACTCTTAAAGAAAATGATTCTTTTTTCAGGGCTACATTTATGTATGAACAATTTCCAGAACTTATGAACATGCTTTGGTCACGAATGTTAAAAGACAACAAAAAGAATTGGAGAAGAGTTTATAAGGTATGAAAACAAATCTGCTTTAATTGCTTGACATGTTGAAAACACATACTGGAAATTTAAAGTGTATATACATAGGTGGTTTTAAAGTATATTAAATCCTAGAATAGAATAATCGAAAGAAGTAGATTTGTTATTTGTGTTCTATTTTCTAGTCATCATGAACAACTGTTCTGAATGAGAAATTCTTAATACTTCTAAATGTTGACTATTTCTTAAAATTTTTCCTACTAAAATGTTTATGCATGTCAAAAATAATGCATCTATAGTAGTGTGCATGTTTAGTGTATGAGCAGTTAAGATGAATACTACAGTCTGAATGGTTTGTCATCTACGTAGACATTTACCTAATTTATGGTAGTATTCTCACAGTGTTCTGTATCACAAATGTTCAAAATGTAATTCTAATTTTAAATTTGTGAATATGAACTTTTTATCAGATTCCTTTTGTTCTGATCTCATATAATGCAGAATTCTATAGTAATATAGTCGTCTGTGCTTCTATACCTACCATATTTTCTTACTTCTTCAGAATGTTTTTCTTTGCTATCCAAAATGACATAATTTGGCTTTTAGGATTGAAAATCTATGTGTTAGTTTCATGTTTTTTTATGTTATTCTTTCTGAAAACATTCAGTGTCATTCCCTTAGGTTGCATGGTAGGTGTGATGAAATAATTGAAATATTGTAAATTAAATTTGCTTTTAGTTTTTTGTTTTCTTTTTAATTCTTGAGTAAACTCCTTTTTTAAAGAATATAGTCATATATACCACATAAGGACATTTTAGTCAGTGATGGTCTGCTTATTTGACAGTGGTCCCATTGGATTATAATACTCTATTTTTTCTGTACTCTTTCTATGTTTAGATACAAAAATACTCAGCATTGTGTTACAGCTGCCTATAGTAGTCATTACAGTAACAATGTTGCACAGGTTTGTAGCCGAGGAGCAATAGGTTGTCCCATAGATCCTCAGTGTGTAGCAGGCCATACCATCTAGGTTTGTGTAAGTACGCTCTGTGATATTAGTACAGTGACGAAATTTCCTAATGGCACATTACACGAACATATCCCCATCGTTAAGTGACACATGGCTGTAAATTACTGGTAGGAGGAGGTTTTGTGTCCCTCAGTTTTACCAGCCTAACTAGATTTGTTTTGTTTTTGCTGCCCCCTCCTCTCTGCCTAACTAGATTTTCATATACCTAATCAAGTGAGGTTTGTTCCAAGCAATGTTAAGTTCAAAATGTACAATTTATTATATAGTATATTCACAAAGTTTTGTAGGAGTAACTACTATCTAATTCCAGAACATTTTTGTCACCCTATAAAGAAACCCTATACCCATTAGCAGTCATTCTAAATTTACATTTTAACAAAATTTACTTTGGGGCTAGGGGTTGGTTGTTGGTTGGTTGTTTTTGAGACAGTCTGGCTTTGTCACCCAAGCCAGAATGCAGTGGCGTGACCTTGGCTGACTGCAGTGGTGACCTCCTGGGCTCAAGAGATCCTCCTGCCTCAATCCCCTAAGTACCTGGGACTACAGGCGTGTGCCTCAATCAATACCCAGCTATTTTTTTTTTTTTTTTTTTTTTGTAAAGACATCTCACTATTTTGCAAAATTTTCTACAGGTTTTATTATCGTCATTATTATTATTATTATTTGGTAACAACTTTTTTTTTTTTGGAGACAGTCTCTCTGTCGCCGAGGCTGGAGTGCAGTGGTGCGGGCTCAGCTCACTGCAACCTCCACCTTCTGGGTTCAAGTGATTTTTGTGCCTCATCCACCTGAGTAGCTGGGATTACAGGCGTGGGCCACTGTGCCCAGCTAATTTTTGTATTTTTAGTAGGGACGAGGTTTCACCATGTTGCCCAGTCTGGTCTCAAATTCCTGACCTCAAGTCATCCGCCCACCTTGGCCTCCCAGAAAGTGCTGGGGTTACAGGCATGAGCCACTGAGCCTGGCCACAACCTTTTAAAACAAAAGCCACATAATTAACCTCAAAATTAAATTTTATCTGGGGAAAATACTATAGGATTGCTTAATTACCAAATAATTTCTGGCAATTCAGTTCCATAATGCTCAGATAAAAGTAAAAACTGAGTCAGCTTTCTAAAACCTTATTGTCTATTTATATCATACATTCAGATATTTTGAACAACAGAGTTTAAGTCTTTGACACATAGTATCCAGATGATTTATAATTATTTACTATGCTTAATATAAGAGGAATTTCAAATTGATTATGTAAGTTCTAGATTATGTGTTTAGAGTCTAATGTAAGAAAACCTCACCACCAGCATGAAGATTCTTTATTTGCTATGTTAGAATTATTTTTTTTAACCATTCACCAAAGCTCTACTGACTTTATTTCATTAAATCATTTAGTGCTTTGTATTTTTACAGTCGTTGCTGCTCCTAGCTTACCTCATAAGGAATGGATCAGAGCGTGTTGTTACAAGTGCCAGAGAACACATTTATGATTTACGATCCCTGGAAAATTACCACTTTGTAGGTGAGCAATAGAAAAACCTTATAAGCAAATTAAAACAGTAGTTGGAGTTGTCAGTCACCTGAACCAGCTTAGAAGCTTCTCTGCTCTAATTAGAATGTGACTGTTGCTGGTTGTGTGACGAGTGCAGAATCCAAGACGCGGGGCCCTAGAGTATTAATTAGTGAAGACAAGAACTTGCAGAAAAGACTGGCTAATAACAACAGAACCAACACAACATGAGTGTTCGGGTTTATATTAAAATATGCACTGGAGACTGGTCCCCTGTGGTGTCCATAAAGGAATAGCTTTAATCATATGGGAAGAAAAGGTTAGAGCTCCAAAACACACACATCTGTTTGAAGCTGGGTTTTTTTTCCCTCCCACCAAATAATATTTACTGTGCAAAGGCAGCAAGGCCACAGTGTGTTTTGAATGTGAAAGAGGCTGGAAAATGAAGCACATTTCATTTTGTAGCATACCCCAGTTGTAAGCACTTTAAAAATTCAGTTTTTGAGCTACACTAAAACCTGATAATTAGTGTTCCAGACTTGTACTGGAGAAACCAAGACATTTGTATGCTTTTCAGTTATTAACATGCTAAAGTGATTCTTCCTTTGGTTTGTTTTCTTAAAATATGGTAGAAAAACACAATAGCACTTATGGATATGTCTATTTTGTGTGGTCATCATCAGTAATCCTTTTTAGTGAATCTTTAATTGACCTTGCATAGTACCGTTATCTGTGGTCCTTTTTAGTTCATCTTCACATGCTCTTATAAGCCAAAATTCCATTTTAGAACTTATAATTTGCTGAGGAGGAAATGACAAAGTTAAATAGCACAACTTGCTTCTTTTTATTGTTTTTTAAATATTGAAGTTGGTTTCTTATGTTGAAGTTTTTGTGTCTGTTTTTTTATCTTAAAGAGCTTGATACATATTAAGTGAATTCTTAGGTTTTGCTTCTCTCTTACCATCCTCTTAGATGAGCATGGCAAGGATCAAGGTATAAATATTCGACAGAAGGTGAAGGAATTGGTTGAATTTGCCCAGGATGACGATAGACTTCGTGAAGAGCGAAAGAAAGCAAAGAAGAACAAAGACAAGTATGTTGGGGTTTCCTCAGACAGTGTTGGAGGATTCAGATACAGTGAGTATCAAAGACAAGCTGACACCTAAGCATCAGCTTAACTTCTTGAGTATATTTTAAGAATCAGTGAAATACCAAAGACCAAAATGCTAATTTTCTTTTCTAGGAATACATAGAATACTAAAATACACACAGTACTAATTTTGGCTTCTACGATCACATGAGTCTTCCTAGTTTTTAACTTGTGGGTTTGGCAATAGGATTTTAACCGTTAATGGCTATTTAAATGACTGCGTACTTTGTGGTGACATACAGAGATTAAAACAGATGTATACCCTTCCCTCTTAGGATTACCATTCTTTTAAAAAGAAGGGGGAAGAAAGTTTCTATAACTTAGATTTTAGAGTATAAAAATATAAAGTTTGATCAGGAGATTCATCTTTCTAATTTGAAACCCCAATCTAGCTGTATTTTTGGCCCAAACCAGATAAGCTTCCTGTCAGTCATTCCAGCCTCAGTCTCTCTTTCCTTATTTAAGCATTGCATAATTTGACATATAAAAGATGACTGACAGTACTCTCAGATTTTCATCTAGGCCTATTGCTTTGTTTATTCTTCCCAATACATTTAAGAGCAGCTAGAACATTCATCTTTCATGTTTATTTTTAATGTAATAATGTAGTTTCTCTAAAATAGGGCATAGGTGCTTGAAGCAGATACACAAAATCAGAACTGTCTTTCACGGCATGTCCCTTTGGACTTGTTCTGTCTTCTGTGAGCTCTGACAATCTCTTGGTCATTTTGTGTGTATGCAGACAGGCCAGTGCTGTGTATCTTAGCAGCTGTTCACTGAGGCTCTCCAGCTCCTCCCAACCATATATGTTTATATTTGGATTATATTGAGGTCTCGTATCTCCTTCAGTGGAACCAAGTAAAAATCTTAACATATAAAATACACTTACTAATTTGTTCCTCTGCTTTCCGCTCTCAAAAAATACTGCATTTAGTTAGCTGTTTAAGGATGTTTCTAACAGCAGAAAAATTCCCTTTTTTATATTGAAACATCATATGCAAGTCAGGTTTTTCTTTTTCTTTCTTTTTTTTTTGACAGGGCTAATTCATAGGCAGTGCCACCAGAGTCAGCCACAAGTCAGTTTTTGAATTGGGCAAAAGTATTTCTCCTAAAGCGTATAAATAATGTTTTGGAGTTTCTATTTGGGGAAGTCTGAAGTTTTTGGATTATTTACCCAAGTAGTAATTTTATTCTTTAGCTTTTTGAAAGTAGTTATAGCAACTTAATGTGTTTTTAATAGAAATTGCTATTTGAAACTTATTTCCACACTATTCTTGCTTGTATCTTTCTTTTTGCCAGTATGATATATAATTATATCAGCTAAACTTAGAAAATTGAATACGTTTTCAAACTCAAGTCACAATGCACTTAACTGCAGTATCTGTATTAAAGGTAGAGTTGGATATCCTGTGTGTTTGCATCACATTCTTTTGCTAAGTTATTGTTCATGGTTTATATTATTCAGACTTAACTAATCACTATTAGCAGTTTTGTGTTTTTTCTTTTCTTTTTTTTTCTTTTTGAGATGGAGTCTCGCTCTGTCGTCCAGGCTGGAATGCAGTGGCACCATTTCAGCTCACTGCAAGCTCTGCCTCCCAGGTTCACACCATTCTCCTGCCTCAGCCTCCCCAGTAGCTGGGATTACAGGCACCCACCACCACGCCTAGCTAATTTTTTGTATTTTTAGTAGAGATGGGGTTTCACCATGTTGGCCAGGATGGTCTCGATCTCCTGACCTTGTGATCCGCCCGCCTCAGCCTCCCAAAGTGCTGGGATTATAGGCGTGAGCAACTGTGCCTGGCCTGTCTTCCTTCCTTCTTTCCTTCCTTCCTTCCTTCCTTCCTTCCCTCCCTCCCTCCCTCCCTCCCTTTCTTTATTCTCGATCTGTCACCCAGGCTGGAGTGCAGTGGTGCAATCTCAGCTCACTGCAACCTCCGCCTCCCAGGTTCAAGTGATTCTCCTGCCTCATCCTCCTGAGAAGCTGGGACTACAGGCGGGAGCCACCATGCCTTGCCAATTTTTGTATTTTTGGTAGAGACAGGGTTTCGCCATGTCAGCCAGGCTGGTCTCAAACTCCTGACTTCAAGTGATCCGCCCACCTCAGCCTCCCAAAGTGCTGGGATTAGAGGCGTGAGCCACCATGTCCGGCCAGTTTTGTGTTTTTTCATTCTGACATTAGATAATGTCTTGCCAGTATCCAATATCTTTAGCACTAATTCAGTATGATACTGACCATGCTAATCAGTTTGGTTTTCATCCACTTCCATTTTTTGCGCAAATGTGTTTCTTTCCAAAGTCTAGTTCATCACACTGTTGTTGAAATGTACATACACATGGTTGGGAAATCACTTATTTTTAAAAAATCATCCTGTTTTAAATTTTGTCTAGAAAACTTCATTTTGTCGTGTTTTCTTTAAGTTGGTGGTCACTTCCAGATTCAGTAAATATGTTAAAATCCTTAAACACTTACAGAAAATTTTAGCCTTGCAATTTTAGCAGGCAATTCAGCAGAATGATTTTGTTCCATCTCCAAAGGCTGTGTATCATATCCTTTTAGATCCTATAAGCAAAAGTTCAACACAAAAGCTTCATTAGCCCCTTTTCAGTTATTTTGTTGTTCCTCATTGTCCTTCTTTTCTTCCAACCTGCCTTAATTTTGAATGTTTTCTTTTTTTAAAAAACCTCACGTGCTCTCTGTACCTTCTACTCTTGCTTCTTAAGTTGAATTTGGACATGGAAATAAAAGAATTTCATTTTGTGTCCGTAATTCCTATGTCTCCTTCAGGGCCCTAAGGGCAAGGACTAAAACAAATCTTGACATTTTGGGTTTTTTGTTTACTGCCAGCATCTATTCTCTGCATTCGCAAATTCACACAGAGGCTCTAGGTTTTGCCAGTCTCTGCATATGTTTGGAATGGATGTTTGAATTGGTTGACACTGTTCTGAACTACTGTTTGAGCATACTTCCTGATTCTAGCGTGTGTAGTTTTTGGTAGTTAGAGTAATCCTTTCTTTGTACAGTAATGACGGAATGCTTTCCCATCCTTTGAAAATTCATTGAATTATTATTTTAGTTTGATACTGAGGAATGACAGTTATTGAGACCGTTTAGCTTACTGGGACATGTGGCATTCAGAGTGGAGTTCCCTCAGATTGTATTTTTTAAGACACTGTTGCTATCCAATACTTTTCTGAAAATTGGGAAACCATTAAGGGACAGGAATAAAATGTATTAAGTGGCTTTTGTAAAAACAGAAAGATTTTCATTTCTCTTTTGCTTATATAGCTTGTGTTGGTTTTGTGTTTTCCACTGCTCCTTTCAGTAGCCTTTAAGAATTTCCTGATATGCCGTGCTGTGCATTAAGGTTGTGTAAGTATTCATAAACAAAAGCTTTTGAATCTGCATTCCTGCCACTTAATGACTGGCATTACATGCTATGCCTTGCTGTAATTGTGTTGATTCAGCACTGTGGGAGCTTTCTGTTTTCCTTTGAAAATGATTTTATTATGAGGAAAAGCCTGAGAAATAAGGACTTGTAGATACCTTTTGAATTTAATGTCCTTAGAGTTGCTTGTTTTTTAATGCTCTATATAGGTGAAAGATATGATCCTGAGCCCAAATCAAAATGGGATGAGGAGTGGGATAAAAACAAGAGTGCTTTTCCATTCAGTGATAAATTAGGTGAGCTGAGTGATAAAATTGGAAGCACAATTGATGACACCATCAGCAAGTTCCGGAGGAAAGATAGAGAAGACTCTCCAGAAAGATGCAGGTATTTTAACACTTTGTCTCCCAGGTCTCTTAGAAAGAGTCCTAAATTTATGCCACTGGGTTTTTGGGTTTTTGTTGGTTTTGTTTGGGGTATTAACATTATCTGAAATTGGGCCTTTTTTTTTTTTTAAAATAGACTTCATTTGTTTTTAGAGCAATTTAAGCTCACAGAAAAATTGTGCATAAAGTACAGAGAGTTGCCATATGCCCATTTCCCCTTCATAACAGGTTCTGTGAACATCTTGCATTACTATGGTGCATTTGTTGACAATTGAAAAGTCAGTATTGATACACTTATTAACTAAAGTCTGTAGTTTACATTGGGGTTTCCTATATTGTACACTTCTATGGGTTTTGACAAATGCATAATATTTCTCATTACTGTGTCTTATAGAATAGTTTCACTGCCCTAAATATGCCCTGTGCAGAAATGTGGAACAAGTCTTAAATGTGCAAGTCATCCTTGCACAGGGGGCTTGCTAATCTTCCCTGTATTGTTCTGGTTTTAGTGTGTGTGCTGTCGAAGCAAGCACTGTGTAACTATTTTTAAGATGCTAGGTTATACACTACTTGCAATTAGTATTGACATACTTTCCATGTTGCCAGTGTCTACTTATTTTTGAAGTTGATCCTGTGTATTTTTATTCAGGCTGGTAGTCTTCTCTTGGATATTTTTCCCCGGTAAAAACTTGTGTAGATTATTTTGCATTTGGACCTTAGATGATCCAGGGACCTAAGATGTTGAGGGATAATGAAGTTTATATATTAAGTTTAATTAAACATAAGTTAAAGGATTTGAAATTTAGTGATTCCTTGACATTTCATTATGATTCTGTGTCAGTGTGTACCAGAAAAACAATCCAAATGGATTTTGAACTGGTTTTTGAGAGCAGATCTGTATTTTTATAAACTACATTTTCTGATGATAGGGCATTCGTATTTCATTTTACATGGAACAATACTTTGAACTTTGCAGCAGTCCCTTTTGTTCTTACCTACCAATATAGTTATAAACCAATTTTTCTGACAATATAAAGGGTAATGCATATAGCACTTAATTTACAAAGCAAATTTTACTTTGTAAATTTGACCCTTATCATTTGTGCCTCACAATATCTACTAGAGTAGCATAAGAATTTTGCCTTTATTGTTTATAAGTAAAACCTAAGATCCAGTCACACTGTGTGGAATTGCCTAAGTAACACAGTTAGTGATGGAACCAAGCCTTCAAGTGAGTTCTCGTAACTAAATACCATCTCTTTTTTTTTACCTTGTGCCAAAAATCTTAATAATTCAGAATTAGGGATCATTAAAAAGAGGCCCAAACAAAAATACAATCTAATTAGTGTATTTTTAGGATATTTTCCTATCTTTTAAATCCCTGGAATGTCTCTTCAGGAAATACCAACAGAATAATGACCATAATTTCAATAATGTTTTCCAAACCAAGCCAAAACTTATACAGGCCACAAAAACATTAATGAAGAAAACAACTCCATATATTTGAAATGGGCACCATTTCCCTCCCAATGTTTAGTGTTTATAATTATCATATGCATACTTTTTCAGTATAAAAAAGCTAGATATATAGTTGTAAAATAGTTTTATTCAAAGTGCTAAAAATAAGTTCTGGCTCTTCAAAGATCACATTCCAGTTTTTCAAACAGTCTTGAAAAAGAGACATTCCAGGGCAGGCTCAGTTCCATCACTAACTGTGTTACTTTAGTCAGGTCCACACAGTCTGATTGGGTCTTAGATTTTACTTATAAACAATAAGGCTGTGTAGGCTGGTTAGAAATCTGTGTGGGTTCTGTATTGTTACTTTCTCTCCTTTGCCCTTCTATCCTTAGTTTTTTTCTTTCTTTGTCTCCCTTCTTTTATTTCTGTTTCTCCCATGATTTTTATTTTTTATGTTGCCTCTAAGACAGGATGTCCTAGAGCTTCTAAATCTTTAATGAGTATTTAGGTTTAAAAGAGTGAAAATGCAGGGAACATGATTTATCATGATAATGATAGGACACACCAGGAACTTTTGATCTTAAAGTATGTGTGAAAGAAGAGTAGATTTTTTGACAAAGTTGCATGTGACCTCAATCTCAATGGCACGTCACCTGAATTTCATACTTACTGGTTCATTATTACATTCAGGAATTCTTGAACATTGATCAGATATGGAGCTTCCATTTATTTCATTGTGTGCTAGTCAGATTTATATTTTCAACTTGTAAACAAATTATTTTGCACTGAAATAAAATTGGGCACCAAAAAAGTAAGAAATTTCAGTTTTACTTATAGGACTGATGGGAATCTTCAGGTCATTTGTTGTTGAGAAATTAGTAAGGGCTTTTGAATGCATATCAGAACTTGTAGGTTCCTATTTAACCTCTTTGCTCTGTGTGGGAAGTCATTCTTGTTGATCTTTGATTTATACAAGTTCCAAGTTGGTTTATATTTAAGTACAAGTTGCTGTGGTTCAGTCTGAGGTAAATTGTATCAGCAGTAGTCATAGTTTAAAGGAGAATTTTAAATATTATATTCCAGGATATTTATAAATTAAACCACCTGCTCTAAAATTAAGTAGTATAGGTAATGGAACATGTTTCAAGTAATTTTTTTCTCTCTTTCTGTCTCCTACTTACATCATAAAAAAACCCAATGACTTGTTCCTGGAGAACAGATTAGGGCTGATATTTTCATTCCTAGCATATGGAAAACCCAGCTTTTACTTTTTAGTTTTTAAAATCTTTTTCACTATTAAAGAAAAAGGAAAGAAAATTTTTTTGAATGTGGCTGAAGGATAATTATCTTTAAAATATTTTAAATATAGTTGTTTTCTATAAAGCATTTTCCATAGTTATGTAAAAGTTTGATCTCCTGATACCATAGTAAAATAGCACAGTTGTAAAGTGCATTCCCTTATATTTTCATGCATTTACAGATAAGAGTTTAATTATTTGAATTAAGACGTATGACTTTTTTTGGCATCCATTGAAATTTTAATATTATGTACATATATTAGTCTTTGAGAGTTGATGCAGAATTGTGTTATAAAAGTGGAACTATAGCTATTTGCACACAATCCATGTCAAGAAAATAATCATCAAATTCAAGTGTTTGAACTCTCAGGGTCTTATCATGGATTCTGATACCATATCCTGCTATTTTATTTTTAAATTAAGCTTAAATCTGTAATAAACAAAAACTTGAGTTATTTTGACATTTTTTATTTATGCACATTTATGTAAATACTTTTTTGTAGCAGTGTTTTAGACTTATATAGGATATTCTCTGTGTTCCCACTTCCCCTCCCCAGCACACACATATCATTATTCAGACAGCTTAGATAACATTCTGTTGATCCCTGTCAAATAGTCAAAGTTTGAAATTTTGGAGTTACTGCATTTGAAATTCTTTAGCTCAAATCACTAAGGGACCCATTTTAAAATAATCCCATCTTATTATTTTGCTTCATTTTTAATATCTTTTAGCGACAGCGATGAGGAAAAGAAAGCGAGAAGAGGCAGATCTCCCAAAGGTGAATTCAAAGATGAAGAGGAGACTGTGACGACAAAGCATATTCATATCACACAGGCCACAGAGACCACCACAACCAGACACAAGCGCACAGCAAATCCTTCCAAAACCATTGATCTTGGAGCAGCAGCACATTACACAGGGGACAAAGCAAGTCCAGATCAGAATGCTTCAACCCACACACCTCAGTCTTCAGTTAAGGTGGGAATGGCGGTAGTTTACACATTATACATGGTTTTATTTTTATAAACCGCTCTTAGAATTTCTGCATTAGTAGGCTTGGGCATTTCTAGGCAATCATATTAATTATATTATCTGGCATGTATTACCCAGAGACATTAATAATAAGAAGTCTCTTTGAGGGAAGAAACCTGTCCAATTGCTGAATAATTGTCTGGGTACTTTCTATGAAAGTAGATATGGCACTTTTGGTACATTTGGGGAAGGTTGTGAATCAGAATGTAGTGCATCTGTTCCCTTCTAGACAACACTGGTTACCAACCACAAGTAGATTCACTAAAGAAAACATTGGAAGTATTTGGAAGTTTTAAGAAATGACAAACGAGGGAGTAAGAAGAGATATATAGGAGCAAGTTATCTCATTTAATGTAGAAACACTGCCTATAAAAGGGAGGTGTGTTTGCCTCACAGTCATTACTGATTGGCACCAGAGGAAGCACTGCCTCTTGTACCATCTTCGTTTTTATTTACCATAGACATGAAATCCACCTGCTAGGCCAAACCCTAGTCTTTTCAGCAGAAATCTGCCAAAGGGGGAGATTTGCCTCAAAAGACTAAATTATTGTTTTTATCACTTTCCCCCACTACTGTTTCCCCAGTTTGTGTCTTTGCAAGAGAAATAACTACAAGCTGGGAAAAACAATTTTCTAATGTATCCAGCAAATTGTAGGTGACTCTAAAAATAAAACCAGGCCTACTTAGTTGCAATAACAAATACCATGTCCGCTTTTGCCAGATATCTGTATAATTTTTTTAATAATAGATTGAGACTTTTATCACGTATCTTAAAGGATTTTAAATAAGTTTGTAGTATAGCCTGAATATATGACACTGTGCAATAAATATTTTATATTTGTAGTACAAGCTTCTTTTTTGTTTTCATTTACCCTTCTCCCCCACCAAAATGTCTAGAAGGTTGAAGTTACTCAACTCATTTGAATCTCTTTTTAAAAGTGTTTTGGAATCACAGTATATAGTACTTTAATCTTCCAAGTTCAGATCAACATGCCTAGGATCTTAGTGTTTCCCCATTGCCTAATAATTGAGTTCTAATTTAGCATGTATGTATCGAACATACAGGACATAGGTATTTTGGTATCAGGGTGCTTATTAGCTCTGTGGAGAAGACAAAAATAGTATTACAGGTATAGGCCTCACAGTTTAGTTTGGGAACTAAATATGAAACAGATTCCAGAATATATCAGATAACATAGAATTACACTAACTTGTGTGATACACAAACAATAAGTATTGCTAAGATTCATAGAAATTTAGAGCTGTTTAGGATCTTGACCTCTAATCCAGTGGATCTCAAGCCTTGGAATTATCTAGAGAGCTTTCTTGTAAACAGGCCAAGGTCTTGGCCTTTTTATTTTATACCTGGGCAATTATGACTCAATATATTGTATGGGACTGGTACATATGCTAGGGTATTTTTTTTTTTTTTTAAATGAACTGATACATAGCATTAAGATTTGAGTGGGATCTGGCACCCGTTTTCCACCGTGAAATGCAGTCAGAAAAGTGAGGTAGGAAACAAAGTGTCGATGTTAAGAGACTTTTCACTGCTGGGAATGGAGTTACTTAAAGGTGCTCACTGCCTCTCCATAAGGATTCAGGGTCAGTACTCTTTCTCCAGAAAACCCTACCCTTATTAAGCTAATTACAGGTATTTATGTCTAAATTGAGAATTAGAGATGGATAGAGCTGATTTTAGAAAAACAATCTTTTCTAAGCTCCTGAGTTATGTGTGTGTTTTCAGACTTCAGTGCCTAGCAGCAAGTCATCTGGTGACCTTGTTGATCTGTTTGATGGCACCAGCCCGTCAGCAGGTAAGCTTCTACATGGGCCTTTTCTTTTTGGTAACCTTGGTTCGAGAGTCATTTTTTAAAATGCCAAATAAAAGATAGATTGAAAAATGAAATTATTTATTTGCATTGGGTTCATTTTTTATGTGAAATTAGTCTTGAGCATTACTTGGAATTATTGTGTTGTTACTTTTGCTTATCTTTTTATATGTACACCCATTTCTCTAAGTTATCCCTAATTTATACCTTTTTCTGACTGACCCTTAGACTAGCAAAACTTTATTTGTGGTCAATACTTATTGGTGGTTAGTAATAGTATCCTCAATTCATTATCATACTTACATTTTAATGACTCCTCATAACCTGATGTAGTGCATCTTCCCTAATTAATAATAAATAATATTTCAAGGCATCATGTACTTTTCTGAAATTTTTCGTCAAAGATTTTGGAATCTGTAGTTTCCATTTTTACTTTTTTAAGATTAACTTGGAGAAACAAAAAAATTGCATTTAAGCTGTTGCCTTTACTTTCTTTATAAGCAAAATGTACTGCTCTGCACATTTTACCATCTTTCCCTAAATTTTAATTGCGGCTGCCTTGGGCATGCCTAGAGATCGTTTAACTTTTTATTCTTTTAATTCAACAAATATTTGTTGAACCAGACACTGATCTGAGTGCTTGTAAATGTTAAAACAGAGTAGTTGTTCTCATGCAAAGGTCAAGTGGAGAAAATAATTATTAATCAGTTACAAATAGTTATCTAGTGATAAACAATGGCAAGTGCTTCAGTCAGAGGAATGACATTCTCTGAAAGTATGTAACTACCAAACATATTTAAAGAGGGCGGCTAGGCGCGGTGACTCAAGCCTGTAATCCCAGCACTTTGGGAGGCCGAGGCGGGTGGATCACCTGAGATCAGAGTTCAAGACCAGTCTGGCCAACATGGTGAAACCCATCTCTACTAAAAATACAAAAATTAGCCGGGCATGTGGCAGGCACCTGTAATCCCAGCTACTTGGAAGGCTGAGGCAGGAGAATTGCTTGAACCCGGGAGGCGGATGTTGCAGTGAGCAGAGATCGCGCCATTGCATTCCAGCCTGGGTGACAACCGCGAAAAGCTCCATCTCAAAAAAAAAAAAAAAAAAAAAGAGGGATACAGCAAAAGAACTGTTTACCTTTAATTCTCATAGATGGGAAATCATCAATCCCATCTATGGTTTGGGATTTCTTCAGTTTTATTTCTAGTGTGTGCTAGATTTTGAGTCATTCCTGATCAGTTATTTTCAAGAAAATTGGTATTTTTAGGGTTGCATTGGATGATTATGGAGTTTTAATGAACTATTGTGTGACATGTCAGAACAGCTTAACAAATACAACTTCTGTTTAAAGACAGTCTTTTCCAAGCCTAAGTTCATTTCGCATTAAAATGTAGACAGTAAGATTGGAGTATGACTAATGTGCAAAGTAAATTTATTATTCCCAGTTGTGTGTAATGATTTTTCAAAGCCGAATTGTGGCTCTGCACAGTGGCTCACACCTGTAATCCCAGCACTTTGGGAGACTGAGGCAGGCAGATCGCCTGAGGTCAGGAGTTTGAGACCAGCATGGCCTACGTGGTGAAATCCTGTCTCTACTAAAACTACAAAAATTAGCTGGGCGTGGTGATGGGCACCTGTAATCCCAGCTACTCAGGAGACTAAGGCAGGAGAATCGCTTGAACCTGGGAGGTGGAGTTTGCAGTGAGCTGAGATCACGCCACTGCATTTCAGCTAGGGCGACAGAGCAAGACTCTGTCTCAAAAAAAAAAAAAAAAAAAAAAACAACTTTAAATTAACATTTAAGTGTAAGTCTATGATGGAAATTAC
Organism: Mandrillus leucophaeus; assembly: GCF_000951045.1. Classification (NCBI taxonomy): domain Eukaryota; kingdom Metazoa; phylum Chordata; class Mammalia; order Primates; family Cercopithecidae; genus Mandrillus; species Mandrillus leucophaeus. Next base: position 5,856,571 of record NW_012108363.1, read on the forward strand.
TTTTCATTGATAGTTTAGTATAATTAATATAATATAAAGCCCCCTGTTATTTCCTCCTCCTCACATACTATGTTAAAATTATTGGATTAGGCATGAACTTTGTTCAAGCAATTCTCCTGCCTCAGCCTCTCGAGTAGCTGGGTTTACAGTCACCTGCCACCGTGCCTGGCTAATTTTTGTATATTTAGTAGCATTTCACCGTGTTGGCCAGGCTGGTCTCGAACTCCTGACCTCAGATGATCTGCCTGCCTCAGCCTCCCGAAGTGCTGAGATTACAGGCGTGAGCCACTGCACCCGGCCCAGATATCTAGTTGACCCCTCCCCTCCCCTCCCATCCCCACAACCTCTGCCTCCCAGGTTCAAGCGATTCTCCTGCCTCAGCCTCCTGAGTAGCTGGAATTACAGGCATGCGCCACCACGCCTGGCTGATTTTTGTATTTTTAGTAGAGACAGGGTTTCTCCATATTGGCCAGCCTAGTCTCGAACTCCTGACCTCAGGTGATCCACCTGTTTCAGCCTCCCAAAGTGCTGGGATTACAGGCATGAGCCCCTGCGCCCGGCTGGCCTACTTTCTGAAATTCTTCAATTCCCTTTCCCTTTTTTCTGTAACTGCCAACTGTTCTTAAAATTATTCTTTAAACTTGATTGGACTGTAATGCCCAAGGTTACAGACAGCTACATTAGTCATTTAACAATTTATGTGATATATTTTTATATGTTTAAGATTTGAACTGTAGAATTAACTGGTAGTTAGCATGTAGTCATATAATACAGATATAGTGTCACAGAATATCAACTATTTTGGACTTCCTGGTGTGAAATATTTAAAGGGCCCCTTTCATGCATCTGTAGAAAGTTTTAATGGAGCAATCAGAGAAGAATTAACTAGGAAGGTCAGATGGGTGGATATAACTTTTCCTCCCTGACATCAAGATTGCTTTGAACAGAGAGAATTATTAAATACCAACATGCTTCCTTTACTTGGCAAGGAACCTTTGAGTGGTTTTTCTTCTCTAGTGCAAACAGTAGTTTGACTAATTAAATAGAAGTAGCAATTAATATTAATATAGTAACTGAGAAAGTTTGAAATCTAGAAGGTTTCTTGCCTTTATTTTGTCTTAATAAAAAGCAACTAATAAGATTAATATTAGAAGGATTTTTAAAAATTAAAGTTATCTCCTATTTGAAACCGTATGTTTAACCAGTTTGTGCAGGTCCCTCTTAAATCACTACATAAATTTAGTTACTCCCAATCTCTATTTAAATATTTTAATAATATCTTTTAAATTGAATTCAGCAGTGAAAGGAAATTGGACATTAAATCTTTAGCACTTACACATGAGAAGGTATAAGAATCTACCATATTAACATTGGTATTTGGTATGTCATTTGGGTGTCATTTACCAGATGTGCCCATATTTATAATAGTACCATCATGCGAGTAATGTGGGCACTAACTGTAAAGCTAAGCAGATATGGCATCTGTACCACTCACCAGATAAATATATCCTCTGAGAAAATGCTTAGATTTTCCTGTGTGTGTCTGTGTGTGTGATTACATGTTCTTAGCATTCTCAAAAGTATATATGGTAAAATCATTGTAGAATATCTTACCAAGTTTAAAAATATATATGTAAAACCTATCAAGATTTACTTGAGACTATCTTATATCTCAATAAATGTCCCATTGTGGTGATATTTTTTAAAAATCTGTACTCAAATAGTGTTTCAGTGGCTTTTACATAAAGTACCTTTCTAAGTAAACATTTTAAGAAATGAAAAATAATTTAAAGTATAGTCATGGACTGCATAGTATGTGACCATGGTTCCATATACAATACTATATTTCTACCATACCTTTCTTATGTTTAGATGTATGAACACTTTCTATTGTGTTATAGTTGCCTACAGTATCCAGTATAGTGACATGATGTACAGATTTGAAATCAAGGAGTGATAGGCTATACCTTGTAACCTAGGTATGTAGTAGGCTAAGTAGGTTTGTGTAAGTACACTCTATGATGTTTGCACAATGACAAAATTGCCTAATGCCCTAATGCAGTCTGTCATTAAGAAATGCGTGACTATATTTAGAAAATAAGCCAATTGGAAATAGAATGCCAAAAACTGTGCCATTTCTTTTTTCAGTTGATCTCACCTCTTTAAAAAGAAGTCCAACTTGTCCCTTTTGTCCTTTTGTAATTAAGAAATTTAGGTCTTGATTAACATACTGTTACACAAGATATTTCTAGTACAATAAATGAGGTTGAAGAGAAAATTCAGCATAATCAATACAGATAGAACTTAAATGACTTGCAGTATGTCTTGATTTTTTTTAAGTTAAAAAGAAACATTTGAAAGGATTAAGGTATATCAAATCCAAAATGTGTATTACATTTACATTTGAACCAGCTACTTTGTACCCAGTAATCACTAGTTAGTTGAAGACATTTACATGAACATGTAAATACTCACCTTGTTCCACTCTTAGTACACCAACTTATCATTTGGGTAGGTATTGTCTCTGGTTTTAAACTAAGTTTACTGAAAATAAAATTTTTTCAGTATATTCTCTTTTTCACTGATTATCAAAAGTAATGCATGCTCAATTTGGTGGAAAACAAGTGATTTGCCGTAATTTAGACACATCAAGTATTAATCTGCTGAGTATCTTTTTAAAATACATTTTCTACATATTCCATGGATGTAGTTACTTAAGCATTTATTATGTGGCCAATCTTTTTCAGGCTTTTAGATATGACTTCATTTGTTTGGATTTTTCTGGGTTTTATTCATTTCTTTATGTATGTTGATAAACTGCTTTTCACCTAAGATCTCACGACCATTTTCTTATGATAGTTGGTATTCTTTTATAATGCTTTTCATTGCTTTATAATCTTACATTGGGTGGCTGTATTATAATTTAGCCAGTTAGTCCCTTGTTTTCTAGACGTTCTTTTTTTGTTTTTCCAAAATTTTGTAGCACAATAGCATCTTTTAAAGCTTTTTCAGTTTGGTAAGAGAAAACAATATTTCATTTTATTTTGCATTGATGATTAAGTTTGAACACTTCATATTTTTATAGGCCAGTTGCTACTATCTACTCATGTTCTTTGTTTATTAGGAGTATTCATCCTTATTGATATTCTAAAACTGTGCATTATAGATAATAACTCTTTGTCATGTATGTACATATTTTATTGTACTTTGCCATTGCTTTGATGTTGTATGTATTAGAATTCTTCATGCAAAAGTTTGTCTTAATGTGATCTAGATTAAATTTTTTTGTCAAAGAAAATTTCCATTTGTCGTTTAAGTACTGTCTAGTTTAGCTGTATTTTCTTGTTCACAATATTGCTTTGGGAAATAACATGTTCCCAGCTGGTGACTGTAAATAACCTCCTTGCTGCCCTGAAAAGGCAGATGGAAATGGCTCATTTATAATGACAGTTCTCATGTGGGAATCTTGAAGGATAGCACTTGTTGTGAAAATCAGCAGTCTTCCACATGCAGCAATTTTTGGTAGAGTCTTATTTATATTCCTTTAGAATATAAATTTAGATAGAAGTTATCTGGGAAAATGCTTAAGTATAGAAAATGAATGTGGAATTTGGTATGAGTATCATACATATAGATATGGATAGTCCTAGGAGAGAGAAACATTTTCTAAATAAAGAGATTTTTAATTTTTGAGACAGTTTTCAAAGTTGAAGATCACATTTCTTTTTTTTTCTTTCTTTTTTTTTTTTTTTTTGAGACAGAGTCTCGCTCTGTTGCCCAGGCTGGAGTGCAGTGGCCAGATCTCAGCTCACTGCAAGCTCTGCCTCCCGGGTTTACGCCATTCTCCTGCCTCAGCCTCCCGAGTAGCCTCCGAGTAGCCACCTCACCTGGCTAGTTTTTTGTATTTTTTTGTAGAGATGGGTGGGGTTTCACCATGTTAGCCAGGATGGTCTTGATCTCCTGACCTCGTGATCCACCCGTCTCGGCCTCCCAAAGTGCGGGGATTACAGGCTTGAGCCACTGCGCCCGGCCAAAGATCACATTTCTTAAAGTACCAGTAAAAGCATAGTATGTGGCACTTTAAAAGATTAGAGAGAAAAAACATTTTCAGAGAAAGACAACTTCTATTTGTAAAATAGTTACATGCATCTTTCCATTCTTTGCTCCCAGTATTCTTAAGCTACTCATGTTGAAATCAAAATCCCTGTAATATGGATGGAGAGGAATACTATTTGCGATAGATAAGTTATGAATGTCATATAATTTCTGTTTTGGTGATAGAAGGAGGATAATTATCTGAATTACTAAATACAGGATATGTCAAAAATAACATTTCTTACCAGTTTGAAGCTGTGATCTACAGCTTTTATCCTCAACGTGTATTTTCTTTGTAGCCTAGACTGAATAAGATTTGAAAATCCCTAACACCGCCAGGCACGGTGGTTCATCCCTGTAATCCCAGCACTTTGGGAGGCTGAGGCAGGCAGATCACCTGAGGTCGGGAGCTTGAGACCAGCCTGGCGAACATGGCAAAACCCCATCTCTATTAAAAATAAAAAAAATTAACTGGGCATGGTGGCAGGCGCCTGTAATCCCAGCTACTCGGGAGGCAGAGGGTGGAGAATCGCTTGAACCTGGGAGGCGGAGGTTGCAGTGAGCTGAGAGCGTGCCATTGCACTCTAGCCTGGATGACAAGAGTGGAACTCCGTCTCAAAAAAGAAAAAAAGAAAAGAAAATCCCTAACTCCTAACTTGTTTGGTATAATAAGTTATATATCGATGTTTATTTACTGCTTAAATGAAGCAAATTAAAATAATCTTTAATTTTTAAATCCCTTAATGTTGTATTAATTGATTGATTATCATTCTGTTACCCAACAGTATACTTGACCAATGGTTTTAACATGAAGGAACTTTACAGAAAACAAACTTATGAATACTAAGCAGCAACTGTTTGAAGCATTCATTTACTTGCTAGATTTTATTAATATGTGTGCTTGTTTAAATGGTTTAAACATATAACTCATTGAACTTTTGTGTTCCTTGTCACATTTTATCACAATGTTTGTAACTTTAAGGAAGAGAAAACCAGATCACTGTGATACTCTCTTTTAGATGAAGTAAAAATTAGACTAAACTGTAGTGTTGATAGAATTGAAGCACCTTCACTTTGGTTGGCATTAGTCAACTGGTGAGGGAGGATATATATATGTGTGTGTGTATGAGCATGTACATCTGTGCTGAAGCAATGAGGAATTAGTTATGCCTGCTGATAGTTACCTACAGTAAATGTGCATTAAACAGAAATACCAAGTACACACATATCAGAAACTGATTTGTTCCTTTTATTACTGTTGGCCATATATTAGGAAGGGGAGATGGTTCTAGTTTAATTAACCCAGTTGAGTGTAGCAGATGGGGCAGAATGTCTTGCAGCGATAAGACAATTCAGAAATGGCACCAGATGTTGGAAGCTGTCCCTGGTGGTGTTTGAGTGCAGCCCAGATGTTCCAGTCCCACCTGGCTAGTTTCTAAGCACTGCAGGCTAAGCAGCTGTGATGTAACCTATATAATGTTCACATAACACTAAAAGCACCATAATTGAACTGCTGTAGACTTCTAAGGTTGTGACTATTAAGAGGTGAAATCTTTAAGGACAGACAAAAGTAAGGACAACTATTTAAAGTTTCAGATATTGGGCTATTTCACTACCTAAACTGAGAAAAAAAGGAGTATTACTTGAAATAATGTTATAATTGAAATTATAGGTAAAAGTAAATATTCTTACCCATGTAGTATTTACAAATATAATTTTATGTCAGAATGTAATGTTACGCACACAGAGGTTGATTTGCAGACTCATAATTTGGGCCTTACCCTTTTAAAAACACCTATCTAGAAGTAGCAAAAAAGCTATTTTTTTTTCCATGCATTAAAATTACAAAACACAAGTATTTACTCTTTTATGGAGTAAACACTACGGGGGGGAAACATCCACCAAAACTATTGTATTGATATTTCTCCCTCTCTCTGCTTAAAATAATTTTTTTGTTTTGTTTTGTTTTTTGTTTTTTTGAGACAGTGTCTCACTGTGTCACCCAGTCTGGAGTGCAGCAATCTCGGCTCACTGCAGCCGCTGCCTCCTGGGCTCAAGCAATCCTCCCACCTCAGCCTCCTGAGTAGCTGGGGCTACAAGTACGTGCCACCATGCTCAATTTAATATTTTAAGGTTTTGTAGAGACGAGGTCTCACTATATTGCCCAGGCTGGTCTCTCAACTCCTGGGCTCAAGCAATTCCCCCGCCTCATCGTCCCAAAGTGCTGGGATTTACAGACATGAGCCACCACACCAGACTCTAAAATGATTTTATACAAGTGGACTTTATCTTTCTAACTTTTTATTTTTAAAAATTCCAAACGTACAGAAAATTTGCCCCATTTTCTTTATCTCTCTCTCTGGTTCTTTTTTATTTGTTTGTTGTGTACTGTTTGTTTCATCCGTATCACTTGAGAGGAAGTCGCAATCATGACATTTTGCCCCTAAAATACTTCAACCTATATTTCTTTACAAGGACATTCTCCTTTACGATCGTGATATAATCATACTTGGGATTTAACATTAAAACAGTATTAATGCTAATATACAGACCACATTCAGATTTCCCCAGTGTCTCAATTCTGTCATTTCAGGATAGCAATTAGAAAAAAATTCGGGGTCCAATCAAAGATCCTGCATTTTATTTACTTGTTTTGTGAATATCTTATTCCCCAGCAGCATTTTACTCAGGTTTTAGAATCCATCGAAGACTCTTCTAAAGAGCATAATGGCTGGATAAGTTGTATTCTTTCCACATTATGCTCGTGAAATATTAGATAATTTTAACCACAGATACAGTGTCATTTATCTTACTAGATACGGGACTGAGGAACAGAAAAGAGTCTATGGTAGCTCATAGGGAACATAGTGACATGAAAATCTAGGTCAACAGACTAGCTTTTATGAGGCATGTGGGCCTCTAATATTAGGTACTTTTTGTGGCACTAAAATGGCCTCCAGAAATTATTTACAATTGTTCTCTAGTTCTAACAGTTTTACCTTTTTCTTAACTTCTAGGAGGATCAGCTGATTTATTCGGAGGATTTGCTGACTTTGGCTCAGCTGCTGCATCAGGCAGTTTCCCTTCCCAAGGTATGATTCTATTTGATTGGCCAGAAGTCTGGGGTGGTAAAAAGGTTATTAAAAACAACTCCCATTCCCCCCAAGTCAGCTTCTTTCTGTCATTTTTCTACTTGTAGTATTCATAATTCATAATTCCTAAAGAACTTATTCACAAGGTGTTTTATTGGGCAGATGCCTTAAATGTGCCAAATGAATTATTTTGGTCACAGACTACTCCAGTACATCTAAAGAAAATTGCCCGTATTCATAGGTGACTCTTGTTTAGCTTTTTTGAAAGGGAAAGGAGGATGTGAGTATCTCTAACTAATCTTATTTTGTTTAATAGCAGCAAGAATATCATGGTTTATGTTTAGTTTAGCTTATGATTTTCATGAATGATAGGGACATGGGGATCAGACCAACTATCTTACTGAAATGTATTCCTTTTTTAATTTAGATATGTTAAAAGTATTTATGTGAAAAACAACCGAACTTCGTTTTGACATATCCTAAAATAATGAGCAGTTGAACCTCAGGCAAAACTTTCTCATTCTTTATTAGAATAGAATTTTAAAACAAAAAGCGGCATTCAAACAGGATATGGACTTAAACATCAAGGATTGAGGTGAAAGGCCTGTTTCTTTTTTTAATTAATATTTTTATCTTATTACCTACCCCTGCCATATGGTAACTGTTTAACTTTACGAAAGCCACAGAACCTTCAACTTTTTAAAACTAGGAACTGTGTTACTTGTCTTGGTTCTTTTTGAGGATAGTGTCTATAGAGGTATGTATTAGGTTGGTGCAATTATCGCAGTTACTCTTGCACCAACCTAATAAAATAGGGGCTACATTCATTAAGTGTCTTTTTAATTTTTTTTTAAGGTTGTGAACTGAAGAGGTTGTGTTATTTGTTTTATAAAATCTGGTCAGTCTGAAGTTTGAGAGAGAATATTTTTAAAATTTAGCTATGAGAATCTTAAACATGAGGTGAGGCAGGGAGAAAAGATGTAATTTAACTGAGCTAGTGTTGTTACTGATCACAAGTCAAATGTTGCCGTTATATTAAACTGGATTAAAATTTATATTTAGTAATATTTAGTAATATCTGGTTAGGTTTGTGAGGAGTTAGGAAAAAAGATACATAGCTTGTAGAATGGTTTGGGGTTATTTTGACAACTTATTTTTGTAAATTCCAAGTATTTTCCAGAAACTAGAATTGTTGAGTGATTTTCTGCTTCATTTTTAAAGTGTGATTATGCCCTCTAAGGGTTGATGCCTTACTTTAGGCAAACCAAAGTGGAAGGTAAACGTTACCCTTATTTTACAGCTTCCCTGTCTAATTCTCAAAGTTTTTATGTATATAAAGTTGCCTACTTTGCAAATAATTTGAATATGTTAATGTTGCCTAAGTGATACATCTCTTCATCTGTATGCATGTGATTAATATCACCTGACCACCATTATGCAGGGGGCTGAAACCATTGCAACAATGATTAATCATTTCTGAACAATACATGCCCCACTAGAAATCTTTTCCTCCCGTGATTAATCATTTCAGATATGAAGTTTTCAGGTGGGGCAACACATTTTGCCCCAGTTTCCATTCATATTCTGCATTATAGATCAAACAGATAGAAAATCAGCATAAAGTTTACATTGATCCAACAGCCTTACTTAGTTTAAATTGTTTAATATCTAGAACTAATTGTAAAACTCTTAATGCGGTCTCTTTAAAAAAAATAAAAAAAGATCAAAGTCATGTATTAGTAAAACCCTGAGGTAAAGAATGTTAGTCCAATTCTTATATTAAATTGTTAGTAGAACTTGGAGTTTCTAAGTGAATTATTTTCTCTTTCAAGGGTGCTTACATTTTAATGTGGTAATGGAAGAATGTATTTTTAAAGACTTCACATTATTATTCTCTTGATATTTAGCATAATGAGACATGATATTGTAGTGGTTGGTCACTTTTTAGGCTAGACAAAATGTATTTCCAAGTTGTAAATGAACATGGAGTGCAAAGAGATGGTGTTAATTAACTTGGAAGGTACATACTTACTATTTGCTTTCAGATGACAGTTTTTATGTAGCTCTTTCTTCACCTTTTGCTTTTTCAAATTCCATTTATTCATATTTATCTATTTGTTCCTTTCAATATAAGAATTGATTAGAGGTTAATTGATAAGACTATAGCGATTAAGAGTATGGATTTTAGGCATTCAACCTTACACTTGCAAAGTATAGTGATAGGGTTTTGCTTGTTTCTGGCTTGGTTGTGTTTTTTAATATTACATGAGTTTTCTTCCTCTTTTTTATTGTAAATAAACAGTCCCAGTTGAAGCAGGCAATGTGCTAAGGTTATAGCCCTTGTGTTGTCAGTAGAAGTATGGCCAAATAAGTGAGAAATTCTTTTTTTTTCTTAGACGGAGTCTTGCTCTGTCACCCAGGCTGGAGTGCAGTGGCACAATCACTGCAGCCTCCACCTCCTGGGTTCAACCAATTCTCGTGCCTGAGCCTCCCGAGTAGCTGGGACTACAGGCGCGTGTCACAATTCCCAGCTAATTTTTTTGTATTTTTAGTAGATACTGGGTTTCACCGCGCTAGCCAGGATGGTCTCAATCTCCTGACCTTGTGATCTACCTGCTCGGCCTCCCAAAGTCCTAGGATTACAGGCGTGAGCCACCAGGCCTGGCCATTTTTTTTGTGGTAAATTCAGTATGTCACCTATAGAGCTGCCAAGAGATGGATTTTCCTTTATATTTGGAAGGATTTTTTTTTTCTTTGCCACCTTGTTAACTCTCGTGTAATATTCATGAGGAAGAATACTGTCCAGATGGAGATGGTACCTGCAGATGTTAATCTGGGTGGACTCAGATCAGCTCTAATTTGTTTCAGTTCATAGATTGTTATATTCGTTCTGTGCATTTCATGAAGTTTCTTACCCTTAGAGTTATTTCTGTCTTAGTAACAGCAGCAAGTGGGAATGGAGACTTTGGTGACTGGAGTGCCTTCAACCAAGCCCCATCAGGCCCTGTTGCTTCCAGTGGCGAGTTCTTTGGCAATGCCTCACAGCCAGCGGTAGAACTCGTTAGTGGCTCACAATCAGCTCTAGGCCCACCTCCTGCTGCCTCGAATTCTTCAGACCTGTTTGATCTTATGGGCTCATCCCAGGCAACCATGACATCTTCCCAGAGTATGAATTTCTCTATGATGAGCACTAATACTGTGGGACTTGGTTTGCCTATGTCAAGATCACAGGTAAGTTGTCTGGTTCCCTTGGAAGTTGTTACTTATCATCTTTGAGATGCTCTAACTCATCTAATAATAGATTAGTGTAAAACAGAAAAATAGGCAAGTCCTTTTTATGTGTATGAATACATGTCTGTGTGTATATATATATATACACATGCATCTGCACATTTCATTTACCTTAAACTCTTTCCCCTAGCATAGTCATTTGCATTCTGGAAGGCAAGACCTCCCCCATCTTGTAGTCACTGTAAAGCCAAGCTGGTGCCTTTGTACAGAGGAGGAACATGGCAAAAATTTATTCTTATAACAAATTGGTATTTGATAGTTTTTTTAAATTGTCTTTAAGAAAAAGAAATAGGCCAGGTGCAGTGGTTCACCCCTGTAATCCCAGCACTTTGGAAGGCTGAGGTGGGTGGATCACGAGGTCGGGAGATCAAGACCATCCTGGCTAACACAGCAAAACCCCATCTCTACTAAAAATACAAAAAATTAGCCAGGTGTGGTGGCGGGCACCTGTAGTCCCAGCTACTCAGGAGGCTGAGTCAGGAGAATGGCGTGAACCTGGGAGGCAGAGCTTGCATTGAGCCAAGATCGCACCACTGCACTTCAGCCTGGGTGACAGAGTGAGACTCTGTCTCATTTAAAAAAAAAAAAAAAGGAAAAGACATAGAGATATTGTTTCACTCATGGCAAGTATCTGTTTAGTAAAATTTCTGGTCATGTCCCTAAAGAAATATCACTGATTGGTTGTAAATAATCAGTGCTAATATGGAAAATTATTCTGTCAAATGGTGAATGTTCTTCCCAATTCTGGACCTGCTGTACATTATGTAAGTGTTTTATAGGCTCATCTTTCAACTTTCATTTTCATAAAGAAAACTAAAATGGGAGCTTCTTAATTCACTATTTTATTTATAGTTAAATCCAAATTACCTAGTACTAGCTTAGAATTCAAACAAGTGCAGGCTTGGAAAATATGTGTCTGAGTGGTACCAGGAACTTGCTATTTTTGACTCAAACTATTGAGAATATGTGTTTATGATGCTAATTACTCATTTTAATGTGTAGATTCTTGTCTTTGGGGTATTAGGATGAAGGAAAAGAAGAAAGAAGCAGAAAGGTGCCTGCTCTGTGTGTAACAGAAATAAGACCTAATGTATGAGTTAAGCATAAAGCCAGTCTACTTTATTTGCAGTCTTAATTGTAACTGTCGTAATTCTTTGCATTGGTACATTTTTAATTATTCTTCCTCTTCTTGTTCTTTTTTCTGTCCTTTTCACAGTTATCCTCAGTAACCATTAGGAACCTCTGCTTCTTTCTCCTGAATTTCTTCTTTCTCCTACATTGGTCCATATACATCAAGTTCATTTAGTGTTGCTCACTTTAGGTAGTAAAAGTATACACAGAGCAGGGAAATGTCAGTCAGGATATGTGAAATATAAATTGCTTTTTCACGGTTTTGCCTTATATCCTTGTATAATGTGAGATGTCATATCCTGAATTCTCTGTTTTGTTGTGTTGTTTTGAAACAGAGTCTCACTCTGTCGCCCAGGCTGGAGTGCAGTGGCACGATCTCTGCTCACTGCAACCTCCACCTCCTCGGTTCAAGCGATTCTCCTGCCTTAGCCTCCCAAGTAACTGGGACTACAGGCGTGTGCCACCATGCCTGGCTAATTTTGTATTTTTAGTAGAGATGGGGTTTCATCCTGTTGGCCACGCTGGTCTTGAACTTCTGACCTCAGGTGATCCGCCCACCTTAGTCTCCCAAAGTGCTGGGATTACAGGCGTAAATCACCGCGCCTGGCCTCTGAATTCTGTTTTGAAAGGATAAATTTCCACTTGTGTATCTCCTTAAAGCTATACTAACCTAAAGTTGGTAGTTCCCCTGGGCATTTGCCAGGAATGGTGGCTTCTAGACTTTGAGTGTTGGGAGAATAATTGTCAGTGTAGGTAAATTGTTGGTTTTATCCACCTCAAATCTGATTGGGACTTCAGAGGAACCTCTTTGGGAAGCTAATGATTCAGGGTAGTGAAGGCATTAGGATAGAACATTTGTGGTTCTCTTTGTTCAGAAGTGCATTGTTGTGATTAAATTGCCATCTGATAATTTTTATAGAACAGATGCTTAATTTTTAGAGCATTTTTCTATTTTCCAGCCTTTGCAAAATGTTAGCACAGTGCTGCAGAAGCCTAATCCTCTCTATAATCAGAATACAGATATGGTCCAGAAATCAGTCAGCAAAACCTTGCCCTCCACTTGGTCTGACCCCAGTGTAAACATCAGCTTAGACAACTTACTACCTGGCATGCAGCCTTCCAAACCCCAGCAGCCGTCACTGAATACAATGATTCAGCAACAGAGTAAGTTACCTTAAGACGTCCCACTTCTTTGTGTACTTGCAGTCTTTTGCCTTAATGCCAGGACTACTACAAACTATGAAATGAAAATACATCACATAAATTGTAACTCACAGCTAACCAAATGCCTGTTCACTTAAGATATTTTCACATAATATTTACTGGATATTCCTCCTGGCACATTGAATTACTTTATATTCTATTCTTGGCCTGATAACATTTATTGTTTTGTAGAGAGTTTTGAGGACCTGATCACTAAAACAAAAATTTGCTATACAGATTTTTTAAAAAAAATATAGGCAAATATGATGGACAAACAAAAATTGTCTGATTCTGCCATTGAGGGGTAATCACCATTCATACATATTTCTATCTTTTCTTTTTTCTTTTTTTTTGAGATGGAGTTTTGCTCTGTCGCCCAGACTGGAGTGCAGTGGCACAATCTTGGCTCACTGCAGCGTCCACCTCCCAGCTTTAAGCGATTCCTTGCCTCAGCCTTCTGAGCAGCCAGGATTACAGGACATGTGCCACCACACCCAGCTAATTTTTGTATTTTTAGTAGAGACAGGGTTTCACCATGTTGGCCGGGCTGGTCTTGAACTCTTGACCTCAAGTGATCCACCTGCTTTGGCCTCCCAAAGTGCTGGGATTACAGGTGTGAGGCACCACGCCCAGCCGCTTTCCATCTTTTCTAACCATATTTTTAATACTTAGGATCATTCTCTCTATGTTGGTTTGTTTCTTGCTGTTCTTATTCAACATTAAGTCATCATTTTCCCTGTGTGGAGTAATATTCTTAGGAAAAATGATTGTTAGCGCTTGATAGTTATCATATTAGTGTATGATTTCCCTTGCTAATTATTTCAGTTGTTTCCAGCTATTTGTTATTATAAATCAAGATTTTATATAAATCTTCATACTTCGGTTTTTTTCCTTAATAGAATGTTCTAAAAATAAGTCAATGGATATAAACTTTTAAAACATTTTTGTATAAATCTTCATACTTCTGATTTTTTTAATAGAATGTTCTAAAAATAGCATATGTCAAAGGATATAAACTTTTTTAAGATTTTTGATACACACTAGTTCTTGACAACTTGTTAAGTAGGATTTAACAGTAGGTTTTGTAGGAATGTTTTTAAGTTGGCTGTTTTTCCCCAGTCTACTCTTACTGTTTCTACATCTCTGGGGAACCAGAGCCAATAGTCACTGAATATATTTCTCAAGAGGAACCAGTGCAGAGTAATTGACTTCTAATAAAATCACTGTAAAGAAATTTTATGGGGCTAAAGAAGTACAGATGCTCAAGAAGTTATTAGTTCTCTGCTCTGTGAACCTAAGAATTTATTGTAGTAAAGTTCTTCTGTCTGTTTTCTTCCGGTAGATATGCAGCAGCCTATGAATGTGATGACTCAAAGTTTTGGAGCCGTGAACCTCAGTTCTCCATCGAACATGCTTCCTGTCCGACCCCAAACTAACACTTTGATAGGGGGACCCATGCCTATGAGCATGCCCAATGTGGTGACTGGCCCCATGGGAATGGCCCCTCTTGGAAATACTCCAATGATGAACCAGAGCATGATGGGCATGAACATGAACATAGGGATGTCCGCTGCTGGGATGGGCCTGACGGGCACAATGGGAATGGGCATGCCCAACATAGCCATGACTTCTGGAACTGTGCAACCCAAGCAAGATGCCTTTGCAAATTTCGCCAATTTTAGCAAATAAGAGATTGTAAAAGAAGCAGATTGAATGAAGAATTTTTAGCTGTGGAGATAGGTGATGTCGGGATGGAAAATGCTAATCAACTACCCTTTCTTTTATCAATTAATTAAAATCTACATAAAGAACCAAAAAGGCTGTTTTATAAAAGTGAAATATCCAGTATTTCAGAGGGCCAGGCAAGAGCACTTCAGATGAGGCAGTCAGAATCATTTTTTTTCCAGTGAGGATAGACCACAAGTGGGTGGTGAGGCCATTGAAAGCCTTTATCAACTGAGGAGCCCATTTAACAGCATAATTTGTGGGAAGATTGGAATAGGGCTGAATAAATGTGTTTGAATCTCTAATTTTATACTTTCTTTTCCTGAGGAACTTGATTTTTCTGTCCCTGGATCGCCTTGTCATAATTGGGTCTGTTCCTTTTACTACCACTCTTGAGTCCATAGATGAAATCATTAAAGTTGGATGATCAGTTTTTTATAAAAATATATATTTTTGTCCAAAAAAGGCATACATATGTGATTATGGCTAAATCAAAGGTAACTGGAATGTATATACTTTTGCTAATGTTCCAGCAACACTGCTATTATACTATCCAAATTTTTATTGTAACGAAACCTCTTTAAGCAATTGGTGATCGCTATGGGACTTTTCCCACGTCTTCTGCTGTAATTATCCTGTGCAGAACTAGGAAAAATTTTTTTTCAGGACTGCTCTATGGTTTCCTTTAAAAGAAAAAAAACTTCTGTTTGTTTTTAGTCGTCATTATTTACAATTTGCAGTGATTAACTTGGCAAGGCTTCCTTCCGTTTATCCCTGTAGCCATCATTTAAGTCAGGAACACTCAAAAGAGAAAAATATTTATTTTTTTGGGGGGGTGTCTGAAAAGGTAAAAATCCATTAAAACCTTAAGTTAAATATAAATGTTACAACTCAAATGTCTGCTTTTAGATTTTATACAGTATTTGTTTCGTTTTGGTTTTGAGTGTATATAATACAGCATTAGCAGTACGGTTCCAGTAGAGGAGTTAAATATATATTATTAAAGGAGACCTGTAGCAGTCAAAGATTTTATTGATTTAACGACAAAGGAAATTAATTAAAATGTTTTCATTTTTCTGCTGTAATTCTGCATTAAGCTCACATGAAAATCATGATTCTAGAGTTTGGAATGCAAAATTAATTGTTTTACCCTCAAGCTGGGAATATTTTTCAAAATAAATACTATAATATAGATATCAAATTATTGCCTCCCCATGTTATGTTGAAAATTTTTTTATTAAATTGATAAAACTTTATTTCCATTATATTCATAATGTTCTGTTATACATAACATTAAAATGTTCATTAAAATCAATGTTGAACTGCTTTTTCTTTCATTCTGTTAGACATTTGAGACCATTGTATAATTTGGGCAAAGTAATTTTTATAAATAATTTAAAATTATTTAATGACTTCTCTATTCTTTCCTATCAGAGTCTACTGTTAGGAATTAAAAATGAAGCAGCAAAGATATCCTGACCTGCTCCATTCTTGCTAATGTTCCATCTACAACATTTCTAATTAGGCAGAAATTCATGTACTTCAGCTAAGTGGTAATGAAAAGTGATTCATTTGCTGAATAAGAGATGAGAGAGAGTGTAATTAGCTGACTGCGGTTTTTAATCTTTCAGCAATTCAATGTGTTTAACTTAGTTTGAAAGAATAGGAGCTTTCAAGTGTTGTTACTCCAGAGCAATCAAGCCACCCTCTGGTGGCAGCAGTAGAATATGGTCCCTGATGTTTAAAACCTAGAATCTTAAGTAAATTTTTTCTTTAAGAAGTGTATCTTCACTTTCTCAAATATGTGGCAAATTCTTAGACGAAGTAAAAGTTTATCTGAACCTTTGTGTTTTAATTCTTTTTCTAATCAGATTGACCTCTAAAGCATTTCCTGTATCATGCCCTCCTATGTTATATCTTTTTTCTTGAACATCAACTTAGAGTTTCTTATCAATAGTTTTCTTTCAGAGCCCATGAAAGAGAAAAACAATGGTGGTTTCACTGTCTGTCTGTCCAGTGTAATGATTTGTCTCCGAAGGGGTTACTAAGTTATACTTGAAGAAAGGCATAAATACCCCTAAATCATTTGGAGTTGGGAAGAAAATACTCTTCCTTTCTTTCACTATTGGGTTTCCTTCAGCCCATCCTCTATACCCTTTCCTTCTTCAACCAAAGTTTTTCTGCTTGTATCAACTTTTTATTCTGCCTAATGGTGTGAGGGGAAAGTTAATACTGTTCCAGCAATTTTTGTATGGTGAGTCTACACAGCCACTCCAGATTTATTTTTGTCTCCTTCCCTCTAGGGTTTTTTTTTTCCCCTCCACTTCTCTGATGTCTTCAAGAACCACATACACTGTTTTTAAATAAGTACTTTGGTTAGATGTTTCCTTTTTTTTTTTTTTTTTTTTTTTTTTGAATTGCCTGAATGATAACCATAATACTATTGGTTTGAGGGTAATCACTAGCTCACTAGCGAGTTGAGGCCTATAGTTACGTTTGGAGGGAAGGGTTTGTACTTTTTTTCCCTCAAATATTTATGAAACAGTTTTTCTTTTTGGCAGATGAATTAAAGAATTTGCCATCTTTCTGAACTTTGCACTGTCTCATTTTGAAGATAAAGCATGGTGGTATAGTTTCCTAGCTGAGATATTAGGAAATACAGCTAAATCTATATACTAAGCATGGAGCACACCTTATATTAAGTGGATTTCTGAGGTAAATGCTGTGTGTTTCAGCTCTCCTGGAAGACAGCACTGACTGCATTGTGGAAAGACCATGTGCTGGGAATCTCATTTTAATCACCCACCATCTGTGTGACCTTGATAATTTACCAGACCTCTCTGGGCCCTCATTTTTTCCAAAATGAACTTAAGTCTTGAAATGTTGGATAACTAAATAAATGATGAGATCCGCCAGCACTGACATATGTGCAGTACATGTTTTCCTGCCTCCCATTCTTTATGTAAATGCTTACATATCAACAACTTTCTTTGTGCCAGTCACTGTGCTAAACACTTCATGTGTCAGTTTACACAGCAGATTCAAAAGTTCGTATTCCTGTTTTATTCCTAAAAGCAAAGTATAGTAAAGAAAGCCTGAGAGACTTGTAAGTTGGTTTCTAATTAAGGGGTTTTACTAGCTGCATGAATTTAAGTCCACTTTTTTTTTTTTAACTGTCAAGGAAATTGTAAATGAATTGTTCTGTGAATGTTTTGAGTCATTTCTTGCCACATTGGTTTAGATATGAGGCAGAGAGCTATTAAAGTGGTCTCCTGGTATAGGATTTGCCACACAATTCTCATTAGAATGTTCTCCACTTTTACAAGCTTTAGAGATCAGTTTTTTTAATTGATCAACTTGCAGTTTTGTTGACTAGGATCTTGCTATTCTTCTAATACCCAGATGAGCAATCAGATAAAAAGACTAAATGAAATCCATGAAAGGATTTTTTGTTTAACTCACTATGACCTTAATTCCTTTTTTGTTGTTGAAACAGGGTCTTGCTCGATCACCCAGGCTGGAGTGCAGTGGCACAATCATGGCTCATTGCAACCCCAACCTCTTGGGCGCAAGCAGTCCTCACGCATGAGCCTCCCAAGTAGCTGGGACTACCAGTGTGTGCCACACACCTGGCTTAATTTTTTAATTTTAGTAGAGACAGGGTCTCCCTATTTTGCCCAGGCTGGCCTTGAACACATGGGCTCAAGCAATTCGTCCGCCTCAGCCTCCCGAAGTGCTGGGATTACAGGTGTGAGCCATCCTGTCCAGCCTATGACCATAATTCTTGTGTCTTCCTTCTTTGTTAAATGACAGCCTTGCCTAATACATTGTTCCCGGGCAGCCATGAGTAGCTACTGCAGCCCTTTCCTCTGGGCTGCTTACCCCTGTGGGCGGCAAATCAGCACATGGCCAATTCAAGGCTTACCTTCCCAGGGATTTGAAGCCCCGAAGGGCAAAAGTGGGTTTTGTTTCCTGTTCTTTAAATGTCATTTTAAATAACTGAATTACGAACTATGAAATCCTAGTTTTCCTCTCCCTTTGATTTTTCTTTATTTTTTTAATAGGAACAAAGTCCCACCATGTTGCCCAAGCTGGTCTCGAACTCCTGAGCTCAAGTGATCCTGCCGCCTTGGCCTCCCAAAGTGTTAGGATTACAAACATGAGTCATCACACCTGGCCTGATTTTTCTTCACTGTACATCCTGCAGTTGTGGTCTTTAAATGCTCCAAGCACACTTTTTTCTACTTTGTAATGAAGTAGGAGTGCTTACAGTTGGTATACGGAGCATTTTGGTCTCAGATCCCTCTTTACACCCTTAAAAACTGAGGACTTCAAGGAGCTGCTGTTTATGTGGGTTGCATCTATCAGTATTTACTGTATTTGAAATATAAAGTGCAAAGCTTTGAAAGTATTAATTGGTTTCACAATAACCCATACGTGTTAACAAACTGCAACTTTATAAGCTATATTTTCCAAAATAAAAATTTCTGAGAACAGCGGCATGGTTTTACATTATTGCGAATCTCTTTCATACCTGACATAATGCCAGGTTGGTGCAAAAGTAATTGTGGTTTTTGGCATTTCAATGGCAAAACTGCAGATACTTTTGCACCAACATAATAGAATGTAGCTGGGCTCTTGTTTCTGCATTCAATCTGCTGTGATAGGTTATTTTGGAGGAAGTTTGTGAAACAAGTCTGGTCTCAGGTAGGTGGCTGGAAAAGATGGGAACTTGCAACTTCTGGGAATGGTCTCAGGGCCCCTCAGTGGTCCCCAGCCTGGGCTTGGCAACTGCAACTATGAAGAATTATCAGGTAAGATGATTCCCTAGTATACTATGTATCATTTACTTGATTTTTTTCTGGTTATAAGATGACCTGCTTGAGGTACAAAGAATTTAGCTTTGCCTTTCACCAGTCATCAGCAAAATGCCTGTCACATGAGATTTGCCCCCTTGGATTCTGAATATGAAAAATTGGTGACATCATAATCTTTGTTCAGTTTTCGAGATGATTTCTTCTGGTACACAGTGCATGTCTACTGATTTTATAGTTTTCTAGTTGTGTTATGTATTATGCTAACTGGAACAGAAACTCACTTCTAAGATCACAT
This sequence comes from Mandrillus leucophaeus, assembly GCF_000951045.1. NCBI lineage: Eukaryota > Metazoa > Chordata > Mammalia > Primates > Cercopithecidae > Mandrillus > Mandrillus leucophaeus. The sequence continues at coordinate 5,876,220 of NW_012108363.1, forward strand.
GGAAGTGTGGACAGGTAAGTGTTCTGAAGGAGCTAGTCATGGTGCTGTTAGAAAAGAATAGGAGCAGAGGCCTAATTTAGGTGGGATCACTCCAGATGCCCCCTCTGAGAAGGGAGCTTTTACACAGAGATCTGAAGAATGATGAGAAGGGGACAGCCATGCTGAACCAGAAAGAGTGTCGTTCGACCACGGAGAACTCCATGTGTGAGGACTCCTTGTGGAGAAAGAGCTACCAGAGAAGCTCATAGGTGTAGCTGGAGCTCCGCATAAAAGGAGTGGAATTGGGGAGATAGGCAAGGACCATGTTAGTAACTGGCATTTAGTGTGCTGCGGTAAGTACTTACTTTATTCTCCTCAAAAGTTCCCAGAGGGGGGCTATCACCACCAGAAATGGAATATTCTGAAGGCCCCTTTTGCTTTCCTTGCCATACTTGTCATATAGAATAGGGATCACTCTACTTGGGCTTTAGGAAACTTGAATGGAAAATTGGTAATATTGATTTGATATATTCACTACCCCGAAATGCATTAATAGTTCATTTATATGTGAAAGATATGAATTGTTTGTATCTAAGGGACCGTTTTATATGCAAATGGAGTATTTCAAATAGTGATAACTTGCATTTGCACATTACAGCTTACAGAGCGGATTCACACTCTTTTCTTGCCTGATTTTCACAATACCTCTAACCCAAAAAGTTAAGACACTTATTATTTCCTTGTTACAGATAAGGAAACTGAGACTCTGAGAGATCAAGGTAGTTACGAAAGCCACATTTCCTAGGACAGGTCCCTGGAATCCAAGTTCAGTGTCACTGCACTGTCCTCATTCCCCTCTATTAATATTTCAGATCTTTGAATTTAGAGATTGTACATGCCACACAGATAAATTGTCAGCTCTTTCTTGCATATCCCTGCACTCTAACCACGTTGTCCCCAGATGCCATGTTAATGCTCCACACATGGTAGACAGCTAGTAGAGGGTTGTTAACTAATATGTTTTTAAAATAAGCGCTGAAATGTTTATGCAGTCTATTTGCATTTTCTAAAGGTCAACAGCAGGAGATGGGCCACAGAGCAAATAAAAACTGACCTCTTCTGAAGCGTAAATCTTTTGTCTTGTAGAAATGGTGATATAACTTAGCATAAGACATTAGCCAAATCCAATAGCAGAAAAATCCAGCAGATTTGGAGTAGTAATATAACACAAAGGCACCTCAAGGGATCAAAAGATATGTTAAGAGTAAGCCGCAGGCTAAAGGTGGATGGCAAGGAATTGCTTGACTGAGGAATCCATTTCAAAAAGTGCACTCAAGAATTGGAAACATTGTGTGCTCTTGGCCATTTTTCATCTGCTCCTGTGATTCTTGCACTTGAGAAATAGAATTGAGATGTCCAGCTACCAAATAAAAGTAGAAATGGAATTTCTAGATTTAAGTTCTTCTTCAGGGAATATTTGAGTAGGGGTTTAAAGAGCATTTAGAAATACCTGGCAATTTGAAAACCCTATTTGGATTGCCAATAGCTGAACTACCTTATTTTTGATGGAGGAAAAAAATGATCTGTTTAATGGAAAATACACAATGAGGTTTCAGGCATGGGTTACACAAAGAACCATTTGTCAAGTCCTCTTTTACAGGAAAGTACTAAAGTTAGATAAAAGATATATTATTAAAGTACTTTAATTTTAACTAATTTACTAGGTTTATCAGTTTTATCCCTTAGACCTAATTCCTGTGATGAACCAAGGAAAAGAATTTGTCAGTTGTTAAGAACTTTGCACATACCTTTTGTCTACCCATATAGTATCTATCTCTATATAAAATACATAATAAAGATTGGCTGTTAAATACTGTCTCTTCACCAAAATTTTTAGATGTCCCAAGAGTTATCAGATTTGAATGATAAAAAGGGTGGCATAAGGTACCGCTTTAGTAATTAACTGGTTCTTTAATAAGGCCTCAATTACTTTGTTTCATGATAAGGAAAAAAAAAAATACGTTCCAAGACAGAGTTACATTCGACATCTGGGAACCTCCTAACAGCTGGCTACCTAATGAATATGCATCTGCTTAAGAGGCTGTAGACCATTAATAAACCAATAGATGTAAAGCAGAAACAATCTTTGTCAGCTTCAAATGAGATTGGATGCAATGTGCTGTGAAGTGTCACTGTCACATTGAATTGAGTTTGGGAGGTTAACAATCAACTCTTAGCTCCTCATGTCTTTGTATCTCTACGCTCATGCTGACACTCTTCCCAAACTGGTGGCCGTGTTTCTGATGTACGACTTATTTTTCCTGAGAGCCTGATTTGAGGCTTACATATGTCTGTGTCTCAAAAATGTCTTCCATTTTGTTCCACTGAACCACATGTTCACCAAGACTTCTTAAAACAAGGGAGTCATCTCCAGGTGGAAAAGGCAAGAAATGTCAGCATTAAATTGGTACAAGACGGACTTCCAGTGAATTTGAAGATTCTTAGGATGAAATCCGCAGTTAAGTTGGAAACATCATTTGTTGGGTCCTTCAGAAGAAATTCCTCACTCCCTGTGCAGACAGCGATTCTGGTGTTAATTAACTGTTCTAAATGGGCCCTTAGAGTGAGTGGTGCTACCCCAACTGTGGTGTGGTGATGAGCACACTTCCCCAGTTTCTTGGTTGAGATGTCTTGAGGGACACTATATCCACAGAAGCCTTGTTTGAGATGATATCCTGTGTGAGGGGAGACTAGACCAAAGTGAGCCTACATTTCCACAGCCAAACACGTACCCATCACTGTTCTCATCCGAGCGCTCACAGATATGTTTTAGGAGAATATTACGGTTAAGGGAGAAAACTGGAAATTCAAGCCCTGGGGAGTTATTTTAACCACCTTCTGTATGCCATTTGGCTTATCTTTTCAAATTGTGGTAAAATATACATACCATATGTGTAGAATGTGGTAAGTGTATAATGTGGTAAATATGTATGTGTATAAATGAGGTAAAACACATGAAATTTTACCATTTTAACCATTTCTAAGTACAGTTCAGTGGCTTACATTCACATTATTGTGCAACCATCAGCACCCTCCATCTCTAGAACTTCCCATCTTCCCAAACTGAAACTCTCTACCCATTAAACACTAATGCCCCAGCCCTCTCTCCTCCATCCCCCGCTAACCACCTCTCTACTTTCTGTCTCTATGAATTTGACTACCCTAAGTAGTTATATAAGTAGAATCATACCGTGTTTGTCCTTTAGTGACTGACTTATTTCTCTTAGCATAATGTCCTCAAGGTTCATCCATGCTCTATCATGTTCTAGAATTTCATTTTT
>NW_012108363.1:5880237-5882553 GCF_000951045.1 Mandrillus leucophaeus
CCGCCACCTCGCCCGGCTAGTTTTTTGTATTTTTTAGTAGAGACGGGGTTTCACCATGTTAGCCAGGATGGTCTCGATCTCCTGACCTTGTGATCCGCCTATCTCAGCCTCCCAAAGTGCTGCGATTACAGCCTTGAGCCACCGCGCCCGGCCTTGTATTTTTTTTTTTAAAGCAGAGACAGGGTTTCACCAATTTGTCCAGGCTGGTCTCGAACTCCTGACCTCTGGTGATCCACCCACCTCAGCATCCTAAAGTGCTGGGATTACAGGCATGAGCCACCATGCCCAGTCCAGAATTTCATTCCTTGTCAAGTCTGTGTAATATTCCATTGCACGAATACACCACGTTTTGTTTATCCATTCATCCATCAATGGATATTTGCTTCCACTTTCTGGCTACGTGAGTAATGCTGCTATGAACATGGGTATACAAATATCTGTTGAAGTCCCTGCTTTCAGTTATTTTGGGTGTACACCCAGAAGTGGAATTGCTGGGTCATACAGAAATTTTTTTTTTTTTTTCATATAGAAGTTTTGTGTTTAATTGTGAAGAACTGTCATTTGGCTGGGTTTTTTTGTTCTTTTTTTAGACGCTGTTTTGCTCTTGTTGCCCAGGCTGGAGTGCAGTGGCACGATCTCGGCTCACTGCAACCTCCTCCTCCTGGGTTCAAGTGATTCTCCTGCCTCAGCCTCCTGAGTAGCTGAAATTACAGGCATGCACCACTATGCCTGGCTAATTTTGTATTTGTAGTAGAGATGGGTTTCTCCATGTTGGTCAGGTTGGTCTTGAACTTCCGACCTTAGGTGATCCGCTCGCCTTGGCCTCCCAAAATTCTGGGATTACACGCGTGAGTCACCGCGCCCAGCCTTGGCTCATTTTAAATTTCTGTTCTGCTTACCTCGACACAGCGTCTTTAACAGATTCCATTTTCTCACCGTGGCCTTTTCAAGGGGAAAGCTCAGTAAGCCCTTAGACTTCATTATTTTTTATTTTATTTTTTATTCATTTCATGGCTAGAAAACAAAGGAAAATGCACACCATGGGAGTAAGTTAAGAAAATGGGAATTCAAGCTCACCTACTCCCCACAAAGAGAAGCAATTTATAACCAATGTGGTGTGCTATCACAAACTGAGAATTACAGTTGTCTCTCAAAGAACTCGCGGCATCAAATGTGTAAAAGCATGAGAGCGGTCGGTTGTGTGTGACTCCTTTGTTAAATAAAAGAAAACTTCACCTTGAATTCTACACAGAGATTATTACTGTATTTATGGGATGTAAGATCCCATTTACCCCCAAAACTATATAAAAATTACCACCATGACTACCTCATCTAATATGCTCATATTACAGATGGAAGGTCAAATACTAACAACTTAAAATGACAGATTAGTTCAATGACAGAGGGAAGTGGTTCCGTAGGGAAGGACGGGTTGTACCGTTTATGTAAATAGGACAGCATTCATATAAAAATCCAGCAGGGGGCGAGTGCGGTGGCTCACGCCTGTAATCCCAGCACTTTGGGAGGCCGAAGCGGGCTGATCATGAGGTCGGGAGTTCGAGACCAGCCTGGCCAACATGGTAAAACCCCGTCTCTACTAACAATACAAAAATTAACCAGGCGTGGTGGTGGGCACCTGTAATCCCAGCTACTCAGGAGGCTGAGGCAGGATAATCGCTTGAACCCAGGAGGCAGAGGTTACAGTGAGCCGAGACCATGCCACTGTACTCCAGCCTGGGCGGCAGAGTGAGACTCCATCTCAGAAAATAAAAAGCCAATAAAATATCCAGAGTCTGCTCAGAAAATAAACAGGATTATCATCACTGCCGTGAATCAACCAGTATCTTTCTATCCCCTCTGCTTCTGCTCTCATTTGAGCTCAGGATGACTTCTCACAGTTTTGTGGCCGCCTCCTCACTGGTTTCCATGTTTCTAGCCTCTCCATCTTTTCATATGTCTTGTTCATCACTCCCCAGCTCCTGGACTATCAATGGCTCCCCACTCCCACCTGAATCAAGTCCGGGTATTCAAGGTCATCTAACCATGGGCTACCTTTCCTGGCTTTTATTCTCCAGCTCCTCTCACATGTGCCAACCAAAGGAACCTGCTTCACCCTCTCAGCACATCTAGTGCCTGTTTCATCTCCCCTAACACTGCTCCCAGCCGGTGCTGGCACCAGGGCCATGGAGGTCTTCGCCTGGACTCAGGTTCTGTCAGTTGAAAACCCATTTTTCTCTATGAAAACTCAGTAACTCTAGGGGGAGGGATGGCTCTCTCTCTCCCTCCACTTGGATGATGGTATCAGTAACAACCATA
>NW_012108363.1:5883193-5883929 GCF_000951045.1 Mandrillus leucophaeus
TGTTTGTTTGTTTGTTTGGTAGAGACGGAGTCTCACCATATTGCCCAGGCTGGTCTTGAACTTCTGGGCTCAAGTGATCTGCCTGCTTTGGCCTTCCAAAGTACTGGATTTACAGGCGTGAGCCACCATGCCATACAGCATACATTTACCCTTCTCCAAAAAAATAAAATAAAAAGAATGAGCTCTCTTCTCACCATGTTTCAGTTGCACTAGGCTAAGTAGTAAGTGTGTTAGTCCTCATTTACCAGAAGAAGAAAGTGAGGTTTATAACCTGGTTGATAGACCGAGGAGAAAAGCATGGGCTATTTCCAGAGAATATGAAGGTAAATTTTCAAATATTTAGCACCACTAACACCAGATGAGATCATCTTTCTTAACACAAAACAGAGATCTGTGGTATGGGAAGAGGGTCCTGGGCTACATCTCATTGATTTAGATCAGTGGATGGGTGGAGGAAGCGAGGCCTGGCCCTGTACACCACATCAGAGCCCAGGAACCCAGGCAGAGTGCCCAGCCCTGTCAATCTTACCGCCTCCAAATAGAAAAGGAAAGCACAGCATGGAGCTGAGGATACGGTCTGTGGCTTGATGACAGGTGTCATCAGGACAGCCTGCACAAACCCACTACAGGAGGACCTCGTAGGTACAGTGCTGGTTTTTCAGTAGCTGAAGGCAACGTTCCCCCAGTGACTGGCACTTTGGGTTTTTTTGGTTGGTTTTTGTTTGTTTGGTGTTTT
>NW_012108363.1:5886194-5887065 GCF_000951045.1 Mandrillus leucophaeus
GTTAGCCAGGCTGGTCTCGATCTCCTGACCTCGTGATCCGCCCGTCTCGGCCTCCCAAAGTGCTGGGATTACAGGCTTGAGCCACCGCGCCCGGCGAGGTATCTATTTTATACTCGGAGGTGGTACACTAAAAACGATTTTACTGATAGGATGTTCAATCCAAAAGGTCTGGTCACTACCAGACGTGAGAAACGAGTTGCTGAGCCCCAGCACGTGCACTGCTGTTTGCGGCTCTTTCCTCTGCACGCACTTGCTTTCTTGAGCCCTAGCTGCACCAGAAGGAGGGCAAAGAGAGAGAAAGCACAGGACCCTGACGAATCCACTCTTGCATAGAAGATGTGTGTCCAGGGGTCACCCTCTCATCTGAGGGCTCGAAGGCTGTTTTATTACAGTCCTTTGGAGATCCTCAAGACCCAACCATCTTGATCCAGTTCTAAATTTTAAAAAGGAAAGATCATAGATGGAGTGTGATCTCCAATTTTTCTTAGTAGTTTTTGATAATTCAGAATTTGTTTTTCTAATAAAATGGTTTACAAGGCCAAGCACTACGGCTCACGCCCAGCATTTTGGAAGGCCGAAATGAGAGGATCGGAAGTGAAAAGGATGGAAGCAGGAGGATTGCTCGAGCCCAGAAGGTCAAGACCAGCCTGGGCAACAAAGTGAGATTCCATGTCTATAAAAAAATACAAAAAAAATTAGCCAGGTGTGGTGGCGTAGGCCTGCAGTACCGACTCCCGGCAACAGAGTGAGAATCTGTCTCAAAAAAAAAAAAGTTTATTTTATTTTATTTATTTATTTATTTTTTATTTTTTATTTTTTATTTTTTTTGAGACGGAGTCTCGCTCTGTCACCCAGGCTGGAGTGCAGTGGC
>NW_012108363.1:5887115-5888283 GCF_000951045.1 Mandrillus leucophaeus
CTCCCAGGTTCAAGTGATTCTCCTGCCTCCGCCTCCCGAGTAGCTGGGATTACAGGCATGCGCCACCACACCTGGCTATTTTTCTTTTTTCTTTTTGTATTTTTAGTGAAGACAGGCTTTTGCCATGTTGGCCAAGCTGGTCTTGAACTCCTGACCTCGGGTGCTCCACCTGCCTTGGCCTCCCAAAGTGCTGGAATTACAGGTGTGAGCCACAGTACCCCCGGCCCTTTGAGTACTTTTTGTTCTCAGCAAGTGAGGCTGGCATTTGATTTATGGTAGCAATAGATAGGATCCTTTTGAAATATATCCATCTAAGTAACCATGAAACGTTTAAATAAAATTATTTCAAAAATACCAATACTGCGGAACTCTGACACGGCAAAAACTGTGCTGGGAATCTGAGAAAGGCAGAACTGTGGGGACACTGGCCCGTGAAGTGACTGCTCGTCTCCTGGAGACCGCTGACCAGTACTCCCAAGGGAAGCTCCAGGGACCGTCAGAGGCCAGGCTTTTCTGTTTAATGCATTTTCTCTCCAGCTTCTTATGCGAGAAATGCCTTAAATGCTCTGCGGGTGCTGCTGGCAGTAGGTCTGCTCCCCATCAGTATGGGGCACATCTTCTGCAAGAGCCCAGGTTTATGTCCGGTTGCCTCAGTGGTTCAGAGCAGTGATCTTCACATGAACCCTTGATGAATGACCAGATGACCCACTGGGAAACAACGAGAATTGAATATTTATTTGCACCTATTTTATCTGAAATATGGGAACATATATATGACTCATGATTAATATACAGCCTGACAATGGTACAGGTATCTATTTTATGCCTGGAGGTATCTATTTTATTTTGTATTTATTTATTTTTTGAGACTCTGCAGCCCAGGCTGGAATGCAGTGGCACAATCTCAGCTTACTTCAACCTCCACCTCCCGAATTCAAGTGATTCTCCTGCCTCAGCCTCCCAAGTGGTTGGGATCATAGGCATGCGCCTCCACACCCGGCTAATTTTTGTATTTTTTGTAGAGATGGGGTTTCAGCATGTTGACCAGGCTGGTCTCGAACTCCAGACCTCAGGTGATCTGCCCACCTTGGCTTCCCAACGTGCTGGGATTACAGGCATGAGCCACCGTGCCCAGCCGAGGTATCTATTTTACATATATATATATATA
>NW_012108363.1:5889778-5891671 GCF_000951045.1 Mandrillus leucophaeus
CACTGCAAGCTCCGCCTCCCGGGTTCACGCCATTCTCCTGCCTCAGCCTCCCGAGTAGCTGGGACTACAGGTGCCCGCCACCACGCCTGGCTAATTTTTTGTATTTTTAGTAGAGACTGGGTTTCACCGTGTTAGCCAGGATGGTCTCGATCTCCTGATCTTGTGATCCGCCCACCTCGAAAAGTTTATTTTAAACCTTCTGGTACTTAGAGAAAACTATGACAATGAGAAATAGAAGCTTTTGTGAAGACTTTGAAAGGGCCTTCTCGTCTCTTTTGAGGACATGAAAGATGTACAGAACTAGCTTTTTCTTGTCCAAGTTCACTGCAAAACTCACAGCTCTTCTCGTCCTAATGCTAGGGAATCACTAGTACACTCCTTTGACTTGGATCCTTGATTAGCATCCATTTTGGGTTGGTGAACAAGGAAAGAACAACTACAGTCGTCCTCGGTATCTGTTGGGGATTGGTTCCAGGTCCCCAGTAGATACCACAATCCACAAATGCCCAAGTCCCGGACATAAAATGGTGCAGGATCTGCACATACCCTATGTGTCTCCTCCCATACACTTTGTTATTTATTTATTTTTGAGATGGAGTCTTGCTCTGTCACCGAGGCTGGAGTGCAGTGGTGCGATCTCAGGCTCACTGCAACCTCCATCTCCCAGGTTCAAGTGATTCTCCTGCCTCCGCCTCCTGAGTAGCTGAGATTACAGGCACGCACCACCATGTTCAGCTAATTTTTGTACTTTTAGTAGAGATGGGGTTTCACCATGTTGGCCAGGCTGGTCTCGAACTGCTGACCTCAAGCAATCCGCCCCACCTCGGTCTCCTAAAGTGCTGGGATTACAGGTATGAGCTACCACGTCCGGCTTGTTATTTATTTTTTATTTATTTCTTTTCCTCAGAGATTCCTGTTCTGAAACTCCCATATACTTTACGTCATCTCTAGATAATTTATAATATCTAATATAATGCAAATGCTATGTAAATAGTTGTACTGTATTTTTGTTTATATCATGTTTGCTGTTGCAGTTTTTTTTCTGAATATTTTCCATCAGCTTTTGGTTGAATCCGAGGTTACGGAACCTGCAGATACGGAGGGCTGAGTGTATTTATTTGAATGTGATAGTAACTTTATTCACCAAAGTAGTTCATTTATTCATATAGGGATCTGCTTATATTTAATCTTTTCCTGTCTCATTTGAAAAGAATGCTCTTAATCCACCTCTGAGACATAATTCAGCTTGTGCTCAGAATTGCATACAAATATCGGTTCCTAAGGGTAAAAAAGAAAAAAGTGCCAATAAGCCCGCCAGATAAGGGACCCATTCAAATGTTGCTGGAATGCTGTTTAGTTCCCAATTAAGAGATGAAGGGGGTCTTTTCTGACGTTTTCCCTTTGAGACCCAGGAGAAACGATATTTTTCTACATATTCAAGCAGCACCTATGGGTCAGATTTATCACCTAGGCTAGGCTGCTCTACCAAAGAACTTAGCATCCGTGGGGCAATGTAGAAATTTATGAATGTTTTAAGTTCCATCAACACATCGCAAAGGTGCTGAAACAGATTAGGAATACATAAAACATAGCTGTTACCACTTGCGGAGCATGACAGTGATGGGAAAGAAGTAACAGAATGAGAAATAGCTCTCTGCAGTTTTTCACCTACCTGAACACACACTAACAGCAAAACGCACACCCATTCATTTTATAGGCAGACTGCAAGCAACTAATAATAATGAAAACAACGGTGACATCATAATGCTATCAACCATTTCCCTTCAGTCTCTCTCTTTCCTGCCACTCTCGCCACACCCGGCATCCCCGTATCTCTCCCCTCACTGCCTTCTGCATCCACCCACTCGAAAAGGACACAAGGCGGACAACAAC
>NW_012108363.1:5892041-5896640 GCF_000951045.1 Mandrillus leucophaeus
ATTCTCCTGCCTCAGCCTCCCAAGCAGCTGGGACTACAGGCGCCCACCACCACGCCCAGCTAATTTTTGTGTTTTTAGTAGAGACGGGGTTCACCATGTTGGCCAGGCTGGTCTTGAACTCCTGACCTCGTGATCCGCCCGCCTCTGTCTCCCAAAGTGCTGGGATTACAGGTGTGAGCCACTGCACCTGGCCTCCTCTTTCTTTTCTTTTTTTTCATGGCGCTTTACATCATCTAAAGTTCTTATTTATATTTTCTTTCTAAGTGGATGGTCCGTCTCCCCCAGTAGAATGTAAATGCCATGACAGCGGGAACTTGTCTGTCCCGTTCACCCGGTGTCTCCAGGTTAGAACACTGCCTGGTCCTAGAAGGAGCTTAGCAAATCAATGTTGACGGGATAAATACCGTGGAATATGCAAAACACAGGGAAAATAAGAGCAGAAAAAAATTACAAAATTTAGAATTGGAAGGAACCCAAGAAGAGCTGTTTGGTAGATTCTGATGTTTGCAAGGATATACAAGGAGACACTACAGGCAATCCACAACAGTGTCTAGTAAGTAGATAATAAGCACTCAATAAATGGTGGCTAGTATTTTATATTTTTTGAGTTAGGAATCTTGCTGTGTCACCCAGGCTGGAGTGCACTGGTGTGATGACAGCTCACTGCAGCCTTGAACTCCTGGGCTCAAGCAATCCTCACACCTCAGCCTCCCAAATAGCTGAGACTGCAGGTGCGCACCACAGAATTCAGATGATTTTTTTTTTTTAACTTTTTGTAGAGATGGGGATCTCACTATGTTGTCCAGGTTAGTCTTGAACTCCTGGCCTCAAGTGATCCTCCCACCTCAACCTCCCAAAGCACTGGAATTATGGGCATGAGCCTCTACACCTGGCTAGCTATTATGTTTCAAAAAATTTATTATGTGGCCACGTGCGGTGGCTCATGCCCGTATTTCCAGCACTTTGGGAGGCCAAGGCAGGCAGATCACCTGAGGTCAGGGGTTCAAGACCAGCCTGGCCAACATGGTGAAACCCCGTCTCTACTAAAAATACAAAAATTAGCCAGGTGTGGTGGCGCATGCCTGTAATCCCAGCTGCTCAGGAGGCTGAGGCAGGAGAATTGCTTGAACCCAGGAGGCGGAGGTTGGAGATTGTGACAGTGCACTCCAGCCTGGGCGACAAGAGTGAGATTCTGTCTTTAAAAAAAAAAAAGTTATTATTCTGAGCCAGAAAAATGACCTGGCCTCAGAATTTGACAGTGTTCTTTCTGAACTCAACACAAGGATTTGGTTTGTCTTACTTAACCCTGATCCCAGAAATAAAATTCTACTCTGAGCCTGAAAGCTGCCCCAGTCCCACCCCCAGCAATAGTCCCAGCAGCTCTGTGCATTAGCAATACAGGGCTAGTGCTGCGATCCACAGTCTCCTTTGAGAATATTGGGTGGAAAATCCCTGCAGTGCTGGCCTTGGCTGTCTTTGTTCGCATTGTTTGCTTTGAAGACCTTAACTCGGTGCTGAGAAATCAATAAGCAGGGATGCTGCTGCCCCGTTATGTGTCTCCTTCTGAGTCTCCTGTGGGAGGCTCACCTTACTCCAACACACTGATAAGTAGTGAAGTGCCCAACTCTGTCTGCAAATTAGGGCTCTTGTAAGTAATCAAGGAAGACCAAGTTTTGCTTGCTGTGGATTTTCCATCCAGAGTGTCATTAGATAAAACGAAAGTACACATTACAGGTTTGGGTAATGAACGAACCTCAAGTTAGCTTTGCTGTGATAGGGTTATCAGTCATTGCAAAATTAATTATTTAGGAAAGCACTCTTTACAGGGGATTTTCATTTAATTTTTGCTCCTTGATGTTTGTATATAAAAATGACTAATCCATTGGACATTGCTATTGTATTTGTGCATCTATCACTACTGGGCCTTTTTTTTTGGTAATTGGTTTATTAATTATAGCATCTTAATGATCTGTTTAAAATAAATAAACCATTTGCACCATTTCAAAGGTATTTTGTGAGGCTCAGCTGATATTAAAATAGCACCAGCCTTATGTGCTTTCTCAGCAAGTGACCTAATTAGTTAATAAAGTAATTGAATATTAAAAAGGATGTTGCAAGTGATTAAAATTTAAGAGCCTTCAGAATGTTATTAAAGCTATAAATCATACATCACTGTTTTAATTTGCATAGCTACAGAATTACTAATGGCCCCACGTGTACACAGGGCTTGGCAATTAGTCCTTTAACAAAATGTTGGTGATGTCGAGGTACCAAATTCTTTCAACCTCTTTTGATAGCTAAATAGAAATCTGCTTTTGCCAAATTACATATCTAACTGTTGAAATTGCTTCTTGCTCCCTTCGACAGGTATGTACATTCATTCATCCAACAACAAATATCGGTGAAAACCTTTCGTGCTCAAGTAACTGTGCTAGGTATTGGGTAGAACAGTGAGAAAAACAGACACAATCCTTGTGGAGGTTGCATTTTGGAACTGGTTGGGCAGAGACGCTAGTTGTGTAGTCCCCAAATTCATGCATAATTACAAAAAAGGCGATGAGGGGTTGTGAAAAAAAGTGTCAGATTCTTCAAGAGGATTTTTCTGGGAAAATATGACCTTGTCTGATAGATTAGGAACCGAACACTTAATTTCAGTCGAGGGGACTGGGACTTTACACAGTAGAGGACTCTTGTTCAAGCAGGAAATGCTTGATGAATCTGCCAAGAAGGTGTAGGAAGGACTGGCTGGAGTAGTTTCTTACCAACAGCCATCATGCCTTCCTGCCTACGGGATTCCCAGTTTTGTTTGGGTACAGGGGCAGGGCTAGGGCAGGGCTATGCCTAGGCAATGTAGGCTGAGGCCCAGGGATGAATGATGAATGCTCTTACCAGTTATTTTAATCCCATTCCTCTTTGCCTGTGGCTGCTTTAAGGTGGATGTATTCCGGGAAATCTAAGAGGCTTTGTGGAATAATTTCCCTTCCTGGTAAAAAAGAGATACACAGGGAGGACACTCCTTTCTTCCATACCTTTGGATGTTATCATGAGTGAAGGTGATGACTGGAGCTATGGCAGCCTTATTGAGACTATGAAGGGGAAGACAAAACAAACCAACAAAATGCCACACCCAGCTGGGTGCGGTGGCTCACACCTGTAATCCCAGCACTTTGTGAGGCCGAAGCAGGCAGGTTGCTTGAGTCCAGGACTTTGAGGCCAGCCTGGCAACATGGCAAGACCCCTGACTCTACAAAAAATACAAAAATTAGCCAGGTATGGTGGTGTATGCTTACAGTAGCAGCTACTTGGGAGGCTGAGGCAGGAGGATCACTGGTGCCTGAGAGGCAGAGGCTGCAGTGAGCCGTGATTGCACCACTGCATTCCAGCCTGGGTGACAGAGCAAGACTCTGTCTAAAAAAAGAACAAGAAAACAACCCCCACCCTCCCCGCCCCCCGCCACACACACACATTCCCTAAACCTGAGCCTTGATATTGTTTGGTTGCTGAACCAACTATGACAACTTTGGATGTCTTAATGTATGAAATAGTAAGTTTTAGTTGGGTACTCTGTTTCTTGTAGCCTAAAGCATCTCAACTGAACCAGATAGGTCACAAATGAAGACTCTAACTTCTTCTTCAAGTCACTTAAAAAAAAAAAAGACTCTAGAAGCTAAAAGACAAATAAGAGGCTCATATAATTGTCCAGGTGAGCAGTAGTAAAATAATAAATTATGGTGGGGTGGGACAGAAGGAATGGAAAGTCAAGTCAAGAGCAGAGCGAAGGCATCGTGGACACAGAATCAACAGAATTTGCCGCTTTAGCTATCAGGGTACCAGGTAATAGCAACTCTCATTCACTGAGTATTTCCTACATGCCAAGCATCATTCTGAGTGCTTTTCAATTCAGCGTCTCATGGAATCATTTCAACAGCTCTATAAAGTACTACTCATTGTCACCATGATTGAATTCTGTTTTTGTCGTGACTTGATTTCCCAAATCAAACCCCAGTAGCCTCTCCTACCACCAGTGGGCAAAAGCAGATGAGTTTCTCCATAGTCTTCAGATTTCCTGAGACAGCTGCTGGCTAGAGTACTGCTGTCAACATTTTTTGCTTCACATGGAAAATAATAACATTTTAAGCCACACACTGGAATAAATTGAAGAGGACTTGGGGTATCTATATGGGACTTGGCAAAAGCCTTCACTATATAAGAAAATAAAGCTCAAAATGTAAAGAACACATTAAACACTAAAGTTTTACAAAATCCTCCCAAAATAACCTCTTCAATTTTTAACAAGAAATTTGCATTTACTTTAATTTAATTTATTATTATTATTTTTGAGACGGAGTCTTGCTCTGTCATCAGGTTGGAGTGCAGTGGTGTGATCTCGGCTCATTGCAACCTCTGCCTCCCGGGTTCAAGCGATTCTCCTGCCTCAGCCTCCCGAGTAGCTGGGAATATAGGCGCGCGCCACCATGCCCAGCTAAGTTTTTGTATTTTTAGAAGAGACGGGGTTTTACCGTGTTAGCCAGGATAGGCTCAATCTCCTGACCTTGTGATCCGCCCACCTCGGCCTCCCAAAGTTTTGGGATTACAGGC
>NW_012108363.1:5897773-5907965 GCF_000951045.1 Mandrillus leucophaeus
CCCTTGCTCATGATGGGCAGTGGCCTGTGCTACCACAGGTGAAGCAACTTCTTAGCCGCTGCATTCAACTCATTGACATGGAGCATAACAATGTGGATGTCATCAGGCTCTGCAGGTTCCATGTTCACAGGACCGTGGGCCACACCTTTGTACCTTCCTCCATTTGGCCACCTTCAAGGGACCCTGATGTAGCTGTTGATTGTTGTGGCTGGAAATAACTGACCCAGAGGTTCTAGCTGCCCCAAGAGGCGAGACATCAATATCATACCCCAAGGTGCACCGACTTGCCATTTGGACCATCCCGTATAGGATGCGTCCCCAAGTATGTTACTTAAGATCTCTGTGACCTGAGATAGGTCTACTGAGTCCTTGCTACAGTGTGTTTCAAAATGAAGACTAAGTATTGGATTTTGAATACCTACTCCGCCCGAGAGGCTGGATATGAGACAAGATCCCTGAGGATTCTAGCTGAGGACTGAAATGAAAGGTAATGCTGGAAGGAAATGTTTAGAATCCTTCTGGGTTCTTCATCTGGCATGTGGGGGGTTAAAACAGTTTCTTTTAAATATTTGTTTGAGTTGGAATCTCTTATATTATTCGTAGGTTGGTGTCATAACTTCACTTTGGTCTCTATTATATACAGGCATATATATATATATATATATGTATATTTTCAACCTACATTATTTAAATACAAGCAAAAACAGTTCCAAGCCAGTGAAGACAAATGACTCCCAGCACAGGGGAGGGCAGCTTCTGCCAAAATACTTTGCATGGAGCAACAGATGTGCTCAGATTGGCTCTGGGGACAGGCAAGGAG
Organism: Mandrillus leucophaeus; assembly: GCF_000951045.1. NCBI lineage: Eukaryota > Metazoa > Chordata > Mammalia > Primates > Cercopithecidae > Mandrillus > Mandrillus leucophaeus. The sequence continues at coordinate 5,898,594 of NW_012108363.1, forward strand.
ACGGGGGCAAGAGGACTTGGCTGAGGCATAACTGGACCTGACAACAGTAGATAAAAGGCTGTAGCACTGGACCCCAGATTCTTCCTCCAGAATACCAAATTAGCTCATCACTTTCTGCCTTCAGAGGCAAAGATCAGAAGTATGCATCAGTCTTAGCACAAAGCCATACCAACAGAACCCTCATAGATTATTTTTCAATCAACACTATTTTTCTATTTTACATACATTTATACACAACGCTCCCTGATTACACAATCTTACTGTTCCAGCAAGTATTGTGCAAGAGAACTTTGTAGATGTTAACATCATGGGGTCCTTTGCCTGGTCTTCACTATGTGTGCCTGTGTGTGTGTGTGTGTGTGTATATGTGTTTTTTTGTGTATGTGTGCTCGTGTGTGGACATGTGTATGTGTGAGTGTGCGTATGTATGTGCTTGTGCATATGTATGTGTGCATATGTATTGCGTGTGCGTGCTTGTGTGTACGTGTGCACGTATCTATGTGCGTGTGTGTGTGTGCATGCGTATGTATGTGTGCACATGTGCATTCATGCGTGCAATCCTTTACGGAAGCTCTTGTGGTTAAAGTAGTCATCGGGTTCATGGGCAAAGGAAGAAAAGCTATGACTACTTTCTCACCTCTTAACATTCTGATTTTCTAGTCTACGTAAGTCCTTCTGGCACTTATAAAATAGCCTGGCCCTCTTGCTACCAATTAGTGGCTTTTCAAGGATGATGAGAAAGCTCTAAAAGTGGGATAATAAGAGGAGTGGCTGCGGTGGGAATCATAAGATAGGGGAGACACAAGAAGGAAAGTGGAGCTATTCACCTTCTGGCCTTTCTACTTCCCAGACCACTTTGTGTTTCTTGCCAAATGTTCTGTCTTATGGAATATTCGAGCCCAGATCTTTATGGGAGGCAAAGCTCCTGGCAGGGTTCATCTCTGGGCCTGCGGTGGGGAGGGGCGGACCCTTGGGATCTCACATGCAGACTGTGGCTCAGCTCCAAATGAGGCTGCACACCAGTCACACACACGCAGAGAGGACTGAACACTGTCCATTGTTCCAGCTGGATTTTAAAAATACACCAGAACTTTTACAACTCTGCTCTGCCGTGTCTTCATTTTTTAATGTATTGGAAATCTGAAATAATGGAAGTGGCTAGGCTGTCTCTCAACCTTGTGTCTGTGTGTTCACGTTTATTCATCTTCCAGGGCACATTTTCATAACGGGATTGGATGTAACATGCCCAGTTAATTAGGGAATACATTTTTATTACCAACACCACTCTTGGTTATATCTTGATCTCCATAAGGAACTGGCTGACCAGGGGAGATGAGCGTCAACTGGCTTATGACTGAAGGAGAACAAAGATGTTGTGCAGTCAACATCTGCTTTGCATGTTTGTGCTTTGTTTATCATAAAACATATGATAATGATAGGACATGTAAGAAGCACCGTGTTAATGAGTGCCAGTGGAGGGTGTGAACAAAAGCCATGGATGTTGAGCAAAAGCGAGAGGTAAATTAAACCCTGGATTTTGTTCAGAGTTTAGTTTTTATAGCTACACATTTATGGCTAGTAGAAAGGCTCTTGGTATTGAAATTGCTTTAAGAATAATAATTTCATCACTTCAAGTGTGAAACTCCCCAGTCACTGATCCCAGCTCTTCCCACTAAAGCAGGTGTTTTATAATATTGTTTTTGTGGATGGTACCATTTTATTGCCAGTGTGAATATTATGTAACATATGCAGATTATATACATGCAACATTTATTAACACGCACTGCATTGATCACAGTGGCCCAGAAACTGTTTGCAGATGGCACAAAGACATTTTAATTTCAATAGTTATATATTTATTCTAACGTGGACTTTCATTTAGGGCAAGTTTCCCGATTTTCCATTGGCGGTAGTGATGTACAGCTTCCTTGTAAGTGAGGCAGCAGCCTTACACGTGTGGCACTGGTTACTTTGAAAAGTGAGTCACTTTTAAAACTGGTAACTTTTTAAGAGTGAGTCAATTTATAGAATTTATTGAACAATCTTGAATATATAAAAATGCACTGGTCTGCTTAGGATAAGGCAAAAATCATGAAGGTGCTCTGTCAATGACCCAAGTTTTGGAACAATGGGCTATGTAATAAGAAGATGTAGGCTTTGTGTTGGGTTTGTGATAGTGATGATAGCTACACTAAGCCATCCTAGTGACCAGTGCCACATGTGTAACGCTGCTGCCTGATGCCCCGGGAGCGTGCCTTCCACGTGACACTAATTGGCCCACACAGGAGAGAAACCATGACCTTGTCCTCATTAGCCACATGCTCAGACCAGCTGAGCTAGCTCACTCTGGGTCACTGGGGTCCCATGTAGGAAATTACCATTCCAGTGCCCTGTGACCCCCTCATAACCCCAACTAATGAATGTCCTGTGGAGCCTAACGTCGTTCCTGGGGGAACACACAGCTCTCCCAGCAGTGGAGAAGTTGGTAACATTCTGAAGTTTTAACCCAGGGAGAGCCAATTGAGGAAATATGGAGAACTCAGGAAGCCCAGAAACAATCTTTCAAACACCTGCCTGCTGGGAAAAAAGGAGGAAAACGTCCAGCTCTGTCTATCTGTTTGCCAGGTCTGGTCTCAGGACGCAGAATGGAAGCACAGGGAAGTTAAGAAAGCCGCGAGCATGGCACAGCGTGTTCATCAAGCATAAATGATAGTAGGTGATTGATTATGGGCTGAGTACTTTATACCAATAAACCTATGAAGAAGGTGGTACTATCCCTGTATTAGGGATCAGGAGTTTCCTGAGGTAGTAAGTGAAAGAGCTCGGGATCCTCCCAGGATTCCCATCCTTTGGAAATTAATACAAGTTGAAGGGCAATTTTACAAGCTGGACAGACAGCTTGCCAAATGCCTCCTTTAGCTCTTAGGAGAAAGATACAGTCGTTCAAGTAATATTCTTTTTTTTTTCTGTAGCTTTAGGCACTTCCATAGTTTAGCCTTGAGAAAAGTTTCTTTAATTAGACTATTTAGTAGTCAAGGCTGGGACAAAGCATCCTTCCCAAGTGTTGGGGAAGATTGGAAAGGAATGGTGAGTGCATTTCTCAATGCATACTGAAGAGCTGGGGAGACCACCAGTCACTTCATCTTCTTTTCAACAAGACTATGGAATCAATACCCCTTCCAGGACCAAACTAACAAGTGTGCAAAGGCCTCCTAGCACTGGCTTGGCAGCCACTCTTCCGAGAGCCACAGCTGGCCTGCTGCCCCTGGCGGTGCTCACCTCCCTGGTTCTATCAAGAAGCCAGGAAGCCCTGGGTGCATGTGCCCACTCCCAGCCAAAGAGCAGCATGAATTAGAAGAGACTAGACACTTGTAGTAAACCACCACACTGCATTTTATTTTCCGAGACAGTCTTGCTCTGTCACCCAGGCTGGAGTGCAGTGGCACGATCTCGGCTCACTGCAACTTCCGCCTCCCACATTCAAGCAACTCTCCTGCCTCAGCCTCCCGGGTAGCTGGGATTGCAGGCATGCACCACCACGCCAGGCTTTTTTTTTTTTTGGGGGGGGGGGGCGGGTATTTTTTAGTAGAGACAGGGTTTCACCATGTTGGCCAGGCTGGTCTTGAACTCTTGACTTTGTGATCTGCTCGCCTTGGCCTCTCAAAGCGCTGGGATAACAGGCATGAGCCACTGCGCCCAGCCACGCTGCATTTTAATTCAGCTCTCTGATTTTTGATTAGTTTAGGGAGATGGCTCAGCTTACTCTCAAAATTTTCTGGCTAATGTCTGAGAAATCTAATATTTTAAATGTGCAATTGGCTGGCAATAAACTTAAGAGTCAGTGAGACCTAGATAGACTGCTGAATTCACTATTTATTAGCAGAGAGATTTTAGCAAGTTACATAACCTCTCTGAGCTTTGGTTTCCTCACATGTATCAAGGGGATAGAGTCTTCCTCTCATGGTGGTATCTGAACAAGCTAATGCATGTAATATGTTTAATGCAGGGCTGAAATGTTATAAACGGACGGTATCTCTTATCGCATGATCTGTTTTCTGCCTCTTCACACAGCATGACTAAGTGAAATGTGGTGCAAGTTGCCAAGGATCAAAGTGGCTCTTTATTATAACCTTATTTTTAAACATTTGAAGACCAGTATCTATTTATTATCTCACATACTGTATTCCTCTACACCACAGGAATAGGCTGCTGATAAATTATGCTTGAGGTAGGGAGAGAAAGCCTTTTTGAAGGTCTTGGTGTGATGTGCCGGAAGTCTGGCTAGCACTGCCCACCCCCCAATTCTGCCCCCCAGTATCTCAACCTAAAACAGGTTTTCCTCTGTTTATTATAAAATTCCCTCTGGCTCAAGAGCATATTTGCTTACGATCTTGGAGTGGAGGCTCAATTCTGGCCATAGAATCGTGAGAGAGCTGCAACCTTTCTCACAAATGGGCTTTCAGGCAACATTGGGTGGAACTGAATTGTTTCAAAGTGAGACAGTTGCTAAGAAACAAGGGCTTTAAGAGAGGCTTCCCAGGGCAATCCCCTGCCAGCAGGTGGGAGAGGCTGGCTGGAGTTGACAGTTTCTGAGATGAGGAGTCTCAGGATGGAAGAGCAGTGAGAGACCCCTTAAAACAGCAGACACTGAGAAATCCCTCTTTGCCACTCTTCCCCAAGCACATTAACTACCTGAACGCCATCAGGCAGGCTTCCCCAGCTTCGAATCAGGTAAATTCAATATTGAAAAGAAACGTTTATATTGCCACTTGGGTTGATTATAGCTTGTTTTTCCTTAATTAACTCAGTCCTGACTGGTGAGCATTTAAGGATAAATTGTAGCAGTGACTGGAGACCTAGAGACTTAGGTCCTTCTGGGACCTCTAGGTAAGCAGTTTTCTTTAACCCACTGCCACCTAGTGGTAACTGAGCAGACTGAAAACTCTTCATCTACAACCAAGGAGAGAACAGTTGGCATTTTTTTCTGCTTGCCACTCCTATCTTGGAAGCACAGGGAGAGTGATCGATGTGTCTCTTTCCACTGGCCTCCACTCTCTGCCAACATTTAACTGTCACTGTACATTTACAATGTCAAGCTAGCTGACTCTTCTATCATTATTTTGATTAATGAGGACATTCTCATTTAATCAGAAGTATCTGAGATTTAAAACAAGCAAGGACTAGACATAGAGCACATGGGTCCTGCCTCCCTCTCCACTGCAGCAGTTAGAAATTTCATGTGTCTCAGCTGGGCTCAAGTTACTGGATCCTTTAAAGTGAGAAGCTGGGTCTTGACAGTTAACTTGAGGTTTCACCCTCTAAGAATAAGTGTGACTTTTATTGTCTTCCTTACCAGGCGATTCAGTTCTGGAAGCATACAGAAGAGATCAGGTGATCCATGCGGCCAATCTGGGGCAGCACACCTTCCTGTACATCACAGTGGAAAGCTGGTGGCAAATTCAAACATTTCTGGAAGAATGTGAAGATCGATTTGCCAAATGTGGTGAAACACTCAGAGGGGAGCAGGATGAATGGTGATTTCCGCAGATCACCAACAGAATGAACCAGTGCCAGTGAGCTATTAGGTAGAATAAATTCACAGGGCAATGACCACTGCTTGCAGCTTAGAAGAGAGAATTCAGAATGTGGGCCAAGTTCCTATCCTAAGCATGAACTTCAAGTACTTGAAAGAAAAAAGCTACCTCAAGAGTGGTGATTTATTTTTATTTTATTTATTTTTATTTTTTGAGACGGAGCCCTGCTCTATTGTCCAGGCTAGAGTGCAGTGGTGCGATCTCAGCTCACTGCAACCCTTGCCTTCCGGGTTCAAGTGATTCTCCTGCCTCAGCCTCCTGAGTAGCTGGGACTACAAGTGTGCGCCATCACGCCCGGCTAATTTTGTTTTTGTTTCTTTCTTTTCTTTTCTTTTCGATGGAGTGTTGCTCTGTGGCCCAACCCGGGGTGCAGAGGCGTGATTTCAGCTCACTGCAACTTCCACCTCCCAGGTTCAGGCGATTCTCCTGCTTCGGCCTTCCAAGCAGCCAGGATTACTTCGCCACCACACCTGGCTACTTTTTGTATTTTTAGTAGAGACAGGGTTTCACCCTGTTGGCCAGGCTGTTCTCGAACTCCCAACCTCAGGTGATCCGCCTGCCTCGGCCTCCCAAAGTGCTGGGATTATAGGCGTGATCCACCATGCCCGGCAAGAGTGGTGATTTAGATGTGTGGGCTTTGGTAAAGAAAAGGTACAAGGTTACAATAATGCAAATGCAGAAGGCTTGAGATGTTTTAACTTTCTAGACAGGTCTTCACTTGGTAACAGACTCCCCTGCCTCCTCTCTGCCACCCCCTAAAAGCAGCGGACAAAGCAGCCAGGATATGAATACAGTTTATTACAGTTTTCAGACTCCCATACGACACATATCTAAAGCTGAACATTGCAAACTGACGTTACTAGCAGCAGTTCTCCCTAGACAGGAAGGGTTTCAGTTAATTTAGCAATTAGGAGTAAAGACAAACTTACAAATCATGTTTTTCTTGTAGCAGCTGGTATATGAGCAGTGAAAGTATAGATAGGTAGAGTCATTCGGTTTAGCCTTGTCTAAAAAAAACATTAATAAGTTATGGTGCAGAGGAGTATCCCCAGGGTTGCCAAAGAGAAGGCTGATGTCTTTAGATGTCAGTATGAAACAAGCAAATCACTTTCAAGACATGGCTTACTATTTGCTTTACTGTCAGGACAACAGAAAAAGAAGTGGACAGCTACCCTAGATTCTAGCTCACACATAATTCAGCCAGATAATCATCATTTAAATAATACCCCTTGAAATTTCTCAGACTTTTCACAGCTCTAAAAACACAACATCAGACATAACATCACACATTTGTTCCAAAGGACTAAAAATCAAAAGCAATTGCAAAGTATTGGGAATCACTTTTATGGCTTTCCTAAGGGACAGTCCCCATCTTTCCCGGGAGTGTTTCTAAAGAAGCACTAACTCTGGTAGGTTATCAAACTATTTTTTATTCTAAATAAATAAAAGACTAACTGAAGGTCTCAGGTGTACTTATTTTTCTTCCCCCAGATCTTCGAACCATCCAAAACCATTTATTGACAGAGAGCTTTCATTTTTATTAGAGCAGTGCAAGATAACGTACAAACATTTGAAAAATACTCAAAATACTGAGAATGAAGGAGGCCCAACCCTTCCTCAGAGCCCAGAAAACTGACAGGAACCCCAAAGGCTTATCTTAAATCCATCAACTCAATTTGCCAGAAAGCGCTGACAGACCACCCACCTTTGCAACACAGGCCCAGGATTCCTGCACTTACAACCACTAAGAAAAGCCTTCTGGGAGAAGAAAAGCACAGACTGGTGAACATAAGTTACTGAAAAAGGGTTGACTGCATTCTATATCTGGCACAGGAAAAGAAAAATTCAAACAGCTGTGAAACCATTATATTTACACCACAATACTCTTACATGAACCTTGACTTTCCTACAGCAAGTTTCATTCATAAAAAATACATAAAAGATTGGAAAGCTTTGGGGTAGCACCAGTGACAGCTAGCTGTCATTGAATAGTTTTAATTTTTTCCTAGAGGCAAAATTTAGAGAAAATTTAAAGAAGCAATTTATAGAACTGATTCTATTTCATGATTTTGCCTTTGTCAGCTGCTATGGAAATGGTGCAAGCAGAAATATAAATATCCATTCTGAAGCAAGTAAGTTTCTATTTCTTTTTTCTCAAAGGGTAGAAGTGGTACCTCTCAATTTTTGTAAGGCGTCTGAGGATTAAGGGCAGCTCATCGCTCATGACTTGACAATCTCTAAAGGAGCTCCTGGACTTTTTCACCACGAGGATAGACGGAGCCACTCCTATCCACAACTCATAGCAAGGATCTCTACGCATCTAGATTTTAATGCCAACGGTTTCTTGGCTTCCTGACTTGACATGCACCATGCACAATGCACAAAGAGCAAGGTACTGACTGGTCTAAAGCCACTCTCCCTGGACACTGCTAACTCTGGCTAATCATCTCACAGACATCCTGCCTCTGATCATAAGATGGTCTCTGGAAGGAAGCATAAACACTTCCCAAATACTAGAGCAGACAGCCCAAAGTACAAGTTCTACTAATGGGAGAGTAAAAGACTCACCTCTGTATACAAAGAATGGCACATGAAATTGTTTTGAGCATAAAACCGTATCTCCCCTTTCTTAGTCACTTGTTATTATCTAACAAAGGTAGATACTTTTGAGAAGACCTCACCAACTACCTAAGTATGTCCTGTGAATTGTCTTGAAAACATATTCCCACGTTTAAAGATTACTTTGAAGAGCCAAAGTTGAATGTTCAAAAATAAATACTATTCTTACCAAGTTTCCCAAGCCCAAATCCCTGGAGAATACTAGAAACCAGTTTTGTTGGTTTCTAGTATTTCAGTATTCAGTATTTCAGCTGCACTGAGCTCCCCTCAGGTGAGCTGGTGGGAGTTTGCGGACTCCATTACTTTCCTCATTTTCTTTTCTTCTCCTGAGGAAGCCTTCAGTTATTTCCATAGCAACTTGTGATAATGTCCTAAATGATCACATTTTTTGAGTAGCACATATACTATTGGGACCTATTTTTTCTTTCTTTTCAACAATATCTTCAATAATAAAGGGGGCTGGGCGGGGTAGCTCACGCCTGTAATCCCAGCACTTTGGGAGGCCGAGGTGGGTGGATCACCTGATGTCAGGAGTTCGAGACCAGCCTGGCTAACATGGTGAAACCCCTTCTCTACTAAAAATAAAAAAAATCAGTCAGCCATGGTGGCTGACTCAGTTACTCAGGAGGCTGAGGCAGGAGAATCGCTTGAACCTGGGAGGTGGAGGTTGCAGTGAGCTGAGATTGTGCCACTGCACTCCAGCCTGGGCAACAAGAGCGAAACTCTGTCACCAAAAAAAAAAAAGAAATTAGCATTTACTGTAATGCCTGAAACATGGCCAATTCACGTTGGCTTTTATTTTAGTATCTACATGTATATGCCATATATGTGTATCTATAAACCAAATATGTAATTATAAACCAAATATGTATTTATAAACCAACTTTATGTATTTACCAGATAAATATGAAACCAGAATATGTACTTATAATACAGACAAAATTTATGCATAAACAGATATATGTATGTATTTATTAGCCTAATAAATGTGTATTTACAAACCAGACACACGTAAGAATAAATACATGACACATAAAACTTGCTCTATATGACTCCTGGTATTAGAACAGATGAGAACACCTTGATTTCTCTCCTAGTCAACTTTAAGAAATGACGGAGAATTTTAAAAGTAAATATTTTACCATGTTCAAAAACTAGA
>NW_012108363.1:5908550-5921492 GCF_000951045.1 Mandrillus leucophaeus
GCCCGCCACCACGCCCAGCTAATTTTTGTATTTTTAGTAGAGACGGGGTTTCACCGTGTTAGCCAGGATGCCCTCGAATTCCTGACCTCGTGATCCACCCGCCTCGGCCTCCCACAGTGCTGGGATTACAGGTGTGAGCCACTGCGCCCAGCTAAGATTACTTTTTTGTGTAGCACCTGCCTTGCTTATAAGACACAGAATTCTTACAAAGCTATGAAACAGAGTTAGGAAAAATTACTCATGGCACTTAAACATGTTTAGAGACTGTAAAATGCCTTTCTTTAATTTTTGTCTCAATGCCCCTGTGAGGTAGGTGTCTGTGGGGAAAAAGCTGAGGCACAGAGGGGTTAAATCTGCTCACCTTTCATTGCATGATGAGCCAGTGGTCCAGCTAGCAGAAGGACCAGGTGTCCCAGCTCCCTAAACTTTATTCACCCTGCTTCTCAGAAGGCTTATTTATGTTACACAACAAATACAGCAGGGGAAAGTTTTCTTTTCATACATTTTAACTAGTTGGCTATTTCTTATTCCCACCTTGAACATGAGTTATCTCAGATAAAACCAAATAAAAACAAAACAAAAAAATCAATATTGCCTAACAGTCTGTGTCAAGATGCAGCCTATTCTGCATTAGTGATTGAAAAAGCACAGAGTATGATTCAAGTAGAAGTATTTGCGGGTGCTATGGTGTTCCTGTTACTCAAGCCAGGCTGTGAGTAAAGTGTCCCTTTAGACACCACCCACTGTACTTTGTAAGAACTTCTTTGGCCCGACACAAGGGAATACATCTACCACCCCTGTTTCATGGTGAACATTCTGAAAGATATTCTACACATGCTGGCCCTGCCTGGAAAGCGGACTCTCAGCCATGTGATGTGTATTACTGAGTTCATGAAGAACTCTTTGAAGCTGGACATGAAGGTCACAGTCTCCTGACATAAAGTTCACAGGACAGTTCACACTACGGACAGAGGGGCAATACCACAGGGTACATGCACTAGCACCATGCCACAGAAGTCAAAGAGAAGGACAAGAAGCCACCACACAAGCATCTTAGAGTCCCATCTGGTATGCCATTTGCAGAGGCTACCTCTGGTAAGGGGAAGACTGAAGAGGTCCTGCATTCCTTTCCATAAGAAGAAGAAGGATGAAAACAGAACACTGGTTGCTGGCTGCTATGGGCATACCACCTACCCAAATTCCACCCCTACATAAGTTGGTAACTTTCCTAGATCTTGTAGATATTCAAAGACAATACATTTCATTTCTTCATCAAGAGAGAATCATGTCAGGCAAAATTCAAAAGTTAGTTACAAGATGTGAATGCAGGGCTCCAAGGCAACTTACACTGCTACTCTTGGAATCGAATTCATGAGTACTCAGGGCACTAGCTTTTAGACATGCAATACTTTTTGAGATTTCTTTCCCCTATAGTCTCTAAAAAGTAAGTTCCACTCATATTGTGACCCCTAAGTCTAATGGAAGATCAGATATTTGGTTTCAGGGTCTGAAGTAAATCACGATACCAAATCAGATGCATGTATGTATGTATGCTTTTTGCCTTGATATTAATGCAAATGCCCGCCCTCCCAAGGCCTGTCCTCCCCTTGAGCTCATCTTCCAGGGGGCTGAGCCTGCTCTGTCCTCTGCTTATGCAGGACCACAGGGAATCATTCCAACTCAGAGTTTCACTGGGATACTAGGATACAGCATAGCAGCAATTCATGCATTTTATTTCTAAAAACCAAAGCCCAGGCTGAGCTGGTCACTGTGCAAGATGAACCAGCAGGACATTCTCGCCTCGAATGAAAATCTGATTTATGTGTCGAGTGAATACCTGCTGGTAATCCACTTTGGGCTTTCGCTTTTTCTTACGGGACTGGCCTCTGGAAAGGGTGGTAGCCCTGGAAAAGGTACCTCCCACACTGGAGCCTTCGGTCCGTGTAGTCCTCCCTGACAGCTCTGACCTGGACTCCTCCCTTGCAGAGGCCTGCAGGGAAGAAGGGACAGAGCGGGAACGCTTGTGTGAGCCCCGGTCAGTGTCTCCTCTTCCCCACACTGAAGCCAACTTCCAAGTGGATGTCTGTGAGTATCTAGACAGAGTGGAATCTTCAACTGCAGACTTAGAATCTGCTTCCTTCTTGGAGGAATCTTGAAGTTTCAGTCGATCAAATAGCTATAAAGAAAACAATGATAAATATTAGCCTTCTCTTTAGCCTTCATCACCCTCTTTCAACATACAGAAAAAGACCAAATTCTTTAATTATGTTCTGTGGATTCCTTGCTTTGCAATTTTTTAAGTTAGTAATAAATCTCCTTTCTTTTTTTTGGAGACAGAGTCTCACTCTGTCACCCAGGCTGAAGTGCAATGGCATGATCTCAGCTCAGTGCAACCTCCACCTCCCAGGTTCAAGCGATTCTCCTGCCTCAGCCTCCCAAGTAGCTGGGATTACAGGCGCCTGCCACCCTGCCCAACTAATTTTTGTATTTTTAGTAGAGACGGGGTTTCACTGTGTTAGCCAGGATGGTCTCGATCTCCTGACCTCATGATTCACCCGCCTCAGCCTCCCAAAGTCCTGGGATTACAGGTATGAGCCACCACGCCTGGCCATAAACTTCCTATTTCTAACTATAGTGCAGATAATACGTATGTCAAGAGAAAAGGCTTATTTCTGTGGTATAAAACTCAAAGACTTTCAAGTGTTGTAAGAGACAACTTGCTCCTCAAATAATATGCAGGTTACAAGCACAGACTCACTTGAGATTCACTGGAAGCATGAAAAGAGAAACTAAGGAAGACCTTGGTACAGGCACAGCTGGTTTATAGCAACAGAGATTTCTCTCTAGGAAATCCTAGTCACTGGACTCAGGGATCTCAATTCCTAAGCTGGAAAGCATGATGGCTACTCAGGAGGTCAGGGGGAAACTGCCTACCCTAGTGAGAGTCAGTGAAGAATCCCGTTCATATGCTTTGCCTAGGACAGGTTTTCGGTAGGTCTCGTCCACATCAGTAAGTGCCTAGAGGAACAGTCCAAAAGGAAAAACATTAGACAGAATTAAAAAATTTTTTGTATAGCTTTTTCAGGGAAAAAAAGGCAGAATAACATCTATTCAGAGCAGAACTACACTTAACAGGTGACTCAGCTCCTAGGCAGAAGAAAATGGTGACACCTGGTACCTTCTGTGTAGTATTTTTAAGCTGCTATCACCATATAAGATGGGTTTCACCTACAGATGGTAAGGGTCTTTATGACTGCATGGTAGAAGGTCTTAAATTTCAGTGTGCAAGAATATCTAGGAGGTTTATTAAAATACAAACCCAAAGCTATTCTGCTGGAGATTCTATTTTGGTAGGTCTGGGATGAAGCCCAGGAACCTTTTGTTTCAGCCAGAAGCCCCAGGTTATTCTGATGCAGGATGGCTTCGGACCCCACTTTGAGGAACACTACTGCTTCTTTACCCTCTTCAATTTCTATGTCTTATGAAAGCAATGAACAGAAATTAACCAGGGTTACACACAGACTTGCTGGTGAGTTCTCATCACCGAGAGCAACCTCACAGGACAGCTGTTAGGACCAAATGAGATGTATAAGACTAATTCCTTTGAAAAGTGTAAATCACCCTACAAATACAAGTTGACAGTACTGTTATAATCACCACTATCGCCTAATACATTCTCTTCAATTCTTTCCTTCAAGGGTAAAACTATCATAATAAAACATTTTTCCCTACATTTTGGAAATGAGAAAACTGAGGCTCAGAGAAATTATCTTGCTTACAGTCACACAGTTACCAAGTGGTGAAGCTAGGATTCAAATTCCATAATGGTTGAAAACATGGTTTTAGGAGTTAGAAAGACCGAGGAAAAAGTCTGACACTTCCACTTACTGACGGTGTGATCTGTGAGCAATATTCCAATCTCTCTAGACTCAATTTCTTCATTTGTGAAATGGAACAACTCATTCATTGAGGTAACATATGAAGCCCTCAGTATAGTATCTGGCACACAGCAGGAACTCAATATATGTCAGCAGCTACTGTTCTTTTCCAGGAGGATGCATGGATGGGGATGAAGCACAGGGAAAAGGAAAGAAGACCAAATGGAAAAGAAACACCAGCAAGCTCTGGGGGTTCTTTTTTTTTTTTTTTTGACAGAGTCTTGCTCTGTCACCCAGGCTGGAGTGCAGTGGCACGATCTTGGCTCACGGCAACCTCCGCCTCCCAGCTTCAAGCGATTCTCCTGCCTCAGCCTCCTGAGTAGCTGGGATTACAGATGTGTGCTACCAAGCCTGGCTAATTTTGTATTTTTAGTAGAGATGGGGTTTCCCTATGTTGACCAGGCTGGTCTCAAACTCCTGACCTCAGGTGATCTGCCTGCCTCGGCCTTCCAAAGTGCTGGGATTACAGACCTGAGCCACCGCACATGGCCTGGTGGTTCTTAACCACCTCAAATTATAGTTGTGCTATTACATATCGCTTCTCTCCTACAAATGTCTAGGAAAAAAGACAGTAAGCCTCTAGAAGGCTAGGAAGTGTGGCACACTCCCTCATTATAAAACCACCATGCAGCCGGGCACAATGGCTCATGCCTGTAATCCCAGCACTTTGGGAGGCTGAGGCAGGCAGATCACCTGAGGTCTGGAGTTCAAGACCAGCCTGGCCAACATGGTGAAACCCCATCTCTACTAAAAATACAAAAATCAGCTGGGCTTGGTGGCAGGCGCCTGTAATCCCAGCTACTCAAGAGGCGGAGGCTGCAGTGAGCCGAGATTGCGCCATTGCACTCCAGCCTGGGCGACAAGAGCGAAACTCTGTCTCAAAAAAACCCAAAAAGACATCATGCAAAATGCTTTGTTTACTGATGTCTGCTTCACCTCTATCCTTATTTACCTTCCCATGTACTGCAGAGTGCAAGTTCCTTTCTGAAACTTTTGCACCTAGCATGGGGTTCAGCCAAAGTGGGAAGTCAATAAATGTTTTTAAATTAATGAAAGAATGGTTGGTAGAAAATCAACTAAAAGTTACTAAACCAATAAAATAACTGGTCCTTATGGCTGGGTTTCTCAACCTTGGCACTAATGACTTTTCAGACTGGATAATTATTTGTTGTTGAGGGACTATCTTGTGAACTGCAGACTGTTTAGCAGCAACCCTGGCCTCTACCTAGTAGATGCCAGTAGTATCCCCTCCTACAGTGGTGACAATAAAATGTCTCCAAACATTGACAAATGTTCCCGGGAGGGAAGGAAGAACAAAATCACCTTGGTTAAGAGCCACTGCCTTAAGGAGAAGGAAGCAATAAAAAGACCTTTTTCTGTTGTTGCCCAAAAGCATGCAAAAATTCTAGTTCTTCTGAGAAGTTATTTTTTGGGTTTTGCTTAATGTAGTTACTCAGGTCCTTTAAATATATAGAAGATGTAATCTGTGGGAGGCTCTCCCGCCCTGTGAGAAAGGCTTAATTACCATATTCCAGAACTTGTCAAATGCAACAAGGAAGCCTGTACAGACGCCCCGAAGTCCCTTGAAAGTGCGGATGTGAACATTCACCTTCACCCCCTCGCGGATACAGCGATGGAGTTCACCCAGAGGGCTGCCTTCGTGCACTGAAACAAGAGAAGATCAGGGCAGTTTTAACATCTGCCCTCATTCCCAGAATTATGCCAAGACCACCCAACTTCAGCCAGCAACATGAGGCCCATGGTAGAGTGACAATCTCACTATTGGAACAGGAAGGTCCAATGGGCAACATGGCTCGTGCGGTCAACACACACTGACACGAGACTAGATTCCAACAGAATGAGGATAAACCATATGTATTGATATCAGCCAAATGTTTCACTACCAGTATATCTTTTATTCTACGATGTCGCTGATTCTAAGATGAACTATCACTTAAAAACTTCTTGGGTGGGCCGAGTGCAGTGGCTCACACCTGTAATCCCAGCACTTTGGGAGGCCGAGGTGGGCGGATCACCTGAGGTCAGGAGTTCGAGATCAGCCTGGCCAACATGGTGAAACCCTGGCTCTACTAAAAATACAATTAGCCAGACATGGTGGCCCATACCCATAATCCCAGCTACTCAGGAGGCTGAGGCAGGAGAATGGCTTGAACCCAGAGGTGGAGGTTGCAGTGAGCCGAGATCCTCCCCCTGCACTCCAGCCTGGGCAGCAGAGTAACACTGTCATTAAAAAAAAAAAAAAAATGGCCAGGCACGGTGGCTCACACTTGTAATCCCAGCACTTTGGGAGGCTGAGGCGGGCAGATCACAAGGTCAGGAGTTTGACACCAGCCTGGCCAACATGGTGAAACCCCGTTTCTACTAAAAATACAAAAAATTAGCTGGGAGTGGTGGCCCACGCCCGTAATCCCAGCTACTCAGGAGGCTTGAACCCAGGAGGTGGAGGTTGCAGTGAGCCGAGATCTTGCCAATGCACTCCAGCCTGGGAGACAGAGCAAGACTCCGTCTCGAGAAAAACACACACACAAAATGTATGTATCAACAGCAAGATCCTTCTCAATTGTGTGCCTTAAGACAATTCATGAATCACATACTCAGCTTGAGTCTTCCAAAAAACCAAAAGCTTTGTTTACATGGTCAAAGGAAACAAACTGCACTCTGCCCTTAAACACGTGCAATCTTGTCAGAAAGAAAGGCCTTTGACGCCACCAAAGCTACTCCACGCACAAGCTCTCTGGAGTCACTAGTGTTTCTGGGAGGAAAAGCACTGGTTGTAGCCCAAGCCCTGACGGTGTAAAAGGCACCTGCTGAGTATCTGGCTCCTATGACACTACTAATAAGCATCACATGAAAAGAGCACGATAAGGATTTATGGGAAGAATACTGGGACTATAAATTTCAGCTTTTATTATGAAGGATTCTCTTCTCAGAGCGTGGGAGCAAAGATGAATTTTATTTTTATTATTTCATGTTAACTCAGCTCTCACAATATGCTGGCTATGGTATATAAAACCTCCCCAAAGAAAACCATACATTCTTCTTTTTTTCCTGAGACAGGGTCTCACTATGTCACCCAGGCTGGAGTGCAATGGCACAATCACGGCTCACTGCAGCCTTGACCTCCTCGGCTCAAGCGCTTCCTCTACCTCAGCCTACTGAGTAGGTGGGACTACAGGCACGCACTACGCCCCCCAATCTCTCTTTCTCGTGCACACACAGTCTCAGTCTTTCCCAAGTTTGCAAGGCAAAATTCTGTAGAAAGGTTATTTGTTTTTGGTCAGGTCTTAGAAGTCTGGATATATAGAGATTTGGCATTGACAGTAAACAAATGAAAAATCTCTCCTGCTTTGTTTCCAGTGGCATAAAGGAGAACAGCAGCCCTGCACTTCAGTTTGGATAACTAAATTGGTTCCTCCTGAAGCCATCTTAGCCCTCTGTCACAGATTGGCTTATAAACGACGGCTGTGATAAATTAACAAAAGATTCTTAGAAGAAAATGACTTAGCAGACTAGCAGGAGGAGTTTATCTCAGATTACAGGTTTGGGAATAAGTCAGAGTTGGAAGCAACATGAAACAGTGACCTTGGAAAAGACCATGAGAATTTTGGTCTGACCATCACCATTTACCTCTCTTCTAGCAGTATTTTAAAGTCCTTTGTACATTTGCTAGCTAAGGGGGTGTGTGTGTGTGTGTGTGTGTGTGTGCATATGTGTTATAGGCCGTATTAAATCAAGCATTGTAAACAACTTTCAGGTCATTATAACTAGTTGCGTGACCCTGGTGAATAACTTTTTCTTTAAGGTCCAAATTTCCTCATTCATAAAATGAGGTTAAGATAGTTAACTTGTAGAGTTATTTCAGGACTAAGTCCCAATAATTCAATTTCTTAGAAACTGATCACATGCCTGCATTATTTCCTTTTCTACACATACATATATACTGCCCACTGCCCTACAGATGTATGTGTTTACACAAAGAATGGAAAGACTATTTTTTTTCTAACTTGGAAAAAAACAGGGACATTACTTCTTTCCCACACCTCCAAAACAGAGAGAAAGGGCAATCAAGTATCTTAGCAACAGTCTCTTATTCTAATTAAATAGATGGCAAATTCAGGTATTTCAATTGGTCTTTCTCAAATGTGTAGCTTTAATTTTTTTCTTCCAAAGATTTAATAAGGTGTAATTTCAGGAAGCATTGCTCTCCTTGTGTGTGATCAAAAGTACAACACTAGCACCACCTATCAGAGCAAACCGCCAAGGCAAAAGTGAGCTCCCCATTCTGAATCAGAGTGCACACTCTCTTTCCAGCCGTCTCTGTGGCAAGCTCCAAATGGATGTGTCAGGTTTCTATGACAAAATATGACAAAAAAGCACATGCCTTATCTTTGGAGAAAGTTACTCTTCCAATCCCCTTCTCTACTGCCACACCCTTCCAGATCCAGGTCATTTTCAGCTCCACTCTTCCTTCTCCTGCTACATGTAAATTATACCATCACAGCCTGATTTTAAAATAACTGTTCTCAATCATGCCCTTCTTTAAAGACCTAAAACTTACCTCTTACGGGAACTCTTGTTTTCCTTAGAAATATTTAATAGGAATGTAGGAAGAGAAGCCATGTCTGTGTCTCAGGTGGCGGCAAAACAAGATGGTGGATCCCCCTGCCATGACCCCCCGACGCAGGGCTTATATGCTATAGGGAAAGGGTGATTCAGAAGGGATGTGTACGACAATTGAAGTAAGTTAACATCAAGGTTGTTCTCACGTAAGGACAGGAGCTACAGTAAGTACATGCTCTTACACAAGGAACAACAGATAAATTGGAAATCTTAGAGGCCTTCCCAGAACTGGGTTTAATCAGAAATCAACATGGTGGATTAGCATTCAAGATGGAGTTGGTTTAGCCTCCACAACCACCTAGTCAAAGAAAATTTAAGGACAAAACTGTATCTACATATATATCTCCAAATATACAAAGTTATTAGCTCATTAGGGCATAGGCAGCTCCCCAGATTCCATAACCTATTAAGGGCCCAGAGAAATGAAACCACAAACTGTAACAGTCACTTTATGAGTCTGCAATAGAAAAATATTTTTTCTTTTCTCTGAAAATAGTTTTAGTTGACATTCTATAGAAGGGTGCCATGACAGATTTAAAGCACAATGTTTGAATCAGTTACCTGGCACAGGCACACCAGTGTCTTCCCTATTGTGATGCTATGTCAAACTGGCCAACACACACACACACACACACACAGCAGTGTGGTGCAGAAATCATCTGAGGCTATTCTTTAGTTGCACTGGAGACAGCTGCAATGAGCTGAGAAAAGTGACAAGGTTGAATTTTAAGCTTGGCCTTTTTTGAAGCCTAAGTACCCCTGTTCTCGGTTTTATGTAAGTCATACTCATGCACTTTTGGCAACCTCTGTGTAACAGAGATGCTGTTCAAATTTGAGAGTTCACTTTACTGCTGTATGCAGGGCTCAGATGTTCTTGATTTTGCTTATTTTCTTGCTCTTTATTTGCAGGTAGTGAAATCAAAGTTATCCAAAGAATATCACTTTATTAAAATGAAAACATCAAGACACCATATTGTGGGAAATTATTTCAGCAATCAAAGTAAACTACAACAACAGGACTCGAACAAATTTCCAATCGTGATATTATGTCAGAGGCCCAATAAATCAGGTTTGTTTTGAAATCCTTCTCAGCAGGATGTGTGCGAGTAAAAGGAGTGTGTAGGCTCCCTGCAGGAGAACTGAATTTGGAACTGGAGACAAGCCATTCACCTAGACAGTGGTCTAGAAGTCAAATCCTGCATGTCACATGCATTTTGGATTGACCACACACACTTGTTCATACCGGCACATGCTGCACACCAACACACTTGTAGCTAAAACAAAGTAATGATAACACTTTTTCTCACAGCTTTATAATGTCAAGATGTTAGCTTGAATACACCAGTTCGTTTCACAGTGACAGATATACCTAGAAAAAGCTTGCTTGAAGCATAATTATAAACCAGAACCACTGTGGATCAGGTATGGTGCTGCGATACTAAGGAGAAATATAGACACTAGAATTATGTGGAAAAGAGGATGATAATGCTCTTTAGTCTTGTCTTACCGTTCTCTATAGGCGCCTCAATATTAAAAAGGAGGAAAAGCAATTACATTCCACTTGCAAGTAGAGCTTGTGCTTGAGTTTACATGGAGAAAATGTGGAATCAATGATGGCTTAGGCTTAATGGTTATGAAAAACCTTTCCTCCTATGCTTTTTCTTTTTTTCTTTAGTATTCCCAGTATTGCAACAGCCTCCTATACTTTTATTATTACTTTTTTTTGAGACATCTTATCACCTCTGTAGACATCCCTATGATGTCCCTATGATCTCGGCTCACTGCAGCTTCCACCTCCAGGGTTCAAGCGATTCTCGTGCCTCATCCTCCTGGGCAGCTGTAACTAGAGACAGATGCTGCCATGCCCAACTAATTTTTCTATTTTTAGTAGAGACAGGGTTTGACCATGTTGGCCAGGCTGGTCTTGAACTCCTGGCCTAAAGTGATCCGCCCACCTCAGCGTCCCAAAGTGCTGGGATTACAGGTGTGAGCCACTGTGCTTGGCTACTTTTAAAATTTTATTACTGCAAGGAAAAGAATAGGACTGCTCCACAAGGGAATTCAAAGAGATTCTATGACAGAGATACAAAGTGAAACATTTTATGGTTAAAACACCATTACACTTAATTTTGCACTCCTTCCACACTGTCATGTCTGTGAACTTGGACGGGTAACTTGGATCTGAATTGATGAAATACAGCATTTTAAAGTCAGCAACAAAATGTAGCTCCTCCTGTATTCTTCATTATGTTTCATTGATGATATGACCTAACAAAGCTTCTGTTTGCTGTAACGGCCTGATGTAACTTACATTTTATGTAAATATTTTGCAAAGAATTAAGCATTCTCAAATGCATAGCCATTTTTTTCCAGAAAGCATTTGTATATGTCCACAAATAGTTTTATCTTACTGGTATCTATATTTTGATTTTTCTGAGCAACTGTATCCAATCAGGGTTTAGAGTAGGCATACATATATATATATATGTATATATAGTTTTTTAAATTAAAACTGTCGCATACATATAAAATATACCTAGTTCTTTTCTTTTTCCCTTCCAACTTTTGTTTTTGGATCAGGAGGTACATGAAAAGTTTGCTGCATGTGTAAATCGTGTGTCACTGGGGTCTGGCGCACAAATTATTTTGTCACCCAGGTAGTGACCATAGTACCCGATAGGTAGTTTTCTGATTCTCACCCCCCTCCCATCCTTCACCCTCAAGTAGGAACTCTTTCTTGAATAAATCCAATCCTCACCCATGTTTCTGTTGTTTTCTTGCTTTCTGAAGGTCAACTCTGTGTGACGTCAACACCTGTCTCTCATGTACACCCAACTATCTGCAGTGCCATGGTGAAAATTTTCAGTATGTAGGACACATTCTCTGAGATCTTAATTCCAGGGGTATACTTAATCACAAGAAGTTGACAAAGCTGGTCTTCACACACTGTCATATCATTACAGTGAAGTGCTCTACAGGGAAAGCCAAAACCACCCACCACATAGCAATACACGGTAATATTCCTTTCCCTTGATAATCTTGGTAGCAACGCAATAACTGGTAAAACAGAAATAAATGTTGCAATGAGACTTGGAGTGCATTTCAACTAGCTAATGGTGGCAAATTGCATAGGCAAATTAAGGTCCCCCAAACTGCTCTCATTTTGGGAACATGCATACTGTCTTTGTGTTACAGCCGGGCAAGCAAGCCGGGGTAAATCCTAGCTTGGGCAGGGATGCTGTGGCATGGTAAGACATCCAGCAAAGGCACACATAACAGCACACAGCGTTTCAGGATGTTTCTCTCTTAATAAACAAATTTCTAGGAAGGAAGAAAATCAGTCCCTTGCTTGGCACACCTCTCCACCCAAAAGGCAGTGACTTAATAAGGTAACAATTGAATTACCAGGATACAGATGCTTTGAATAGCTAAGTAGGTCATTGTGTTCACAGGGCAGATGTCAGAACTGCTTGCCAGATGACAAAAGAGATAACCCTAGGCTGTTTTTATTCCATTTATACAAGACTTAACTCACACATTAGAGCCTCTGCTGTTTACAGCTTTACTCTAAGGATCTATTAGGAGGCTCCAAGAAATTCCCTTGTGCCATTTACACCTTTAGAACTTAAAATAATCTGCACATATGGTAATATGAGCCTGAGAGACACAGTCCTGCACCCAGCCAGGCAGAGTGGCTGTAAAACAGCGTCTGTGTTTTAGTGGCATTCTGTGCCTGCTGCATTTCAGCACTTGTGACTTAGTAATGTGAACATATGTGTATCAAGACCCTGCAGCCCTTCTGCTTATCGCACTCAAGAAGGAGCTGTCAATGTACAGGGGTTATGGGATTATGCGCCTGTGCTATCTTAACAGACCTCCCCACACTCCATCCGATCCTCCTCAAATCCCACTGACCAAATACTCTCCTTCCCCTAATATTGGCTGTGCTCTCCCCTCACGTCTCCTTTTCCGCCCCACCTTACCTCTCACTGTAGTCTCTAAGACCTCTCATCACCTCTGCAGACGTCCCTCTGATGTCCCCCAAACTCTGTAGCCCCCGCCACCTCTCCAGGTCCTCCATCAATCCTGTAGACCCTCTCCGCAGGCTCATCACCTCTGACCCTTCCATGGGCCCCGATTACCTCTACAGACCTTTCCCACGGCTTCTTATCACCACTACAGCCTCACCACTCTCCCTCTGTTGCTCCTACAGCCCCTTTTCTTACTCAGAGGGACCCTCCCCACGCCGTCATTACCCACATTACTCAAGCAGTTCCACCCCACAGTCGCTGATGATCCCCGCAAATCTCCACCAAGGCGCTCCCACAATCCGTGCAGACCCGCGCCCGGCCACCGCCGCCCC
>NW_012108363.1:5922401-5923691 GCF_000951045.1 Mandrillus leucophaeus
CCGGGGGGCGTGGTGCGCGGCTCCGACCAGCCCGCGCTTCGCACCGCCTCCGCCCACGGCTGACAGGTTAACGCTGTCGGCTGCTGCTTGACCTGCTCCAATGCAGTTTCCCCGTCTATATCATTACCACTTAGGGTGTTTGTTAATACTCTGGGTTCCCCGGGAATGAGCTCGGGATCGCATCCTAGCTTGAGCTGCAGGAAACGTCTGGAGGAAGGCAATGAATGTCTCAATTTGCTTCCATGCTGAGTACTACTGATGGGGTGGGAAGAATAGCCTCCCTGGGCTCAAAGTATTTAGCGTCTTTCTCATCTGAAATATGACATAAATAGTACCTACCTTATAGAACTGACCTCAGGATGGGGAGATACTGCCTACAGAGCTCATAATAGATGCATGTCGGCCAATACTGGGTAAGTGTCTGTCCTCCATTTCCTATACACTGTGCATAAACAAATTTGCGCTTAGTATCAAAGAAAATTCATTATATCACTGTCTTTCTAAGCATTGCTAAGCAATTGGAAGAAACGAGGATCCAGCTCTTGGAGGAAACTATGGAAAATTCACAAGACCTGATCATAGCACTTGCTACTTTATAGTCTCAGTTCGGCAAAATATTTTTTGGTTGCTTTTAAAATGACAGTCTACTCTACACAGAAGGCCCAGATACAACCTTCTCATCCATCAGAGCCAAAATGTTTCCACTCACCTACAGGCCACACATCACTTGCCCATCACCACATTCTTGAACTGCCATCAACTAGTGTTCTCTGTACTAGTTGCTTTGTGTACATTTCAGTTTCCTTAAGACTTAGAGAGGATGTCTCCAAGAGAGTACTGGAGAGTACCTTAGACAGCAAGATGAAAATTAGTATACAACTGTGATGTATACCTTGGGATGAATGCATTCTACTGCAAAGATAAAACCATCAAGCAGGCCGGGCGCGGTGGCTCACGCCCGTAATCCCAGCACTTTGGGAGGCCGAGGCAGGTGGATCACGAGGTCAGGAGTTCAAGACCAGCCTGGCCACGATGGTGATACCCCCCTCATCTCTACTAAAAATACAAAAAATTAGCCGGGCATGGTGGCACGCGCCTGTAATCCCGGCTACTCCGGAGGCTGAGGGAGAGAGCTGCTTAAACCTGGAGGAGCGGAGGTTGCAGTGAGCCGAGATCGCACCACTGCACTCCAGCCTGGGTGACAGAGCGAGACTCTGTCGCAAACAAAAAAAAAAAAAAAAAAGAAAAAACACATTCCACACAATGACAGTGACAATCCTTACAGCAAGT
>NW_012108363.1:5924346-5940604 GCF_000951045.1 Mandrillus leucophaeus
GGCTAAGGCAGGAGAATCACTTGAACCCGAGAGGCAGAGGTTGCAGTGAGCTGACAGAGCGAGATTCCAAATTAAAAAAAAAAAAAAAAAAAAAAAATCAGATTGTTGAGCTTCAAACCTTCCTGGGGGCTGGGAGGAGCCAAAAACGTGCATTTTAAACATGCATTCCAAGTAATTTTTTTTTTTTTTTTTTTTTTTTTTTGCATCCAGAAGTTTGTGAACCACTGGTATGATGAGGGTATGTGTATCCTGGGCTACCCGAAGATATACACAAAAGTTAGATATCATATAGTCTATTTGTCTAAGAAAAATAAATGAAAAAGCAAGCCAAAGGAGTTGACATCTTTATTTCTTTCCTCGAAGAGATTTTAGCAATTACCAAACAAGAACCACATCTCCTCTTTCTGTGGAGTGAGAACAGGAAGGGAAAAAATGGCATCAACAGATGGGTTGTCAATTAGTGAGGGATGAGGCCAGCAACCGCCCTTTGAAAAATACGTTTTCTTCTTAGATGTAAATTCTGCAGTGCAAGACGAGGCACTGGGACATGGGTTGTCGCTTACTTTTTTTTTTTTTTTTTAAGATAGTTTTGCTCTGTCACTCAGGCTGGAGTGCAGCGGCATGATCTCAGCTCACTGCAAAATCCACCTACCAGGTTCAAGCAATTATCCTGCTCCAGCCTTCTGAGTAGCTGGTATTACAGGCACGTGCCACTACGCCCGGCTAATTTTTCTATTTTTAGTACAGACGGGGTTTTGCCATGTTGGACGTGATCTACCCGCCTCAGCCTCCCTAAGTGCTGGGATTACAGGTGTGAGTCACTGTGTCCAGCCATGTCTCTTTTTTTTTTTTTTTGAGATGGAGTTTTGCTCTTGTTGCCCAGGCTGAAGTGCAACGGCACAATCTTGGCTCACCTCAACTTCCGCCTCCTGGGTTCAAATGATTCTCCTGCCTCAACCTCCCGAGTAACTGGAATTGCAGGCATGCGCCACCATGCCCAGGTAATTTTTTGTATTTTTAGTAGAGACGGGGTTTCTCCCCTTTGGTCAGGCTGGTCTCGAACTCCCAAGCTCAGGTGATCTGCCTGCTTGGGCCTCCCAAGTTGCTGGGATTACATACATGAGCCACCGCACCCGGCCTCTTGATTCTCAATAGGGCCAAATAATCCTTTCCCTCCAAAATATAAAACCAGGACAAGAGAAAAATGTGAGTTCTCTCACCTATTCCCACTACCTTCCCCCTTCAGAGGCCAAGTTTGGCTGCATGTGATGATCCTTGCTGCTCTCTGCTGCTCCTCACCCATCTCCACTGACCCAACAGAAGGTGGCGCTACTAACATTACGACTCCCCTGACACCTGCTACCTGTTGATTAGCAGGAGCATGTTTACCCCTCTGCTCTTGAAATCAAATGTCATTTTTCTGATTACATAGAGGCTACGTGAGAATCTTTTTCAGGAAGTCTAATAGGAAAGTGACTTTTAAAACTGAAATATCTTGAGTACATGGGGTAAATGTTTCTTCATCCTCATTCACTCATTCTTGTTTCTCTCATATATACACATACTTGTTTCTTCTTAGAAAGAGGTAAATGGCCTTGGAAACTATGCCCCTGGCTAGAAGATGATAATCATGCTGACAACTCCATTAAATCAGTCCACAGAATGTGTACGCAAGGACACTGAAGTCACTACTCATTTGTTCAGCCAAAGTTGTCAACTTGGCGATTGGCACAAAGCCCCGAGTCTTCCCTGCAATTCCTGAATTCAGAGGCATCATGCAGGCATTAACCCATATTTATCTTGAGGCCTGCTAAAGATGAGTGCAAGTAGATGGGTGGCAGAGGTGAGATTTTCAGTCAGTGGGTTTTCTGGTTAAGAACAGGTGGGCGAGAGTTTGGGCTCCTCTTCTCTCATAGGTGAAAAGAACTGACAGGTTTTTACAAGATTTATGTCACAATCTAAAAATGATTCATTCTCCAAGGCATGAAATAGTTCTTGCTTTATAAAAATAGTACTGCGATTAAAAAAAAAAGCACTTCTGCCAAAGGAACCATGTTCCAACACTGCAAACAAGGTGTTCTCCTTAAACAGAACAAGATACACCACCCCCATCCATCCCTTCCTTCCCTGTTCCCCTCCCAACTCGAGCCGTGTAATTCACACCAGTGTTCTGGGTGGCAGGGATACAGCCACCTAAGGCGAGGAGCCCTGGCAGGTGGGAGGGCTTGCATGGTTAAGCACACCAGAACTGAAGCGCAAAGGGTCAGCTGTCTTCATCTAGAATATCTGGATGTTCCTTCCAGAAAGCATCCCCAATGATATCGCAGTGCAAGGGCACTGGCTTTGTCCTGGTCCGGGTTACTGCCATCTTTTTTCCTTCCATTTCTGTTGGCAGCTTAATTTCTTTTGTCATCACTTCATCCACCTACAAGTAAAAATAAAGTAGTGACATTGTTAACTCAGGAGTGGGTTTGGGAGAGAAAAGATGTGGGGATAGTTAACTTCTTATCTTCATATACTTCTGACTGCCAGATTTGAGATATATATAGATATAAATATGTGTATATATATGCGCATATATGTATGTGTGTATATATACATATATATATAATCTCAGTATGCTTGAAGTTCTTTATAATTAAAAATAGTTTTAAAAAGGTTATGTGCCGGGCGCGGTGGCTCAAGCCTGTAATCCCAGCACTTTGGGAGGCCGAGACGGGCGGATCACGAGGTCAGGAGATCACGGTGAAACCTCGTCTCTACTAAAAAATACAAAAATCTAGCCGGGCGAGGTGGCGGGCGCCTGTAGTCCCAGCTACTCGGGAGGCTGAGGCAGGAGAATGGCGTGAACCCGGGAGGCGGAGCTTGCAGTGAGCTGAGATCTGGCCACTGCACTCCAGCCTGGGCGACAGAGCGAGACTCCGCCTCAAATAAATAAATAAATAAATAAATAAATAAATAAATAAATAAAAAGGTTATGTTACCCGAGCATGGTGGCTCACGCCTGTAAGCCACCTGGGAGGCTGAGGCATGCAGATCACTTGAGGTCAGGAGTTCAAGATGAGCCTGGCCAACATGGTGAAACCTTGCCTCTACTAAAAATACAAAAATTAGCCAGAAATCATTTGAACCCAGGAGGCGAAAGTTGTAATGAGCTGAGATGGCACCACTGTACTCCGGCCTGAGCAACAGAGCAAGACTCTGTCTAAAAAAAAAAAAAAAAGTTATACTATAGTGAAGCGATCTTAGGAACAAAGGATTCCATGTTCCTCATTAGCAATAACTATAGAATTAAAGGTGTTTCTTACCTTCCACCTGCATTAAGAGGTATCCAAGTCTGTACCAAAGAACAAATGTTTTGAAAAACTCAAAGAGCTGGAGTTGCCAGTGGAATGACTAGCTCTCAAGGTACTCCTTGGTACTTGAAAACATTCATTTCAGGAAAAAAAAAGAAAAAAAAAAAACTTCACATGGAAGGAAATAAATTTAGAGAAATCATTATGCCTCACAGCTGGTACAGAGAGAAAATATTGGTAAAATTAAGGATATAGGTAAATGTACAGACTTATTACAGAATATTAAGTATGAATGTCAAAGGAATCTCATGACATTTATGGAAATAACAAACCCTCATATACATCGTCTCTTAGTGCCTCATATTATAGTTGTCGTGGGATGGAGAGACCATTTAATGGTATTATCCAGTGTGAAAGTATTTTTTAAGTATTTTATGAATGTACAAATCCTCATACCTGTACTGTATCCTTTTAAAAGGATTTTATTGGATACAAGGAAAGCTTATAACACAGAAAAATAAAGGCACTAATTCTAAAATTCTGTAATTCTACTTATGTATGGGAGATTTTGGACCACTACTGACTGACAAAATGTAATTAAAAATAAGAATCTATGGCCTCTCCTCTTGGAAAGGATCTGGTTTGCGTTAGCAACTGGAGTCACATCAGCATACAGGCAGCAAAGACGGGACAGCTTGGAATGGGCACAGGCTCTTTTTTCCTGACTTCCATTTTTCTTTGAACATAACAGCATTACCTTCTGCCATATCAACACAGTCCCTTTCCTATACATCAGCGGCTCATTATTATAGTTGATGTTGAATTCAGAAAATAAAATCTCATTCTTGTCTGCTGCAAGAGTTCCCTGAGGAAATAAAAATAGATATTAAAAGCTCTGCATGTCCTCTTTCTCCCCTAATGCTACTATCCATTAGACCCACAACCTAAACTTCCACAATCAAGAAGTGGAAGGATTTTATCAAACATCTTATAGTTACTAGTGAATTTTCATCTTAAGGGCAATTATGATCTTATTTAGATAAAATTCTCTCCTATACCAAACACTGGCTTCACAAGTCAAGACTGAAAGGGAGTAGGGGGAAGTGATACTAACTGAGTACATATTATGTATTTGGTCCAGTAAAACTTAGAAAGGTTATATAAATTGCCCAAAGTTAAAAGGTTGTCCTTATTCTTCTACAAAGAATCAAAATCTGAACTTAACTCTTCCAAACCTGGATATACCTACCAGTATGCCTTTTTTTTTGAGACAAAGTCTCACTCTGTTGCCCAGACTGGAGAGCAGTGGCACAATCTCAGCTCACTGCAACCTCCACCTCCCAGGTGCAAGCGATTCTCGTGCCTCAGCCTCCTGAGTCGCTGGATTACAGGTGTGTGCCACCACACCCGGCTAATTTTTGTAGAGAAGCAGTCTCACCATGTTGGCCAGGCTGGTCTCGAACTCCTGACATCAGGTGATCCACCCACCTTGGCCTCCTCAAAGTGCTGGGATTACAGGTGTGAACCACCACGCCAGGCCCCAGTATTCCTATTATTGCTATATACAAATCTCTATCATTACTATTATTAAAAATGACAACCATTTACTGAGCAATCATAATGTACCAGGCATTGTATTAGTAACTGTTAGAGCTGGGCACAGTGGCATGCACCTGTAATCCCAGCTACTTGGGAAGCTGAGGTGGGAGGACTGTTGGAGCCCAGGAGTTCAAGACGAGCCTGGGGAAAATAGCGAGAACCCATCTCAAAAAATAAATAAATAGATAAAATAAAATACATATAAAAGACGTTACAACACATTACCTCATTTCACAGTCATCCTACAAGTAGCACTGTTATAACAAAAACCAGTATTTATTAAGCACTTACAAGGTGCTTCATAATATCCTGTTTTACATGCATCATGCCATTTAATTCTCACCATAAACCTATGAGGTAGAAACTACAATTTTCTACATTTTACCTATAAAGAACTGAGGCAGAAAGGATAAAATTACACAGAAGCATGATGTGTGTAGTTGTCATGACATTTATGAAAGCAACAAACTCAGCACGAACTCTTCCCATACACAGAGGTCATAAACCCAAGAAACTACAGGTGCCCAGCAGGGAAAACTGCAATGAGGGAAGAGGCCTGGTGGGACTGACAAAAAGTCAGTGCTGGCCGGGTGTGGTGGTTCACGCCTGTAATCCCAGCACTCTGGGAGGCCCAGGCAGGCAGATCACTTGAGGTCAGGAGTTCGAGACCAGCCTGGCCAACATGGTGAAACCCCATCTCTACTAAAAATACAAAAATTAGCTGGCTATGGTGGCGTGCACCTGTAATCCCAGCTACTCAGGAGGCTGAGGCAAGAGAATCGTTTGAGCACAGGAGGCAGAGGTTGCAGAGATCACACCACTGTACTCCAGCCTGGGCAACAGAGTGAATCTGTGTCTCAAAAAAAAAAAAAAAAAAAAAAAAAAAAGGTCGGTACTGAAGACGGCAGTCATGCAGTCATACAGTCATAAACGGCTCCAGGCAAGTGTTAGCACGTGGGAAAGCAGAGCCAGTGTCGTCAATTCCATTTCCACCAAGAACAAAAGGCTCAGGGAGAAGCAGTAATTCATCCAGGATTACAGATCTAGCAGGCAGCAGAACTGCTCCTATTATGATTTTTACATCCTTTCAAAACAAAGCTGTAAAGGGATCTTAAAAAAAAAAAAGAAAAAACGTAAAGTTAACATAAAAAAAGTTATGGGAGAGCCTACAGCGAACCGTCTCCGGTTAAGTATTAATGTAGTAAGATCTTTATACCTGTAATCTCCCTTGGGCTTGTACTGGTGTTAGTCCAGATTGTTGTATAAGTGCCCAGAAAACTGTATTATAAAGATTATTGATGTGACCTGTGAGGAGAACAAAATAGTGACGTTTATATACATAAAATCTTTATTCAATATTCATTCTTCAAGGCATACTAGAGCCCTGACCCTCTCCTCTTTCAAAGTAAAGAGATCTGAGACATTTACTGACTTGCCCGAAGTCCTACACAGGGAACATGGAGGGAAGGAGCAGGAGGAAAAAAACTTCCTCCCTAACAACAGTTTTATTTGGTCATTTTAGTTATACATTATACAAATCTGTTAACTTGTGTGTTAATCCTAGGAATACTTTAGAAGTTACTTGATTTATATTATTCCAATCTCTTTTCCAGTTCTTCTGGAAAAATCACACTAGAACAAGCAAGTGAAAGTCTCACAAACATCATCACAGTCACATAAGGCAAGGGTCACAATTCAAATACCCACTGAGGCTGGCATGAACATAAATGTGTAAAGCAGTGGGTGACCCCAGAGGAACAACAGGGAATGGCAGAGACTATGGCACACTAGCATTTGTGTGTGTGTGCGTGTGCATGTGTGTGTGTGTAAAGGTAGCTGCCACTGCACAGGCTCTGTCCAGTACTAAGAATGCAGATCCAGTATTGCCACATCTGATCTTTTTAAAAAATAGAGCTAAGGCGGCCGGGTGTGGTGGCTCGTGCCTATAATCCCAGCACTTTGGGAGGCCAAGGTGGGCGGATCACCTGAGGTCAGGAGTTCAAGACCAACCTGACCAACATGGAGAAACCCCATTTCTACTAAAAAATACAAAATTAGCAGGGCATAGTGG
The DNA here is from genome assembly GCF_000951045.1 of Mandrillus leucophaeus. NCBI lineage: Eukaryota > Metazoa > Chordata > Mammalia > Primates > Cercopithecidae > Mandrillus > Mandrillus leucophaeus. The sequence continues at coordinate 5,931,313 of NW_012108363.1, forward strand.
CACATGCCTGTAATCCCAGCTACTCAGGAGGCTGAGGCAGAAGAATCCCATGAACCCAGGAGGTAGAGGTTGCAGTGAGCCGAGATCATACCACTGCACTCCAGCCTGGGCAACAAGAGGGAAACTCTGTCTTAAAATAAAAAAAATAGAGTTTTTATAAGGAGTTTTTACATAAAATTTAATTTTTCAAATACTTTAATTGAAAAAATACTTACATACTGCATTCTATACAAAGTGTGTGTCAAAACAAAGTATATGTGAGCCAATCCTGTATAATAACACCTGTAAGGCATGGAATTGGTGGTTTAACTACACGTGTTTATTTGGTGCCACTCACAATCTGCTTGTCGCCAGCTGAGGTAGTCCTTTAAGGTCTGGTTGCTGGGATACACCACGACTCTTCCATCAAAGCCTGGGGGATACAGAAGGGGCTGGTCCTCAAAGTAATCCCGCCAATAAAACACATAGCTGGAGGCGAACTGGGAGGCCACATGAGTCATGAACTTACTTGAAAATGTAACGCACATTGGGTGGAGCAAGAAAAAGAAAGATACATGGAATTAATTCAACACCCTGATAAGACCTGTGGGTACCACAGAGAGATAACAAACTGCCCAGAAAGCCAGGAGATGAAATGCATTTGGCTAAGAAACACATTTTAATACCTTGGTTCTGTCTTTTTTTTTTTTTTCTTTTTTTGGGACAGAGTCTTGCTCTGTTGCCTGGGCTGGAATGCAATGGTGCCATCTTGGCTCACTGCAAACTCCGCCTCCTGGGTTCAAGTGATTCTACTGCCTCAGACTCCCAAGTAGCTGGGATTACAGGCGCAGGCCTCTATGCCCAGTTAATTTTTGTATTTTTAGTAGGGATGGGGTTTCACCATGTTGGCCAAGCTGGTCTCAAACTTCTGACCTCAAGTCATCTGCCCGCCTCGGCCTCCCAAAGTGCTGGGATTACAGATGTGAGTCATCACACCCGCCAGTTACATATTTTAAATGCAGCCTGCCTCTCCTTCCAGTTCTATTAAGTAATCTACCGATACTAAATTTTTCCCTATAGGATGTGATATGAATTTATGATTCAAGGGGTATCTTTTTATTTTATTTTATTTTTTAAAAGATGGAATCTCTCCGTCCCCCAGGCTGGGGTGCACTGGCACAATCATAGCACACTGCTGCCTCAAATTCCTTGGCTCAAGGGATCCTTCTGCCTCAACTTCTTGAGTAGCTGGGAATATAAGCACATGCCACTGAGCCTAGCTACTTTTTAAATTTTTTGTAGAGATGAGGTCTCACCATCTTGCCCAGGCTGGTTTCAACCTTCTGGGCTCAAGTAATCCTCTCCCTCGCCCTCTCAAAGTGTTCGGATTACAGGCATGAGCTACCATGCTTGACCTGTTTGTGTTTACAGTCATGGAAGGACGGAAACCATTGTTGTAAAAAAAATGCCAATTCAGGCTGGGCATGGTGGCTCACGTCTGTAATCTCAGCACTTCGAGAGGTCAAGGCAGGAGAATTGCTTGAGGCCAGGAGTTTGAGACCAGCCTGGGCAACACAGAGAGACCCCACCTCTATTAAAAAAAGAAAGAAAAAACCAATTCATTGTATGATTTATTTCTCATACAGCGTTTCAAAATACTGCCAAATCAAATATCAGATTTGTCTATTTTATAATGAGATCCCCCTTAAGGAACAGTGTAATGCAATGCATGTAGAGACTATCACTGGCTAAAGCCAACCTATGAATTGTGAATATTACATTCTTATGGTCTCTGTTTCTAATCTTAATGTTCAATGCCAGGTCAGTCTAGAAACTAGTCTTATGGGGCATGAGGGGGAAGAATCAGATAAAGAGGTACACAGAATGCTTGGCTATCAGATGGAAGTACAACAATCTAAACAGGAAATATACATGCACTCTGCAGTTACAAATACTGCAGACATCATCTGTAGCCTGTAAGTCTGCGATTAAGATAAACAAAACCAAATGCTGGTAGGAAATATTCTGAAGGAAGGAGGAAGGTACTGGAATTACCTGGCTCTTCTTTTAAACCAATTGGTTTTCCGCTTGAACACAAAGCTGTACTCATCACTCTGTCCATATGCAATCACAATATCCTCTAGTTCTTCCATCACAGTCTGGGCACATTTGGTCATCAGGTGGAGAGCACGGCTGTCATTAGGTTTTGCAAAGTTGTGCTTCTCAGCAAACCTTCGTAGGGGGAAGAGAAAAGGGAAGAAAGCATGGATGGAAGCCTGTCATTAACAACAAGCTCTGTTGCTAGATAACAGAGGCTGTTTGGAGGAAGATAATGTAACAGCACTGTGAACCCAAATGCTCAACTAGCCACAACCTGATCCATTTCCTTAAGAACTTAGTTTTTTTCCTGCCCTGAAATTGAGAAAAACAGACATAAATGCTAAGCCTCAACTCTCCTTTCTGTGAAATGGGAATAAAAGAATATTTACCTCATTGGGTTGTCCTGAAGATTAGGGAGAAGATAAAAGCAATCATACCTAGCTCCTAGTAAGTGTTCAATAAATGTTAGTTATAATGATCATTAATAATGCAGCCCTTTTTAAAAATTAAATTCCCATCTTTCTGTTATATTTCTTTCTCCTCCTCCCTCTTTTTCTGAGACAGGGTCTTGCTCTGTCACCCAAGCTGGAGTGCAATGGTGCCATCACCGCTCACTGCAGCCTTGACCTCCCAGGCTCAAGCGATCCTCCCACCTCAGCCTCCCGAGTAGCTGGGACTATAGGTGTGCACCACTGCGCCTGGCAAATTAATTTTTTTTTCTTTTTCTTTCTTTCTCTCTTGCTTTTCTTTCTTTCTCTCTCTCTCTCTGTTTTTGTAGTGGCGGAGTTTCAGAAACAACAACAACAACAAAAACCTGGTCTCCAACTCCTGGCCTTTAGTGATCCTCCTGCCTTCCGCGCCCAGCCTTCTCTTTTTTTCTGACTCTCTGTTGAAAATAGTCCATGTGGCCTGTTACTGATAATGAAACACAGACATAAGTATTGCCCACAAGCAAGGCTTACACAGACTTCTGAACAGTCAGCATTCAAAGATATCAAACAGAAGGCTAGGCGATTGGCTTAAGAGCTTACATACTGTGCATGAGAGTGACTTTTAACAACATGTCCTTGCTAACAGGTCTCTGTTCACTTAACACGGGCACTCCAAGCCAGATCCTCATCAGGGGAGCACGTCGCCCATTCCATTACGCTAACAGCCAGCGTTCAAGCACTGTCCTAGCCAACACGCAGGGCGGGGCGATGCTCCATGCTGCGCACTCATTGGCTACCGCGTTACCCCGGTAACCGTGACTGGGGCGGCCGGGAGGATTTGGAAGGGTAGAAGCCGGATTTCCCAGAAGCGCTGGCGCACCGCGACGCCCTGGGCCGAGCTCGCTCACCGGTGGAAATTTCTGCCGTCCAGCCGCACGACCACCCAGCAGTGGGCCAGGCAGGTGTCGTCAGCCTCGAAGTCCCTCACGTACTCGAACTTGCTTTTTGCCATGGTCGCCCCCAATCTCAGGCACCGTCTCAGAGTGATGGAAGCGGTGGCCAAGTAATCGTGAACCTTAACTTTACAGGCCGCCCACATTCTCCACGCGGAAGGGAAAGAGCCAGATAGCCCCGCCCCGGAAGTGTTCTCTTCGCCGCCGCTCTAGCCGTAGGGCGGTCATAGTCTCTCGCCTCTCCCTGTAGTTCCTAACCTTCTGGGGGAAGAGGATGGAGGTTTAGGTTCCTCCGGTAGCACTTCCCACGCCTGCTTCTTCCTCCTCCCGTCCTGCGGCAAATCACTCTCACGAGGTTTTTAAAAATTATTTTTTATCTGCTGGTCTTGACTCACTAGCGAAAGCAATCAGTGTCACCGTTAGTGCCCAGATCAAAATCATACCCCTACCTAAGAAAAAAAAAAAAGTTCTTTTTCTGACGTTTGAAGGTGTAGCTGTGATATCCCCTTTTGTTAGTGGCATTTATTAATTCGTTGTAGAAAATCTGGAATACACCAAAAGTACAGTTAAGAAAATTAACAGTTTGTTTCTCCATCTTCCCTCTCAAAGCATTGTGGATGATTCAGTCTTTTTTGTTTTTGTATATGTAGGTTTACACACGAAATGCACAAGATTGGAATTATTCGTCTATACAATGTTTATATATTTTCCACTCAGCTTGAGCATTTGCCAATACCAATTATTCCAAAGTGTGATTTTTTAAAAGAAAAATGAACTCAATATTCCAACATATGGGTATACTACATTTATTCAACTTTTTCACCATTAAATAATCACAGAACCAGTGTTTGATATCTTGTTGCTGGTGGATAATAGTAACAATAACATCCTAATGTTTGTGTCAAATTTTGTGATTTACAAAGCATTTTCAAATTCATTACCTACTTGCTTTTTTTTTTTCATCCTCAAGAAAGATATTCAGGCCAGGCACAGTGGCTCACGCCTGTAATCCCAGCACTTTGGGAGGCAGAGGCAGGAGGATTGCTTGAGCTCAGGAGATTCATACCAACGTTGGCAACGTAGCAAGACCCCTGTTCCTACAAAAAAGAAAAAAATGATCCAGGCGTGGTAGCCCATGCCCGTAGTCCTAGCCAGGGGAGGATGAGGTGGGAAGATACTTGAGGCCGGAACTTCGAGACTGCAGTGACCCATGATTAGCCACAGCACTCCAGCCTGGGCGACAGAGCAAGAATCTGACTCTAAAGAAAAATAAAAATATTCAAACAATATAAATCCTTTTATATGTAGTGAAAAGTCTCTCACTGATTCCTAACAACATACTTTAGGCAGTAACTGTTACCAGTTTTTTGTGTATCCATGCAGGGATCTATATCAGTATGTGTGTATATCCTCTTAATAGTACCACAAATGGTAGTCGTCATTTCCTTTGATGCTCACAGTAACATCAGAGGGATGTAAAAGAGGAACTGGGATTTCACCTTTACGAAGGGGAAATCTGAGACTCAAAGAGAAAAAAGTAATTTACATAAGGTCACATATGTGGCAGGACCACGACAAATTATGACACCCTGCATCTTTTCTTTGTGTTGCTGTGAAGTCAGTTTTCTGTAGGTGATCATTCCTCGCCTTTTACTTCCACAAACTCCTCTCTCCAAGCTGACCAGGAGACAACCAAATCTTACCTCCTCTAGGAGCCCTACTTTCATTAGGTGAATTTTTCAAAATTACTTATCAATATGAATTCATGATTTTTAATTTTTTTATTTGTATGTTTTCGAGACAGAGTCTCACTCTGTCACCCAGGCTGAGTACAATGGCATGATTTCAGCTCACTGCAGCCTAGACCTTTTGGGTTCAGGTGAACCTCCCATCTCCCTTCCTAGTAGCTGGGACTAGAGGTGCGTGCCACCACGCCCACCTAATTTTTGTATATATATATTTTTTGTAGAAACGGGGTTTCCCCATCCCCACCCTACAGTGGGAGATGAGACTCGCATCAGGGATGGACTGATTATAAAATAAGCCAAGTGGCTTTGGGTTGCTTTGCAGTGAAATGTGTAGTAGAAGCACTACACCGTCTTCTCTCATAGCATCTATATGTTTGTTACATAAATTAAGCATTAAAATAAAAGCATAGCAAGGAGGTCTTAAGATGCTAATCTGCCCCTTAGTAAAAGGGTTATAAAAGGTTTATAAAGTTTTCACCTCATGGTCAAATTGGTTAGGATTAAATGGAATAATCTATAAGGTTTCATGTAAATGAACTGGGGTTAACATTAATAAACTAATGCAAGGGTAAAATTTTGCTTTGAACAAAATTTTCATGTCATAGTATAGGCTAATGAAAGGTTTTTGCCTTTTGAGTCATCATTTTGGCAAAATAATTTATGGCAGTCTGGAAATTGTCCTTCCTGATGCCTGGCTTTTTGGCTGGTTCAGAGGACTCCAAAACATTTAGAAAAGAGGTAAATAGGATCATTTGATATGTTTAGTCACATGAGATTGCCAAAATGATATCCAATCTTCTTTAAGTTATATTTTGATGAATAATACTAATATATGTTACAAAATTGTATGGGATTTCTAAAATTCTAATGTCTAAGTATATGCTATCAATCATAATTAAAGGTAAAGTTATTGTAAACCATGAAGATAAATAAACTCTCAGTCATATTTTTAACCATAAAAATGGTTAAATTTGTCATTCACAGACAATTTGTCTTTCACAAATAGAAAATTTGTCATTCACAGACAATTGTTGTCTTGCTTTGTTCCTTCTCACAAGATGGTTTATAATCAAGCTATATAAAGGATTTTAACAGGTGTTCTCAAATGTACTTTTTAAATAGCTTTAAAAATTGTAACATTGAAATAAAGTACGTAGGGACTCATAAAGAACTGACATGTTGACAATTATCAAGCAAAATCAAAGTTAACTAAGTGGACTACACTCAGAAAGTTAAAGCAATCTTTTTAACTTGCTTGGAATATTGCTGATCTTTGTTTTTGATTTTCAGAGTCAAGGAAAGTTATTTTAAACTATTTATGGCCTTTAATAATTGAGTAAGTTATACTCATGTGAAGAAAATTTGGAGCATGTTTATTTTTCTCTGCCTGGTTCCTCTAGAATTTGAAAACTATCTGTGAGTACTCTTAACTTATGGCAATATAGTTGTTTACCTCAGTGCAATAAGAATCCATTTTTCTTTGTCAACAGGACAAAATTGGAAAAACTTGTTATTTTACCAGGAATTTGAAAGGGTGTGTTTCCCTTTAAGGAATCAAGCTTGACATGCAAAGCCAATAAAAGCCCCTTGGGGAAAACTGGCCTCATACCTTGCCTACACAGTCCCCACAGAGGGTTCCTAACCTGCGGTTAGTAAAGAATGTCACTTTCTAACCAGTCTGGAAGCTCTGAGTTTATCTTGGCACCTCAAGAGGAGAGAATCACCCAACTCACAGGTATTAGGGGATAAAAACCCATGGCTGGGCTCGACTTTAAAAGTCTTATCTGAAGGCCGGGCACAGTGGCTCACGCTTGTAATTCCAGCACTTTGGGAAGCTGAGGCGGATAGATCACCTGAGGTCAGCAGTTCAAGACCAGCCTGGTGAATATGGTGAAACCCCGTCTCTAGTAAAGATACAAAAAGTAGCCAGGCATGGTGGCAGGCAACTGTAGTCCCAGCTACACGGGAGGCTGAGGCAGAAGAATCGCTTGAACCCAGGAGGCGGAGGTTATAGTGAGGTGAGATTGCGCCACTGCACTCCAGCCTGGGTGACAGAACGAGACTCCATCTCAAAAAAAAAAAAAAAGATCTTACCTAAAATTCCTTGGGAAACAGTTTCATCAAAGCCAATCTAAAAGGCCTATGTCAAAATAACCTGCTGCACTTTATGCAAATAATCAGGCCAAGTATATGACTAAAGTTTATTCATAGTTAGTTTTTATCAAAAATGAGGACTGGAGAGAAAAATTTTGCTCCAAAGCTTATCATACATTTGTCATTAAATCCTAATCTCATTATTGTTATTAAGCTTTTTGCCTACGTTTTAGACTAACCCTGCTTATTCTTGTGAATCAAGTGGTAATCTTCTGCAGCTTGGAAAAAAAAGGGGGGGATGGGTAACATAAAAATGTGAATCAATATGCTAGTTCTGGGCAATTATCTTGCAAATTCTGCCAGGTAATGAAAGTGAGTGATGTGCCCATAACATGGAGGTTTGTTTGTTGGGAAAATGAAACCAAGGAACTTCATAGGCCCCCAAAGGGGAATTCTATATCTTGGCAAGTAAAATTTTAGATGGAAATTACCTGCCACACCACACTTGTGGGAATTGCTGTCCTCTCTCTACTATTTGCAATAGGGTTATACATGATAGCACCTTCTTTTTTTTTTTTTTTTTTTTTTTTTTTTTTTTTTTTTAAATTTTAACTGATCATTCTGATAGATTTTTTTAAAAATTATTACACTTTAAGTTCTAGGGTACATGTGCACAATGTGCAGGTTTGTTACATAGGTATATATGTGCCATGTTGGTTTGCTGCATCCATCAACTCATCATTTACATTAGGTATTTCTCCTAATGCTATCCCTTCCCCAGCTCCCCACCCACCAACAGGCCCCAGTGTGTGATGTTCCCCACCCTGTGTCCAAGTGTTGTCATTGTTCAGTTCCCACCTATGAGTAAGAACATATGGTGTTTGGTTTTCTGTCCTTGTGTTAGTTTGCTGAGAATGATGGTTTCCAGCTTCATCCATGTCCCTGCAAAGGACATGAACTCATCTTTTTTATGACTGCATAGTATTCCATGGTGTAAATGTGCCACATTTTCTTAATCCAGTCTATCACTGATGAACATCTGGGTTGGTTTCAAGTCTTTGCTATTATGAATAGTGCCACAATAAACATACATGTGCATGTGTCTTTATAGTAGCATGATTTATAATCCTTTGGGTGGATATCCAGTAATGGGATCTCCGGGTCAAATGGTATTTCTAGTTCTAGATCCTTGAGGAATTGCCACACTGTCTTCCACAATGGTTGAAGTAATTTACACTCCCACCAACAGTGTAAAAGCCTTCCTGTTTTTCCACATTCTCTCCAGCATCTGTTGTTTCCTGACTTTTTAATGATCACCATTCCAACTGGCGTGAGATGGTATCTCATTGTGGTTTTGATTTACGTTTCTCTGATGACCAGTGATGATGAGCATTTTTTCATGTGTCTGTTGGCTGCATGAATGTCTTCTTTTGAGAAGTGTCTGTTCATATCCTTTGCCCACTTTTTGATGAGGTTGTTTATTTAAGTTCTTCGTAGATTCTGGATATTAGCCCTTTGTCAGATGGGGAGATTGCAAAATTTTTCTCGTATTCTGTAGATTGTCTGTTCACTCTGATGGCAGTTTCTTTTGCCATGCAAAAGCTCTTTAGTTTAATTAGATCCCATTTGTCAATTTTGGCTTTTGTTGCCATTGCTTTTGGTGTTTTAGTCATGAAATCCTTGCCCATGACTATGCCCTGAATGGTATTGCCTAGGTTTTCTTCTAGGGTTTTTATGGTGTTAGGTCTAACATTTAAGTCTTTAATCCACCTTGAATTAATTTTTCGGCTTTCCACATATGGCTAACCAGTTTTCCCAGCACGATTCATTAAATAGGGAATCCTTTCCACATTTCTTGTTTCTGGTCAGGTTTGTCAAAGATCAGATGGTTGTAGATGTGTGGTGTTATTTCTGAGGCCTCTGTTCTGTTCCATTGGTCTATATATCTGTTTTGGTACCAGTACCATGCTGTTTTGGTTACTGTAGC
>NW_012108363.1:5942894-5943737 GCF_000951045.1 Mandrillus leucophaeus
CCTTTGTCTCTTTTGATCTTTGTTGGTTTAAAGTCTGTTTTATCAGAGGCTAGGTTTGCGACCCCTGCTGTTTTTTTCACTTTCCATTTGCTTGGTAGATCTTCCTCCATCCCTTTATTTTGAGCCTTTTTGTGTCTCTGCACATAAGATGGGTCTCTTGAATATAGCACACTGATGGGTCTTGACTCTTCATTCAGTTTGCCAGTTTGTGTCTTTTAATTGGGGCATTTAGCCCATTTACATTTAAGGTTAATATTGTTATGTGTGGGCCGGGCATGTTGGCTCATGCCTGTAATCCCAGCACTTTGGGAGGCTAAGACGGGTGGATCACAAGGTCAGGAGATCGAGAGCATCGTGGCTAAAATGATGAAACCCTGTCTCTACCAAAAACACAAAAAAATTAGCCAGGTGTGGTGGTGGGTGCCTGTATTCCCAGCTACTCAGGAGGCTGAGGCAGGAGCATGGTGTGCACCCAGGAGGCAGAGCTTTCATGAGCCGAGATTGTGCCACTGCACTCCAGCCTGGGTGACAAAGCGAGACTCCTTCTAAAAAAATATATATATATGTGTGTGTGTGTGTGTGTATGTGTGTGTGTGTGTGTATATATATAGTTATGTGTGAATTTGATCCTGTCATTATGATGTTACCTGGTTATTTTGCCCATTAATTGATGCAGTTTGTTTATAGCATCGAAGGTCTTTACAATTTGGCATGTTTTTGCAGTGGCTGGTACTGGTTGTTCTTTTCTATGTTTAGTGCTTCCTTCAGGAGCTCTTGTAAAGCAGGCCTGGTGGTGACAAAATCTCTCAGCATTTGCTTGTCTGTAAAGGATTTTATTTCTCC
>NW_012108363.1:5948227-5958376 GCF_000951045.1 Mandrillus leucophaeus
TGATGCCTCCAGCTTTGTTCTTTTTGCTTAGGATTGTCTTGGCTATACGGGCTCTTTTTTGGTTCCATATGAACTTTAAAGTAGTTTTTTCCAATTCTGTGAAGGAAGTCATTGGTAGCTTGATAGGGATGGCATTGAATCTATAAATTACCTTGGGCAGTATGGCCATTTTCACAATATTGATTCTTCCTATCCAGGAGCATGGAATGTTCTTCCATTTGTTTGTGTCCTCTTTTATTTCACTGAGCAGTGATTTGTCATTCTCCTTGAAGAGGTCCTTCACATCCCTTGTAAGCTAGATTCCTAGGTATCTTATTCTCTCTGTAGCAATTGTGAATGAGAGTTCACTCGTGAGTTGGCTCTCTGTTTGTTATTGGTGTATAGGAATGCTTGTGATTTTTACACATTGATTTTGTATCCTGAGACTTTGCTGAAGTTGCTTCCCAGCTTAAGGAGATTTTGGGCTGAGACAATGGGGTTTTCTAAATATATAGTCATGTCATCTGAAAACAGGGACAATTTGACTTCCTCTTTTCCTAATTGAATACCTTTATTTCTTTCTCTTGTCTGATTTCCCTGGCCCAAACTTCCAACACTATGTTGAATAGGAGTGGTGAGAGAGGTTATCCTTGTCTTGTACCAGTTTTCAAAGTGAATACTTCCAGTTTTTGCCCACTCAGTGTGATATTGGCTGTGGGTTTGTCATAAATAACTCTTATTATTTTGAGATATGTTCCATTAATACCTAATTAATTGAGAGCTTTTTAGCATGAAGGGCTGTTGAATTTTATTGAAGGCCTTTTCTGCGTCTATTGAGATATTCATGTGGTTTTTGTCATTGGTTCTGTTTATGTGATGAATTATGTTTATTGATTTGCATATGTTGAACCAGCCTTGCATCCCAGGAATGAAGCCAACTTGATCGTGGTGGATAAGCTTTTTGATGTGCTGCTGGATTTGGTTTGCCAGTATTTTATTGAGGATTTTTGCATTGATGTTCATCAGGTATATTGGTCTAAAATTCTCTTTTTTTGTTGTGTCTCTGCCAGGCTTTGGTATCAGGATGATGATGGCCTCACAAAATGAGTTAGGGAGGATTCCCTCTTTTTCTGTTGATCAGAATAGTTTCAGAAGGAATGGTAGCAGCTCCTCTTTGTACCTCTGGTAGAATTCAGCTCTGAATCCGTCTGGCCCTGGACTTTTTTTGGTTGGTAGGCTATTAATTATTGCCTCAATTTCAGAGCCTGTTATTGGTCTATTCAGAGATTCAGCTTCTTCCTGGTTTAGTCTTGGGAGGGTGTATGTGTCCAGGAATTTATCCATTTCTTCTAGGTTTTCTAGTTTATTTGAGTAGAGGTGTTTATAGTATTCTCTGATGATAGCTTGTATTTCTGTGGGATCAGTGGTGATATCCCCTTTATCATTTTTTATTGTGTCTATTTGATTCTTCTCTCTTTTTTTCTTTATTAGTCTTGCTAGTGGTCTATCAATTTTGTGAATCTTTTAAAAAAACCAGCTCCTGGATTCATTGATTTTTTGAAGGGTTTTTGTGTCTCTATCTCCTTCAGTTCTGCTCTGATCTTAGTTATTTCTTGCCTTCTGCTAGCTTTTGAATTTGTTTGCTCTTGCTTCTCTAGTTCTTTTAATTATGATTTTAGGGTGTCGATTTTTGATCTTTCCTGCTTTCTCTTATGGGCATTTTGTGCTAAAGTTTCCCTCTGCACACTGCTTTGTGTCCCAGAGATTCTGGTACATTTTGTCTGTATTCTCATTGGCCTCAAAGAACATCTTTATTTCTGCCTTCATTTCGTTATTTACCCAGTAGTCATTCAGGAGCAAGTTGTTCAGTTTTCATGTAGTTGAGTGGTTTTGAGTGAGTTTCTTAATCCTGAGTTCTAATGTGATTGTACTGTGGTCTGAGAGACAGTTTGTTTGATTTCTGTTCTTTTACATTGGCTGAGGAGCGCTTTACTTCCAATTATGTGGTCAATTTTAGAATAAATGTAATGTGGTGCTGAGAACAATGTATATTCTGTTGATTTGGGGTGGAGAGTTCTGTAGATGTCTATTAGGTCAGCTTGGTGCAGAGTTGAGTTCAAGTGCTGGATATCCTTGTTAACCTTCTGTCTCGTTGATCTGTTTAATATTGGCAGTGGGGTGTTAAAATCTCCCATTATTATTGTGTGGGAGTCTAAGTCTCTTTGTAGGTCTCTAAGGACTTGCTTTATGAATCTGGGTGCTCCTGTATTGGGTGCGTATATATTTAGGATAGTTAGCTTTTCTTGTTGAATTGATCCCTTTACCATTATGTAATGGCCGCCTTTGTCTCTTTTGATCTTTGTTGGTTTAAAGTCTGTTTTATCAGAGGCTAGGTTTGCGACCCCTGCTGTTTTTTTCACTTTCCATTTGCTTGGTAGATCTTCCTCCATCCCTTTATTTTGAGCCTTTTTGTGTCTCTGCACATAAGATGGGTCTCTTGAATATAGCACACTGATGGGTCTTGACTCTTCATTCAGTTTGCCAGTTTGTGTCTTTTAATTGGGGCATTTAGCCCATTTACATTTAAGGTTAATATTGTTATGTGTGGGCCGGGCATGTTGGCTCATGCCTGTAATCCCAGCACTTTGGGAGGCTAAGACGGGTGGATCACAAGGTCAGGAGATCGAGAGCATCGTGGCTAAAATGATGAAACCCTGTCTCTACCAAAAACACAAAAAAATTAGCCAGGTGTGGTGGTGGGTGCCTGTATTCCCAGCTACTCAGGAGGCTGAGGCAGGAGCATGGTGTGCACCCAGGAGGCAGAGCTTTCATGAGCCGAGATTGTGCCACTGCACTCCAGCCTGGGTGACAAAGCGAGACTCCTTCTAAAAAAATATATATATATGTGTGTGTGTGTGTGTGTATGTGTGTGTGTGTGTGTATATATATAGTTATGTGTGAATTTGATCCTGTCATTATGATGTTACCTGGTTATTTTGCCCATTAATTGATGCAGTTTGTTTATAGCATCGAAGGTCTTTACAATTTGGCATGTTTTTGCAGTGGCTGGTACTGGTTGTTCTTTTCTATGTTTAGTGCTTCCTTCAGGAGCTCTTGTAAAGCAGGCCTGGTGGTGACAAAATCTCTCAGCATTTGCTTGTCTGTAAAGGATTTTATTTCTCCTTCACTTATGAAGCCTTAGTTTGGCTGGATATGAAATTCTGGGTTGAAAATTCTTTTCTTTAAGAATGTTGAATATTGGCCCCCTTTCTTTTCTGGCTTGTAGGGTTTCTGCCAAGAGATCCACTGTTACTCTGCTGGGCTTCCCTTTGTGGGTAACCCAGCCTTTCTCTCTGGCTGCCTTTAACATTTCTTCCTTCATTTCAACCTTGGGGAATCTGACAATTATGTGTCTTTGGGTTCCTCTTCTCGAGGAGTATCTTTGTGCTGTTCTCTGTATTTCCTGAATTTGAATGTTGGCCTCCTTTGCTAGGTTGGGGAAATTATCCTGGATAATATCCTGAAGAGTGTTTTCCAACTTGGTTCCATTCTCCCCGTCACTTTCAGGTACACCAATTAAACGAAGATTTGGTCTTTTCACATAGTCCCACATTTCTTGGAGGCTTTGTTCATTTCTTTTTACTCCTCTTTCTCTAATCTTGTCTGCTAACTTTAATTCATTAATTTGATCTTCAATCACTGGTATGTTTTCTTCCAATTGATCAAATCAGCTATTGAAGCTTGTGCATGCATCATGAAGTTCTTGTGCCATGGTTTTCAGTTCCATCAGCTCATTTAAGGTCTTCTTTACACTGTTTATTCTAGTTAGCCATTTGTCTAACCTTTTTTCAAGGTTTTTAGCTTCCTTGCAATGGGTTAGAACATGCTCCTTTAGCTCAGAGAAGTTTGTTACTACTGACCTTCTGAAGCCTACTTCTGTCAGCTCATCAAAGTCATTCCCTATCCAGCTTTGTTCCGTTGCTGGCGAGGAGCTGCAATCCTTTGGAGGAGAAGAGGCACTCTGGTTTTTAGAATTTTCAGCTTTTCTGCTCTGGTTTCTCCCCATCTTTGTGGTTTTATCTACCTTTGGTCTTTGATGTTGGTGATCTACAAATGGAGTTTTGGTGTAGATGTCCTTTTTGTTGACATTGATGCTATTCGTGTCTGTTTGTTAGTTTTCCTTCTAATGGTTAGGTCACTCAACTGCAGGTCTGTTGGATTTTGCTGGAGGTCCACTCCAGACCTGTTTGCCTAGGTATCACCAGCAGAGGCTGCAGAACAGCAAATATTGCTGCCTGATCCTTCCTCTGGAAGCTTCATCCCAGATGAGGAGTCTGTTGGCCCCTACTGGGAGGTGTCTCCCAGTTAGGCTACACAGGGATCAGGGACCCACTCAAGGAGGCAGTCTGTCTGTTCTCAGAGCTCAAACACCATAGTGGGAGAACTACTGCTCTCTTTAGAGCTGTCAGGAACATTTAAGCCTGCAGAAGTTTCTGCTGCCTTTTTCTCAGCTATGCCCTGCCCACAGAGGTGGAGTCTGTAGAGGCAGTAGGCCTTGCTGAGCTGTGGTGGGCTCCATGCAGTTCGAGCTTCCCAGTGACTTTGTTTACCTATTCAAGCCTCAGCAATTGCAGACGTCCCTCCCTCTGCCAGGCTGCAGCCTGGCAGGTCAATCTCAGACTGTTGCACTAGCAGTGAGCAAGGCTCCATGGTCATGGGACCCACTGAGGCAGGCATGGGAGAGAGTCTCCTGGTCTGCCAGCTGCTAAGACCATGGGAAGAGCCCAGTATTTGGGCGGAAGTGTCCTGTTTTTCCAGGTACAGTCTGTTATGGCTTCCCTTGGCTAGGAAAGGGAAATCCCCCAACCCCTTGTGCTTCCCAGGTGAGGTGATGCCCTGCCCTGCTTTGGCTCACCCTCCATGGGCTGTACCCACTGTCCAACCAGTCCCAAAGAGATGAACCACGTACCTCAGTTGGAAATGCAGAAATTAACTGTCTTCCATGTCAATCACGCTGGGAGCTGCAGACCAGAGCTGTTCCTATTCAGCCATCTTGGAACAGACCTCCCAGCACCTTTTAACTGAAATATTGGACAGGGAGTTTCCATTGTTGTAGTATTTTGCTTAATTATTATCTTTATAGCAGGGATAATAGTTGACAAAAGGGAGGCATGAAAGTTTCACCATCATGGAGTCTGCTAGGACTTTTTATTGGGTTTAGTAATGCAGTTTTAAATTAAACATGCTGCTTTTGGATTAACACCTCTAATAAAGTAGAGGAAAATCTACAGGTACTTAAAAGTCAAATCAGCCAGGCACGGCGGCTCATGCCTGTAATCCCAGTACTTTGGGAGGCTGAGGCAAACAGATGACCTGAGGTCAGGAGTTCGAGACCAGCCTAACATGGCAAAACCCCATCTCCACTAAAAGTACAAAAAATTAGCTGGGCATTATGGCATGTGCCTGTAATCCCAGCTACTCAGGAGGTTGAGGCAGGAGAATCGCTTGAACCCGGGAGGTGGAGGTTGCAGTGAGCTGAGATCACGCCATTGTACTTCCAGCCTGGGTAAGAGGAGTGAAACTCCATCTCAGAAAAAAAAAAAAGAAAAATCAAATCATAATTGTTGACAGGTTCAGGAACAATGGCAGCTTCAGCTCCGAGTGGCTGCAATCCCTTTTTAATAAATTCCAGTCTTCTTTATGGAATTGGTTAACCCCCTTTTTAAGCACTCTCTTGCTTGTATGTCGTGTATTGATATTTGGAGCCTATATACTCAACACTGTAACTCAAATTGTTTCTTCTCACCTAGAAGCAATCAAACTCAAAATGGTGCTATAAACTGAAACACACATGGAGATACCATCCTTCAGAGGCCCCTTAGATCCACCCCAGGAGGAGCGCTAGCTGCTGTTCCCCATTTGACTCCCCTTTTCAGCAGGAAGTAGCCAGAAAGAATGTTCACCCAAAACCCTCTAAGCAGTTAGTGTGGCATCTCCACAGGGGGAATGTTGTAGGAAGAGAATTCCTTGGAAAGTTTTTGTTTTTTAAAGCATCTCAAGAAAAGTTTCTTGTAAAGCCCCTCTTAGAGGTAGCCAAGCAACCTTTGATATGCAAATACCGACCATTAGGAAGTGGGCCCACCCAAACATGGAGATTCCTGTGGCCTTCCTGCCCTTTCCATTCCTGGCAACATGGCCGCCCCACATATCCCCAGGAGTGTAGACCATCATGGCGCCCTACATTTGCATATTAAAAGGCTAGTGTGGGAGGGCCAACGTTTTCACAAGCTACGTGAATGTCATGCCTAGTCAAACCAATCCCCTGAGCCCTGTGCAAATCAAACACCACCTCCTCCAGCCTCTGCATGTATACCTGGCTGGTATCCCTGCCAGGTGGGGACATCCTCTTTCGGCTTTGGAGTCCCTTCACTGTGTCTCTGCATGAGGGAGCTTCTTTCTTCCGTCTTCTCCCTTCCTTCTGGCCTATTAAACTCTCTGCTCCTTAGAAGCAAAGGAAAAAAACAGGGTTTCCCCATGTTAACCAGGCTGGTCTTCAACTTGTAGGCTCAAGCTATCCACATGCCAAAGTGCTGGAATTACAGGTGTGAGCCACTGTGCCCGGCCCTGAATTCATGATTTTTAAAAATGTATTTTCCAGGTCCAGTGCAGTGGCTCACACCTGTAACCCCAGCACTTTGGGAGGCCAAGGCCAGCAGATTGCTTGAGGCCAGGAAATTGAAACCACCCTGGCCAATGTGGTGACACTATGACTGAGCTTAAAATACAAAAATTAGCCTGGCATGGTGGGGCATGCTTGTAAATCCCAGCTGCTCGGGAGACTGAGGCATGAGAATCAGTTGAACCAGGGAGGTGGAGGTTGCAGTGAGCTGAGATCTCACCACTGCATTCCAGCCTGGGCAACGGATCCAGATAATGTCTCAAAAAAATAAAGTGTATTTCCCAGCTCTGTCCATTGGGTGGAGATGAAATGACACTCCAGAAGCAATAAGCATCCAGATCTTAATTTCTAATTACCATTCCCTATGAAAATAAAAATGAACTCTTCGAAGAAATTGCTGCCTCCATATTGTGCAGAGAAAATTCTGGGCGAGCCTGGGACATTGTGTTGTCCCAGAAAGGAAGGAAATGCTTAGACTAATGAGTGTATCTCAAAAAAGATGCGCCAGCTTGAAGGGGTTCCCACTGGCCAAATATGAGATAATTTGAGCATTGATAAAAATAGTAACTACAATTGACTGCAATACATCAGATAATTAAAAATCCGCCAAGTCCATAACGATACTCAGAAAAAAAATCTCATTTGCCACCATTGGAGATGATTATTACACTAAGTTCTTATTGTAAAAACTGGTGAATAAAGGGAAAGAATTAGGCAATATCCTTCCTTCCTCCCTCCCTCCCTCCCTTCCTTCCTTCCTTCCTTCCTTCCTTCCTTCCTTCCTTCCTTCCTTCCTTTTTTCTTTTTCAGACAGGGTCTCCCTCAGCTGCCCAGGCTGGAGTGTAGTGGCACAATCTCGGCTCATTGCAACCTCCGTGTCCTGAGTTCAAGTGTTTCTCCTGCCTCAGCCTACTGAGTAGCTGGGATTACAGGCCCTCTCCACCACAACTGGCTAATTTTTGTATGTTTTTCATAAAGACAAGGGTTTTACCATTTTGGTGAGGCTGGTCTCAAACTCATGACATCAAGTGATTCAACCGCCTTGGCCTCCCAAAGTGCTGGGATTACAGGCATGAGCCACCAAGCCTGGCCAGCCAGCATGCTTGGCCTACCTTGCCTTTTTATGGAGAATTATAGTTAATCCTCAATTGATTAAGGAAACTCTGTACATAAGCATACTGGCACCTGGGTGTGATGGCGGGAGGCCGAGGCGGGTGGATCACCTGAGGTCAGGAGTTCAAGATCAGCCCGGCCAACATGGCAAAACCCCGTCTCTACCAAAAATGCAAAAATTAGCCAGTTGTGGTGGCAGGCGCCTATAATCCCAGCTACTTGGGAGGCTGAGGCAGGAGAATCACTTGAACCTGGGAGATGGACATTGCAGTGAGCTGAGATCCTGCCATTACACTCCAGCCTGGGTGAAAGAGCGAAACTCCATCTCAAAAACAAACAAAAAACAAAAGAAAACAAAAAAGAATGCTGGCTAGTTTAAAATGCAGAATGATAGACTTAGAAAGTCAGCTTTTTGTAAATATTATGAAATAATTGATTCAAGCAAGGATCACTAATGGATACCAAAAGCAGCACTTAAAAAATTTATGGGAAACAGGACATTCCCAAAATGTTATGACATTGCCCCACAGATTATTTGCTAATTTACAGAGAGAAACACATACAGTTACAAGGAGAGGTCTGTCACTACTTTAAGCTGGTTGTCAAATTTAGTATCACAAACAGTGATATAACCTAAGTCTGCAGAACACCTCATGTCCTGCTGTGTGGCATGTACAGAATCAATGGGTTAAGACTGATCTAATCATTAGATCAATGAGTCGCAACCTTCTCCCCACATTAAAATAAATTCAGGGCATTTTAAAGCTCCCCATTCCCAGGCTACACCCAAGCTAATTAAATTAGGACCTCTGCAGGTGGGATCTAGGCATTAGTGTTTTGTTCAAGATCCCAAAGTGATGTCAAGATACAACCAAGATCAAGAAGTACTGGCTTAGAGGAAGATGTTAAAACACACCAAAAGGGCTAGGCACAGTGTCTCATGCCTGTAATCCCAGCACTTTGGGAGGCGAAGGCAGGTGGATCACCTGAGGTCAGGAGTTTGAGACCAGCCTGGCCAACGTGGTGAAACCCCGTCTCTACTAAAAATACGAAAATTAGCTGGGAGTGGTGGCAGGTGCCTGTAATCTTAGCTACTCGGGAGGCCGAGGCAGGAGAATCGTTTGAACCCGGAGGCAGAGGTTGCAGTGAGCCAAGATGGCGCCATTGCACTCCAGCCTGGGTGACAAGAGTGAAACTCCGTCTTAAAAAAACAAAACAAAACAAAACAAAAAACACACACCAAAAGAACATAATCAGACATATTCAGAATGCGGGATATTATGTAAGATCACTGTCTTGGCTTCTTCAAAAAGTAAATTTTATCAAGAAGAACAATATATTTAAACATGTGTCCTAGGAGAAAAGAATGAAAATGAAGAAGGAGGAGAAACAAGGAAGGAAAGAAAAGGTAAGTGGAGGGCTTGGCGCGGTGACTCACGTCTGTAATCCTAGCACTTCGGGAGGCTAAGTTGGGCGGATCACTTGAGGTCAGGAGTTGGAGACAAGCCTGGCCATCATGGGGAAACCCTGTCTCCACTAAAAATATAAAAATTAGCCAGCATAGTGGCTCATGTCTGTAATCCCAGCTACTCAAGAGGCTGAGGGAGCAGAATTGCTTGAACCTGGGAGGCAGAGTTTGCAGCAAGCCAAGATTGTGCCACTGCACTCCAGCCTGGCCAAGAGAACAAGACTGTCTCCCCTCACAAAAAAAAAAGAAAGAAAGAAAAGGTAAGTGGGGACTGTTCCAGCATAAGAGATTTGAGAGACATAACAACCAAATACAATGCAAAACTCTTGACTGGATAATGGCCTAAAAACCATTAAAAACAGCTCTAAATTCACTGGAGAAATCTGCAATTACAAACAACCCTAGGTTTTAGTGATTTGTAAAACAAAAGTTTATTTCCTGTTCAAGTCACTTGTACTGCCAGTTGACTATGGGTATATTCCTGATAGCTGTTTTTATCCCTGTGTCTTATCCCAAAACCCAGGAAATGATTAGAAAAGCTTCTACACGGCACAGTGTGCATCTTGCTGCTCACAGTATGTTTGCTGAAGCAATATGGCCAAGCGCTAAGATTACAGGGCAGGAGTGTGTCATCTTCCCAAAGAGAAGAGGAAAGTGAATAATTTTGAGTAATAATACGATCTATTGCCACTCTTTACTAGTGGATACTAGGGAATTGTTAATTTTACAGGTATGATAATGTAATGTGTAAAAGACTAATCTTAGGAGACACATTAAGAAGTATTTAGGGATGAGATAGTAACAGTAAAAGTAGATTGGTAGTAAAAGCAAAAGTGGCAAAATGTTAACAACTATTGAATCTAGTGGTGGTTTTATGGGTATTCATTATGTGTGTGTGTGTGAATATATA
>NW_012108363.1:5958705-5963663 GCF_000951045.1 Mandrillus leucophaeus
CTTGATCTCCTGACCTCGTGATCCGCCCGTCTCGGCCTCCCAAAGTGCTGGGATTACAGGCTTGAGCCACCGCGCCCGGCCTATATATTTTTTTTAACTTTCCTACACGTTATGGGTGGAATTGTGACTCCCCTAATATATGTTGAAGTCCTAACCCATATACCTGTGGATGTCAGTTTACGTGGAAGTAGGGTCTTTGCCCTCTTGGCTACTGTAAGCAATTAAAATGGGGTCATTAGGGTGGGCCTTTAGTCCAATATGACTGGTTTTCTTATAAGAAAACAGAGACACACAGAGACAGGAAGAATAGCAGCTGAAGAAGGAAGCAGAGATTGGAGTGAGGCATCTACAAGCCAAGAAAGGTCAAGGATTGTCCTTGACAAGGCTGAGGCAGGAGAATCACTTGAGCTTGGGAGGTGGAGGTTGCAGTGAGCCGAGATGGTGCCACCACATTCCAGCCTGGGTGACAGGGTAAGTCTCTGTCTGAAAATAATAATAATAATAATAATAATAGTAATTGAGATCACAGATTTGGACTACAGAAACTGAGCTTTAAATTATCAAAGTGATAGGAAGATTAGGAAATCTGCCAAATGTTGGTAAGGGATGAACCAGAATGATTTGACAGGGCATATTTGAATGAACTGATAGAAGAAACATAGTAGATCAATACTGAACTAAGATGAATCAAGAAACTGGCTACAATAAAGATAACTGCCATTTTTTTGAGCACTCACAAATTGCCATGTAATGCTGCATAAACCTTGTATAGGTGATCCTTTTTCATCTTCAGAATAATCCGTTTTACAAATGAGAAAACAAACAGAGGCTTATAGGGAGTAAGTCTGCACTTTTAGCCACAACACTCTCCTGCTTCATAAAATACTTAGCACATACCATGTCCCTGGTGCTGTGCTAAGCACTCAGGATACATTATCTAGACCCATCCTCTCAGCCGTCTTGTTGAGAGACATTATTCTCCTTACTTATCAGATAACCTACAAGAGATACAATAACTTCCTGCAATACTATATATGGGGAATCAGGGAGGCTGGGAGACTCATCCAGGTCACTGTCTTTAGAGATGAATTCTACCTAGATCCTACCTACTCTCAGGGTCCTGACAGGTGGAGAAGATAAGATGACTATACTGCAAGGCAGAACATGCTGGGTGTCATAGAGTTCCCACAGACAAAGCACCGTGAGAATCCCCAGGAAGAATGTTACTGAAGGGGAAAAGTAAACCCTAAATTTCTTTGAAATTCACAAACCGTTTTGTAAAATTCTGCACACAGGGATTTTAAAAGGGTGTAGCTGCTATGGAAAACAGTTTAGCAGCTCCTCAAAAAATTAAATATAGGGCTGAGCATGGTGGCTCACACCTGTAATTCCAGTGCTTTGGGAGGCCGTGTGTGGAAGATTACTTGAACCCAGGAATTCACGACCAGCTTGGGTAACATAGCAAGACCGCATCTCTAAAAAACAAAAACAACCGCTGGGCGCGGTGGCTCATGCCTATAATCCCAGCACTTTGGGAGTCCGAGGTGGGCGGATCACGAGGTCTAGAGTTGAGACCAGCCTGAGGAACATAGTGAAACCCCGTCTCTACTAAAAATACAAAAATTAGCTGGGTGCGGTGGCTCCCGCCTGTAATCCCAGCTACTCGGGAGACTGGGGCAGGAGAATCGCTCGAACCCGGGAGGCAGAGGTGGCAGTGAACCAAAATCGCCCCACTGCACTCCAGCCTGGGCGACAGGGCAAGACTCCGTCTCAAACAAACAAACAAAAAATCAAATTACCATTGATCCTGCAATTTCACTTCTGGGTAGACAGTCAAAAGAATGGAAAACAGAGTCTCAAAGAGATATTTGGACAGCCATGTTCATAGCAACTTTATCCACAATAGCTAAAATGAGGAAGGAGCCTAAGTGTCCATTAATGAATGAGTAAATAAGCAAGATGTGGTATGCATACACAATCAAATATTATTCAGCCTTAACAAGGGATGAAATTCTGACACATGCTACAACATGAATGAATCTTGAGGACATTATGCTCCGTGAAATGAGCCAGTCACAAAAAGACAAATGCTGTGTGATTGCACTCATATGAGGTGCCTACAGTAGTCAAATTCATAGAGGCAGAAAGTACGAGGGTGGTTGCCAGGGGGATGGGGAGAAGGGAAGAGGGAGTTGTTACTTGATGTGTACAGAGTTTCCATTTTATAGGGTGAAAAGGGTTCTGCAGATTGGTTCATAACAATGTGAATGTAGTTAACACTACTGGATTGTATACTCAAAATGGTTAAGATGGTAAATTTTATATTCTGTGTATCTTAGCATAGTTAAAAATAAATTAAAAATTCTGCACACAACAGGTATTTATGACCTAACTGGACACTGGCCTCTATTATTATGTCTTAAATTTTCTGTTACTTAGAAGATCACTTGCTCACTGCAGGCTGACACAAAGAAAAATAATTTCCTTTGGCATTAAAGTCATATTTCATTTGACCTGATGCTGACTCATTTGGTTTGTGCTAAAAGCTGCATTATGTAAATGAAATTTACATAATGGATGGTGAGGAGGGGAAAGAAGAAGAAATAATTTGTCTCTAAAATTTCCTTTCTCCTCTGAACCACTCTAATCTAATTTCTGGCTTGGAGTAATGTATATGCTTCCAGGAATGACTGCCTAGGTCTGTCTTGGTTTTGAGGCAGGTATAAGCATTAGGATATACCAAGATATACAAGGATATAAAATTTAGAACTATTATTCCAAAATAAGTTTATGATTATAGGGAGTTGTAATTCTTATATTTGTCCTGCATTTTTGAGGCATTGCTTACATACGTCTGGGGGAATGGATTTTATTTCTAAAGAGTCATTGATTGACTCTTTAACTACTTCAAGTTCAAGAGTTAACTACTCATTCTTTCTCTACTTAACAAGGGTTCCAGAAGTCATGAGGAAGTGGCTGATGGAGAGCTTGGAAAAAGACGTTAGGAAAAGAGAAAGAGGAAATTAAATGTATGTTGCCTATTCACACTTAACCTTGTTCCCTTTAATTCCACAAATGTACTCATTCATTTAACAAGTATTTCTTGATTTATTTCTATGTACCACGCACCACGGCTATCACGCAACAGCAAACCAGACAGCCATACTGCCTGCCCCGTGAGGTTCGCCGTCAGTTGGGAAAGACAGAGTTGAGGACAGACAATTGAGTGAAGTGTTGTGAATCAGGCTGGAGACCTGGGGCAGGGGGTGGGTGTGGCTGGGGATAGTCCATAAAGTTTCCGCTGAGGAAGCAGTACTTACATTGAGACCCAGTAATGAGATCACCAGACAGCTGGCTTACAGATTTCTGGAATCCTTGAATTTTAATGTTGGGTGAACGTTTTGACACAACATTTTGCTTGTGTAAGACTTTGGAAAGGAACCGTGAGTCATGTGAATTTCTATATCATGGGTCAGCCAATTAATAAACACTGATTGAGCCCCTTCAATGTGTGAGGGCACTGGACAATGTGTGAGGTGTTTGGGCCAACTGAGAATCTATTCTGATATTTCAGATATCCAGGACTGATTGAATGGAAGAGATAGACAAAGGAAAAAAAAAGAACTTTGTGTCCATAGGTACTGACTAGGAGGATATAATTGATAATAATAATACCTTCTGGGCGTAATAAACTTATTCCAAACCATATTCTCATACGTTATTCATTGTTTTCCTCTCTCAATGAGTCTGCAGGGGAGGTAGGACAACAATTTTCTCCATTTTATAACAAAGGAAACAAATGTTGTGGAGATTAGTTAAGTGATTTGCCCAATGTCCAAAAACTTCCCAAACTAGGATTAGAACCCAGGCCTTCTGACACCAAGTCCAAGGTCCCCTCCACTCTGCCACCTTGCCTTTCCATGCTTGTAAGGAATGAAGTAGATAGCTGTTGTCTTTGCCTGCCCAGCATTTCTTTTTTCTGACTTTGGATCAGGGAGGCCCAACTGTCCTTTCCCCACCTTCAGGCCATGTAGTCCAGGTGGAGATAATCCCTCCTCACCTCTTGCTCCAGGGTGAGCACACGGCCAAGACCACTGTCAAGTCCTAGTGTGAACTGGATAAAGATCCCTCTCTCCTGCCACACACAGTCCTGCACCAGGATAAAGCCTTGCTGAATGCGGCCCTCGCTGGATTTCAGCCCCTGCTTGTCCTTTTTGCAATGAACAACCTGCACCAATATCTGTGGCCTTACTAATGAATGAGACCTAGCCAGTTCGGTTACGAGATGTGGATGTGACCCGAGCCAGGTCAGTGAGACAGTCTGAACCTTTGCTAGGATGACCAGGAAAGACAGGCTCTCTTCCCATTAGAATTGTTACACTGGTGGCCATGTTACCTTCAAGAAGGACCACCCAAGATTTCAGTTTACAGAAAGGAAAGAAAATAGGACAGATGGAGACAAAACTGTGATAACACTGAGCACCACACTTGGAGCCAGTGCTACCCCTGGACTCACAAGTTCTTGGAGACGGGGAGCTTTGCTTAATATTTTTCAAAGCTGAATCCCTCATGCCTAGAACAGTGCCTGACACAGGGGAAGCAATCAATAAATATCTGTTGGATAACTGAGCTGACAAATTCCTTTTTTGGTTTTGTTTTTTGTATATGTAACTGGTTTGCTGGAAGTCTCAATTCATTGGGGAGTATAAATAAAAAGTAACTTTATTTTTCCCAGTAACTGTTCTCTCATGTTCTCCTTTCTTACTGTTTAACAATTTCCTTGCAGCATGGCTAGGCACGGTGGCTCACACCTGTAATCCCAACACTTTGGGAGGCTGAGGTGGACAGATTGCTTGAACCCAGGAGTTTGAGACCAGCCTGGACAATGTGGCGAGAATCCTGTCTCTCCGTGCCGCCCCCCACCCCGCCCCCCCCCAAAAAAACCCAAACACAAAAAC
>NW_012108363.1:5964246-5978636 GCF_000951045.1 Mandrillus leucophaeus
AAAAAGAAAGAAAGAAAGAAAGAAAGAAAGAAAGAAAGAAAGAAAGAAAGAAAGAAAGAAAGAAAGAAAGAAAGAAAGAAAGAAAAGTATAGAATAGAATTTGGTGTCCATGAAATGTTTTGAGGCCCTAAATCACAAAGAACTCTTAATACTTTTTAGAAAAGGCAAGGCATTAAGACATCTTGATATAATACAAAGATATTATTATTGATACAGAGGCAGAATCATATTCACTGAAGTGTAAATTTCACCACATAGCTATGAGTTATAGGGCTGCATATAGAGTGGCCCATAATCATTTGGCCCTGAAAGGGTCATACGTTGGTAGAGAGATTGATGCAGGCAGATATTTCAATTTAATTTTTTCCAGTGACTGGGCTGGCTTATTGAATAAAAGAATTTGAAATCTTCATGCCCATCTAAAAATGGAATCTGGAATGTGAATTGACTTTCTGATTTGGCTTATACTATTAGTCATTCCCATGCATTAAAAATTAAACGTAGAAGAAAATCCAATAAATAATTCATGATGTTTTTGCTTGGGAAGAATTATTTCCTAATCTGACTTCAATGATAGCTTTCATTTTAGCAACAGGAAAAAAAGTGCATGACAAATACTACTACTCATGCTTGATTTTTATTACTCATTCTGGTTACTTGAGTAACAAAAGAGGTTCCTTAAACACTCATACACAGAATTTCCCCTGCAGATGTTTCAGACATAGTTTTCTTCTGCTGCACAGTAGTCTGTGAAGAAACGTTAAATTAGGAAGAGAATTCAAAGGATATCAAAGACTGAGCAATATCACGTCACTGATATATTTACACTATTTAAGGAAACCTTTTTCTTCTTCCTTTTTTCAACCTGCTTTTTTAGGTTGAAAAAGAAATCATTTTTATCCATGATTTTTTTTTTTTTTTGAAGATTTACTGCCTGTGCACACGTTTTTGGGCAAAATCTCAGTAACTCCTGGCCTATTGGATTTGACTCCTTATGGATATAATCCAAAAGTTACCCTCGTTTTTAAGTTACTATATTTGTAAAGAACAATTCTGTAAATATAGAATCTCAGGATGAGTACATGTAATATAAATCAGAACCTAGATAGAGTGATGTTATCTATATATCTGTATAAGCATAACCCATATGCCTTCACTCTCTAACTATATTTAGGCTGTATTTTACATGTCTGAAGTTGAACAACATCTTTTCCATCTACACATTCAGTTTTGCTCAGATTTATTTTAATTTTCCCAGTCAACCAGGCTTGACAATTTAGAATAATTACTGGCTGTTCTTCATTCTCCAAAAATAGTGGTCAACATATTGAGTGTTTATTCAGATCCAAATTATATGTTAAGCCTTTACATAAAATATTTTATGTCCTCTCAAAAATTATTTTAAGTCCATACTGTTATTCACATTTTATAACTGGGGAAACAGTCTTATGGGGATTAAGTAACTTACCCAAGGTCACATAGTTAGTGGTGGAGCCAGGACAGGAAGCCAGGAATGCAATGCAAGAGCTTATGTGCTTAACTCATTTTTCTATACTACCTCTCAATAACACCATCATATTGATCTATAGATTCATTTATTCATCTGTTAATGGATTCATTCATTCCACAAACACTTTTAAAAAAAATTTTACTTTCCATTGCAACGAAATCCACATTCGACACAAATGCTTCTTAAGCAATCATTTTCAAATCAGAGACTGTAGAGAGTGCTAGAAATTGATTAAGACAAGGTCCTTGCCCTAACAATTGAGGTAGCCAATTACATTAACGAAAAATTAAAGCATTATATAAGTGCTTTAGGAATGTTTTTTCTGTTCCTTTTTCTATAAATTTGGATGCTTTTACCTGCAAATAACTGGAAACCTCACTAATGAAATCTTAAACACTATGGAAATTTAATATCACATAGATAAATTTAGTTTG
This sequence comes from Mandrillus leucophaeus, assembly GCF_000951045.1. Lineage (NCBI taxonomy): Eukaryota > Metazoa > Chordata > Mammalia > Primates > Cercopithecidae > Mandrillus > Mandrillus leucophaeus. Next base: position 5,966,191 of record NW_012108363.1, read on the forward strand.
TTAATTTCAGGACCTCTTCAGGGGCTCATTGATGTCATTAAAAATTGTAATACTTTTAGTTCTTCTGTTTCACTATCCATAGCATATCCAAGAGATCTGTCCTCATGTTCACAAAATGGCTGCTGTGGTAGCAACCATCAAGTTCTCACACTACAGCATTTAAAACAGAAAGGAAAGAGATAAACAGAAAAGAGTGCTCTTTTTATATCTGCTCTCTCTTTTATCAGGGAAATTTTTTTTTCACCAGAAGCATCCAACAGACTACTCCTTATGTCTCAGTGGACAAAACTTGGGGTCACATGCCCAACTCCATAGCAATTTCTGACAAAAGAGAACAGTACTTGGCACAATGCCTTCTAAACAAAATCAGAGTTCTGTTAGCAATGAAAAGCATGGAAGGATGGCTAGCAGGTAGGCAACAATGGCCTTACCCCTCTTCCAATATGAGTGCCAAAATAGAGATATATAGAAAGTGCTGTGAAAGCATAAAGAAATGTTATACTCTGCCTAGGATAACTAGAGATAGTATTTTAGAGAATGTGACATTTAAGCTGGGGCCTTAAAGGGTAGGTAAGAGTTTACCAGGCAAAAGACAAATATCTCAGAAATCAGGACTGAGTGGACCTTAAAAAGTGTTTAGTACAAATTTCATTAAACACTTGCATTTCCTTCATAGTCATTTCCAAATCTGACATATTCCTTTCTATGGCCTCCAGCCAACTCAGAGCCATTTAATGCCTAGTCTCCTCACTTTGGCCAACAGTGATTAGACATGCTTAGGAGATCCAAGATAATATAAATATAAGAACCACATTGTTGCTAGCTGATTAAATGCTCTTTTGATCGAAAGAGATAACAAAAGACATAATAGAAACACTGTATGGAGCCTCAAATATCTTTTCCTTTTCTAGATACCTTTCTCCCTCTTCTCATCCTTCTCTTTTATTAACTATGTTACTCTCTTATTTTAGGGAATGCCAACACTGAAAAACTACAACTTACTTTGATTTTTCTGGTAGCACTGTCATAAAATTGTAGGACACCATGCGATAGAGACAAGAGCTCCATTTGCTCTTTATTCAGTGTTAAAACTGTATTCATTATTCTTTTTTGTGTAACAAATTATCCCAAAACTTGGTACCTTAAAACAAAAATAGGCTGGGCACGGTGGCTCACGCCTGTAATCCCAGCATTTTGAGAGGCCGAGGCTGGTGGATCACCTGAGGTCAGTAGTTCAAGACCAGCCTGGCCAACATGGTGAATCCCTGTCTCTGCTAAAAATACAAAAATTAGCCGGGTGTGGTGGCACATGCCTGTAGTCCCAGTTACTCTGGAGACTGAGGCAGGAGAATTGCTTGAACCTGGGAGGTGGAGGTTGCAGTGAGCTGAGATTCCATCTCAAAAAAAAAAAAAAACAAAAAACCCAAATAAGCATTTATTGGCTAGGCACGGTAGCTCATACCGGCAATCCCAGCACTTGGGGAGGCCAAGGTGGGTGGATCACCTGAGGTCAGGAGTTCAAGACCAGCCTGGCCAACATGGTGAAACCTTGTCTCTTCTAGAAATACAAAAATTAGCCAGTTGTGGTGGTGCAGGCCTGTAATCCCACCTTCTTGGGAGGCTGAGGCAGCAGAATCGCTTGAACCCAGGAGGCAGAGGTTGCAGTGAGCTGAGATTGCACCACTGCACTCCAGCCTGGGTGACAGAGCATGACTCTGACTCAATAAAATAAAATAAAATAGGCTGGGCGTGTGGCTCACACCTGTAATCTCAGCACTTTGGGAGTCCAACGTGAGTGGATCATCTGAGATCAGGAGTTCAAGACCAGTCTGGCCAACATGGTGAAACTCCGTCTCCATTAAAAATACAAAAATTAGCCATGCGTGGTAGTGGGTGCCTGTAATCCCAGCTACTTGGGAGGCTGAGGCAGGAGAATCGCTTGAACCTGGGAGGTGGAGGTTGCAGTGAACCAAGATCACACCACTGCACTCCAACCTGGGCAACAGAGCATGACACTGTCTCAAAAAATAAATAAAAAAGAATGACAATAAAATAAAATAAAATAAATTTGTCATCTCATACAGTTTCCGTAATTAAGGAATTCAGGAGTAGCTTAGCTGGGTGGCTTTGGCTCAAGGTCTGTCATAAGATTAAGATGTCCGCTGGGGCTTCCGTGACCTGCAGGCATGACTGGGGCTAGAGGATCTGCGTCCAATATGATCACTCTCATGGCTGTTGCCAGAGGCTGCCATCCTCTCCATGTGACCTCTTTATAGAGTACCTGGATATGCTAAACAGGCAGGTTAATGCAGCAGAGAAAACGTGGATTGTTAGAGGCTGATATGATAACTAGATTGCTAGATAAAATGAACTTGGATGCCAATTTTGTGTCATATATAAAGGAAAACAGCATATAGATTAAAGATCTAAATATAAAAGGTAAAATTATGGAAGTAATAGAAAAAATATAAAATAATGTCTTTGAGAACTTGGTGTGGGAAAGGATTTCTTAAACAAAATCCTAAAAGCACAAAATATAAGGTGAAAAAATGATGAATTTGACTACATTAAGAATTTCTGTACAAGAGAGGATATCAGAAACACGTTAATAGATGAGTCACAGACAAGAAGATATTTGCAATGTTTGAATATCTGCAATAAATAAGGGACTCTTGCAAATCAACATATGAAAAGCAGGAAATGCAAAAATTAAATTGTAAGTAATTTGAATGTAAGTAAACATCACAGATAGGGACAGCCAAAAGACTAAGTTTGTTTTATTTTATTATTTTTGTTTTGAGACAGGGTCTCACTGTTACCCAGGCTGTAGTGCAGTGGCTTGATTTTGGCTCACTGCAACTTCCACCTCCTGGGCTCAAGGGATCCTCCCACTTCAGCCTCCCAAGTAGCTGGGACTACAGGCTCGCCACCATGCCTGGCTATCTTTCTTTCTTTCTTCCTTTCTTCCTTCCTTTCTTTCTTTCATTCATTTATTTATTTATTTTTGGTATTTGTTGTATAGCTGGGATTTCACCATCTTGTCCAGCCTGGTCTCGAACTCCAACTTCAAGGGATCCACCCACCATGGCCTCTGAAAGTGCTGGGATTACACGTATGGGCAGCAGCACCCAGCCTAAAAGACTAAGTTTATGAAGAGGTGCTCAACCTATCCAATCATCGGAGAAGCACAAATTATTTTTTAAAAAACACCAGATACACTTCTATGTACCAACAAGATTGGCAAAACTTACTGAGTTAAACCAAGTGTTGGTATGGGAGTGGGAAAAGGCAAATCCTCCTGTGCTGCTATTAGGAGTCTGAAGAGGAACAGCCATGTGGGAGTGAAACTGTCCTTTAGTGAAAGTGTCTGTGCATGCCCATGACACAGCATTCCCACTCGTGGGTAGATCTCCTGAGAAACTGTCAAACAAGTTTATAGGGGACATGTCCATGACAATGCTGCTTCTAGTAAGAGCTCACTGGAGGCACCCTAGGAATCCATTATTAGAGGAATGGAGAAGTAAAAATCGAGCTTCATAAAGACAGAAAGCACTACTCGGGAGGCTGAGGCAGGAGAATCGCTTGAGCCCGGGAGGTGAAGGTTGCAGTGAGCTGAGATTGTGCCACTGCACTCCAGCCTGTGTGACAGAGTGAGAATCTGTATCAAAAAAATAAAAATAAAAATAGACGGAAAGCAGATTAGTGATTTCTAGGGACACGGGTGGGGTGAGGAGTAAGGAGGAATGAGGACTACTAATGGATTTGAGGTTTCTTCTTGAGATCGTGAAATGCTCTGGAATCAGATAGCGGTGATTGTTTCACAATGCTGTGAACATACAAAAAACCACTAAATTGTACAATTAAAAAAAAAAAAACTAGGCCTGCTGTGGTGGCTTATGTGTGTAATCCCAGCACTTTGGGAGGCCGAGGTGGGTGGATCACCTGAGGTCAGGAGTTTGAAACCAGCCTGGCCAACATGGCAAAACCCAGTCTCTACTAAAAATATAAAAAAATTAGCTGGGCCTGGTAGAGGGCTCCTATAATCCCAGCGACTCCGGAGGCTGAGGCGGGAGAATTACTTGAACCCAGGAGGCAGAGGTTGCAGTGAGCTGAGATCATGCCACTGCACTCCAGCCTGGATGGCAGAGTAAGGCTCCGTCTCCAAATAATAACAATATAATAAAATAAAAATTAAGTACTATAAATTTTCCCCAAGTAATTTTTAATTTGTGTGAGGTATATACTAGTAATTCACCTTTCTGATAGTGAAATACGGACACACCTAATTTTACTGTGTTTTTATTCCAATGTTTAATTTGCAGAAAAATTGAATACCCTTTTAACTTTAGCCAAATATGTTCACACACAGAATTTCTTACAATGTATTTTCCACAACTTTCCATAACTTGCTTAAACCTTCAACTTTATTCTGCCTAACTTAAAACAATCCTTTAACCTTTTAGGCAAGAAAATTTACAGTCACATGACTTCTTATAATCTTTTACCAGAAAAACACATTTCACTTTCCCTACACACCTTACATGTAGAACTACTTCTTCAGTAGTCTCAATTACGTGTTACAATGATAACTTTCAGCAATTTTGACTTTTAGTGAAAACCCTGGTTAGTAAGCAATTTTAACTATGTACTAGGTGTGGAGCCTAGGACCTCAACAGAAGTGCAGAGAAGGTCTGACTTTTTCTAGCATTGCTAGGGGGTATGGCTAACACCACATATCCCTAGACCTTATCTGGAATTTAATGTCTTCAAGGTAGGTAAATTGAACAATTTTCAAAAGTCAAAGAAGTAGTTTATGACCTTAAAGCATTTAGCAAACCTAGTATCTGGCCTGCATAATTTAGAACAAATGTTTACATTTTAAAAGATGTTTTTATTTTACTAATAATCTTTATTTATTTCCCTAAGGTTACTTAAGTCACATGAACTAAATAAAGCGCATTATACTTTTTACTTTTCTCACAAAATATTTGATTTAAGCACTTAATTATTATTATTATTATTATTTTTGAGATGGAGTCTTGCTCTGTCACCCATGCTGGAGTGCAATGGCAGAATCTGTGCTCATTGCAACCTCCGCCGCCTGGGTTCAAGCGATTCTCCTGCCTCAGCCTCCTGAGTAGCTGAGATTACAGGTGCGTGCCACCACTCCTGGCTAATTTTTTGTATTTTTAGTAGAGATGGGGTTTCACCATGTTGCCCGGCCTGGTCTCGAACTCCTGACCTCGTGATCCACCCACCTCAGCCTCCCCAAGTGCTGGGATTACAGGTGTTAGCTACCGTGCCTGGCACACTTAATTGTTTTTAAGTCAATTAATCAAAGCTCTTTTATAGGTAAACATCACACACATAATACATATAAATACATAGACAAGTCTGGGCACGGTGGCCCATGCCTGTAATCCCAGCACTTTGGGAGGCCGAGGCGGGTCACCTGCAGTCAGGAGTTCGAGACCAGCCAGGCCAACACGGTGAAATCCCATCTCTACTAAAAATCCAAAAACGAGCTGGGAGTGGTCACCTGTAATCCCAGCTACTTGGGAGGCTGAGGCAGGAGAATCACTTGAACTCGGGAGGCGGAGGTTGCAGCGAGCCGAGATTGCACCATTGCACTCCAGCCTGGGTGACAAGAGTGAAATTCCATCTCAAAAAAAAAAAAAAAAAAGATAGGTAGATGATAAATGACTCTTTCCCTAAGCCATGAATTGAACCCTGAACCTGGGCCACCACTGTGAAAAGAGAAAGCACAGCCACATGGTTAGGTTACAAGGTCAAGCTTCCAAGGATGTACAAGAGAAGAGGGAAACCTCACCCAGTTTTTTTCAGGGACCTGCAGCAAAGTTCGTAACTGACCAGGTTGCTGGGCCATCTTGAACAGCAGGCTTATAGGTGTCCTAAGCCCATGTTCTATCCTAACATACCCCTGTTTATGACAGAAAAATACAGAACGACACACAAAATGTACCAGACTGACTACAGTTTAAGACTAGCTTCACAAACCCTTTCTTCCATTAATCAAAACTTTGCAAGAAATAGTGATTTTTACCATTCCTACAACCAGTTTGCACATACAGAGAGAGGAAAGCATTGCCTGAGGCAGGGTGGGGAAGGTGAGGCGCTCAGGGAAGCCAGAGAAAGACCCACCCATTGCAGCAACTGAAAAGTTCAGGTGGCCTCTTCTCGGTACTGAAGGGATCTTTTCCAGCAGTCCCATCAGCTCTCAAGTGTCCCCTTTAGGGGAGGAAAAAGCTCCCTGTGTCCCGTGATTCTGTACATGCCTAACCGTGTCACCCACAGCTGTCAGCAAAGAGTACAAGGCAGAGTATTTCAAAGAGAATAGCAGTTAACATCCCGTAGTGCCAAACCTGTTCTTAGCCAAAAGGTACTTTAACAAAAGGGACCTCTAACACCCTAAATCTTAGAAGGGACTCTAACCCTCCTAAGTCAGGCCTCTAAACCAAGGATGGTCAAGCATTCCTGCCTTTTATTAAGAGGCGCCTCTAACCCACACTGTCTTAGGCAAGGCTCTAATTCTTCTAAGTTGGGCCTCTAACCCAATCCCATTCTTTATATGGATACTCCACCACTTGCCCAAAGTCGTCCAATCAGTGCTGTAGTCTATGTCCTTTGGGACAGGGGTCCCCTCAGTATCATGCCTTCAGGGTTCACTGGAAAGACGTTACTAGACCTTACCACATACCTGAAGTTAGCCTTTGGGTTGGGGGTTTCCACAGTATAGTCGATTCTGTGGTCAACAGAAATATGTTACAGGACCCCACCACTTACCGCGGGTTTCTGCACTAAATTCCCATCTGGGTCACCAGAAAGATGTTACAGGAAAGGGGTCCAGATCCAGACCCCAAGAGAGGGTTCTTGGATCTCACACAAGAAAGAATTCAGGGTGAGTTCATAAAGTGAAAGCAAGTTTGTTAAGAAAGTAAAGGAATAAAATAATGGCTACTCCATAGACAGAGCAGCCCCAAGGCCTGCTGGTTGCCCATTTTAATGGTTATTTCCTTTTTAGACCATATAGGGTAACTTCCTGATGTTGCTATGGCATCTGTAAACTGTCATGGCATTGGTGGGAGGGTAGCAGTGAGGGTGACAAGAGGTCTTTCTGGTTGCCATCTTGGTTTTGGTGAGTTTTAGCTGGCTTCTTTATTGCAACCCGTTTTATCAGCAAGGACTTTATGACCTGTATTTTGTGCCAGCCTCCTATCTCCTCCTGTGACTTAGAATACCTTAACCATCTGAGTGTGCAACCCAGTAGGTTTCAGCCTCATTTTACCCAAAACCTACTCAAGATGGAGTTGCTCTGGTTCACACAGCTCTGACTGTTGTGGGAAGTCAGGGACCCCGAACAGAGGGACTGGCTGAAGCCATGGAAGAAGAACATAAATTGTGAAGATTTCATGGACACTTATTAGTTCCCCAAATTAATTCTTTTATAATTTCTTACGCCTATCTTTATTGCAATCTCTGAACATAAATTGTGAAGATTTCATGGGCACTTATCACTTCCCCAATCAATACCCTTGTGATTTCTTATGCCTGTCTTTACTTTAATCTCTTAATCCTTTCATCTTCGTAATCTGAGGAGAATGTATGTCGCCTCCTGCACAAATGCGTGAGGTTTGCGTTAACTGTACAAATTGTTTGTAGAGCATGTGTACTTGAACAATATGAAATCTGGGCACCTTGAAAAAATAACAGCAATATTCAGGGAACAAAGTAGATAACCTTAAACTCTGACTGCAGGTGAGCCGGGTGGAACAGAGCCATATTTCTCTTCTTTCAAAAGCAAATAGGAGAAATATCGCTGAATTATTTTCCTCAGCAAGGAACATCAATGAGAAAGAGAATGCGCCCCTCAGGGTAGGCCTCTGAAATGGCCGCTTTGGGGGCAGCTGTCTTTTATGAAGGGATGAAATCAGCCCCGGTCTCCTGTAGCGCTCCCAGGCTTATTAGGACAAGGAAATTCCCGCCTAATAAATTTTGGTCAGACCCTTTGTCTGCTCTCAAACCCTGTCTCCTGATAAGATGTTATCAATGACAATGCATGCCCGAAACTTCATTAGCAATTTTAATTCCACCCTATCCTGTGGTCCTGTGATCTTGCGTGCCTCCATTTGCTTTGTGATATTCTATTACCTTGTGAAGTGTGTGATCTCTGTGACCCACACCCTATTCATACACTCCCTCCCCTTTTGAAAATCGCTAATAAAAACTTGGTGGTTTCACGGCTCAGGGAGCATCATGGAACCTGCCGACATGTGATGTCTCTCCCGGAAACCCAGCTTTAAAATTTCTCTCTTTTGTACTCTTTCCCTTTATTTCTCAGACCAGCCGACGCTTAGGGAAATAGAAAAGAACCCACATTGAATATTGGGGTTGGGGTTTCCCCTGATATCTGACAACTTGATTTATTTGTTTGCCTCTTTTATTAGCTTTTGCTCATGCACACAGTTGACTCTCCCATTTAAACCTTACTACTGTGGTTCTGAAAGTGGGGTATGGGGACTGACACTCTTAGAGAGTCAGTTAGGTTAAAACTATTTTCATAATAATCCTAATGCAATATTTGCTATTTTCACTTCATTCTCTTGTGAGTGTAATGTGGGGGAAAAGACCATTTTTTTCCCCATGAAAATGTGTTACTAATAATGGTTTTATTATTGTTTTAAATGAGTTAATAGCTATTTTTAAAATTTCAGTTTTTGTTTATAACTTAGTAAATATTGAGAGATAAAATCCAAATGAAAAAAGCTCTTTGGGGATCTTCAGTAGTTTTTAATGGTATAAAGAGTTTTTGAAATCAAAAAAAGTTTGAAAATCATTGCTCTTGTCTATCTGCCAGGTATAAGAACTCCTGTTGACCACATTTGATACCACAGGATTAGACAATGAATTGGAGTTGGTCTTCTTTGAGTGATAAATTGTCTTGATTGCAAAAATCATCTACATCAAGATAAACTATAGCTTTTGGCCAGAATGTCATTTAGAAATGCAACAAATGTTAATACAGGATTTCTTTTTGTTTTTCTTGGTGATGTGTAATGGAAATAAACACAATCCTAATAAAAGGAGAAGCATAAACATGGAAAGGATTTGGAAGAGTGTCTAGCATAAGAGTAAGCCCTTAACACAGGTAGTGATTATTACTATTTTATTATTACCCTATTACAGTTGCTATTCAGTTATTTATTCAACAAGTATTTATTGAGTACTATATGCCAGGCTCAATGATCTGCATTGGGGATTCAGTGATGGGCAAAACACAAACAGTTCTGCCTTCAAAGACTTTATAGTCAAGTGGGAGAGGCAGTGGAATCATCACAGTGAAAATTCTAATTACAAATCGTCGTAAGCAAACGAAGTGATAGAGGTATAAGTAGACCAAGATTAGATCTGATTTTCAGAGTCAGTAAAAGCTTCTCTGAAGAAGTCCCAGTTGAGCTGCACTGAAAACTGGGTAGGAGGAATTAAGGAGACACAAAGAGTAGCACACTCAGCATGTTTAAAGACCCTTCAGTAGAAAAAGAATGATGAGGGGGCCAATGTGGCTGAAACCCAAAGACTCAGGGCTAGAGTGGTAACTGTTTAATGGCAAAAACCACAATTATGTTTGCACCAACCTAGTAGTAGTAGTAGTAGTAGTAGTAATAGTAGTAGTAGTAGTAGGTTAGATCCCAAGTCATTTGGGGATTTTAAGGCTTTGTCAAGGATTTTACACACATATCACATATCAGTGGGCAGCCATGGAAAGCTTTAGGAAAAGTGTGACAACCTTAGATTTGTATTTTCAAAAGATAGCTGGAGTGTAGTGAGGCAAGGCTGACAAACAGGGAGATTATTTAAAGCTTTAGGAAAAGTGTGACAACCTTAGATTTGTATTTTCAAAAGATAGCTGGAGTGTAGTGAGGCAAGGCTGACAAACAGGGAGATTATTTACAGGGCTTTGGCAGTAACCAGGTGAAGGATGGTGGGAGCCTGGACCAGAGTAATGGCAGTAAAGACCCAAAGGAGTGGATGAATTCGGGATGTATAATATTTTGGAAGTAGGGCCACAGGACCTGGTGATTAATTGAAAGCTTAACTAGAACAAGAACTGCACAAAGTCGAAGGCTTTTCCCAGCAAGATTAGCTAATGGGTTATCGGTAAGTTGCAAAATCTCCCCCATTCTCCCTTGGCAAAGATTCAAAAGTCCTGGTGATACTCAGGGCCGACAGATTACTTAGGCCGCACAAAGCCAGTGCACAAGGCCATCGCGTGTCTTAACACCAAAGACTTTATTCCCTGGAGGTCAGCGGACTGGAAGCACAACGTTTCCTGGGCAACGCCATTGTCGCAGCTCCAGGCAGGGAAAAGATGACTAAAGACAATGCTGGGAGAGAACTCTGCAAGAGAGGGAGAGTCTGAGCGAAAATGGGCAACTCGCCCTGAGGCTCCAGCCATCACCGGGTGATTTGAGGACTCAGCGCGAGCCGAGAGTATGGGCTGGGAAGAGCCACAAAACCCACCTGTGATTGGCTGGACAGGAGTATTGGTTGCTTGTGATTGGGTGAGGCTGAGACAGAGCTGTGTTTTGAACCGCATAGGGTTCTGGGTAGCAAAGGCCTTGCAAGGGTCTTAACCGAAACAGGGAGGGGGAAGGTCGCCAACAAACGGCGGAGCTAACAATCCAGGCCGGGGCATCCCCCAACCCCCATGGAGAGAACTAGGCAGGAGCCGCTGCCTCAGCCGCTCCCCTTGAGTCCGGCTCCGTCCCTGCTGCCGGTTGAGGGCACTTCCTTTTGGGCAGTGGCTGTGGAGACCCCTCCGTCACTGCCCACGCCATGCGCGGCCGCCATTGCTACTGTGGCCTCCTAGTGTAGGGAGGCTTTGGTGCTCTGTGCTGCCCAGCGGCTGCTGGAGGTGAAGCCGGAGAAGGTGTTGCTGCTACCACGGCCCCACGCTCTAGACAAGGGCTCCGCTCTGTCTCTTATACACATCTAGATGTGTATAAGAGACAGCTGGAGGTGAAGCCGGAGAAGGTGTTGCTGCTACCACGGCCCCACGCTCTAGACAAGGGCTCCGCTTTCTCTCCCAGCTGCAGTTCAGGCCTGTCCTGCGGCCCCTGCCGCCCGCCGGCCGCGTCCGAGGGCGCCCCCTGCAGGCCCAAGTTGCCCGGTGCAGCCCCGGGCGCTGCACGTCAAGGCCAAGAAGCAGGAGCTAGGGCCTTGCCTGGACCGGTCGGTGGGGCCTCGGGGGGCCGTCGACACCGGTCCTAGAGCCTCCATTGCGGTCAAGTTGGAAGGCCTCGGGCCGGCCGTCGACTATTCCGAGGGAACGAGAAGGGCAAGCTGGAGGAGGAGGATGCAAGGTGGGGAAGGCAAAAGCCCGGCGGCCATCCGAGAAGGTGTGATCAAAATGGAGGAACCTGAGAGACTCCTGGAGGACTGCAGGCTTGGCGCGGAGCCCGCGTCCAATGGCCTGTTTCGTGGCAGTGCGGGGGTCATCTTGGCCCCAACGTCCGGTGCCTTTGGGCCACACCAGCAAGACCTCAGGATCCCTTTGACTCTCCACACGGTCCCCCCTGGGGCCCGGATCCAGTTTCAGGGAGCTCCGCCTTCAGAGCTGATAAGATTGACCAAAGTCCCCCTTACACCAGTGCCTATTAAAATGCAGTCCCTACTGGAGCCTTCTGTAAAAATCGAAACCAAAGGTGTCCCGCTCACCGTGTTGCCCTCAGATGCAGGTATTAGACAGCAGGGGAGTCGGGTTTTCGAAACTGCGCCTGTGTTGCCCTACAGGGCGTGTCAGCAGTTTTCAAGTCTACTACAAAAGTAACGTCATGGAACTGATTCTTTTCAGGACAGAGTCTGCACAGGTATCACTTCTGATCGACTTGTATATATAGCAGTAAAATACACCAACGCCTTCAAAATTCTGAAGTATTTTTTTTAAAAGTCGAATTTAAGGCCTAGTGTTTAGATAGGACTAATTTTTGTGCACAAAAAGAGAAGTATTCTTGATAGACATTTGCCTGGTCCTCTAGCTAGAAATTGGGGCCTTTAGTTTCCCTGCTCTGTTAAGTCGCTTCCATGGCGAGGTGTACCCTTGGGCCAAGTGACAGGATGAAGAGAGAAAAAAGGCAATCAAGATTTTCCTCTTCCACTTTTCAGAACGCAGATCCTTTGGTCAGATAAAAGGATTCTGCTGTGTCAGAGTTTTTAAGTGCTTTTCTGGCTACTACTGATAATGCTGCTACCAAAAAAAACATTATTTTTTCTTTTTTTTTTTTTTTTTTTCTTGAGACGGAGTCTCACTCTGTCGCCAGGCTGGAATGGCGCGATCTTGGCTCACTGCAACCTCCGACTCCCTGGTTCAAGGGATTCTCCTGGTTCAGCCTCCCGAGTAGCTGGGATTACAGGCACGTGCCTCCAAG
>NW_012108363.1:5980296-5987796 GCF_000951045.1 Mandrillus leucophaeus
CCAGCTAATTTTTTTGTATTTTTAGTAGAGACAGGGTTTCACCGTGTTAGCCAGGATGGTCTCGATCTCCTGACCTCGTGATCCGCCCACCTCAGCCTCCCAAAGTGCTGGGATTACAGGCGTGAGCCACCGTGCCCAGCCTAAATCTCTTTTTAAATATTCAGAATTGGACATGGTGTGACCAGGATTTCATATCCTAAGAGGGAGAGATTAAGGTTGAGGGCTCTTGAGAGGGTCCATGGCCTTTTCCCAAACAGTTCACTCTGTTCTTTTGGACTCAGAGTAGAGTGGCCTTTTACTCGGACAACCCAGGAAGAAGGTCTGTGGAGGCTTGAATGCAGTCCTATAGTAGGGGAGAATGAAATAGCCCCACAGCCTAACAGCCTGGCTTGGAACAGGGATTCTAGGCCTCTACTTGATTTCATGAATCTTTAACTTTTCCACTCCAAAAGTGAGGAATCACTTTCTTTCCAAAGTCAATTAAATTTGGTTTGAGAAGTTTCTGTGAAGTTTATAATACCCTGTCAGATAAACAGGGACATGCTGTTGGCCCTGAGGATTTCTCAGAATGACCTCTGTTGAAATGGTGATGTCATTACAAATCCCAGGGGCAGGTAACTCTTGATCTTGAAGCACGCAGCCCTGCTTTCCTATCTTGGAATGTTAAATCCAAATTCCCTTAGAGGCCAAGCGCAGTGGCTCATTTCTGTAATCCCAGCACTTTGGGTGGCTGAGGTGGGAGGATCACTTGAGCCTAGGAATTTGAGACCAGCCTGGGTGTAGGGAAAAGAAAGAGAGATCAGACTGTTACTGTGTCTATGTAGTAAAGGAAGACATAAGAAACTCCACTTTGATCTGTACTAAGAACGTTGTTTTGCCTTGAGATGCTGTTAATCTGTAACTTTAGCCCCAACCCTGTGCTCATAGAAACATATCCTGTATGGAATCAAGGTTTAAGGGATCTAGGGCTGTGAAGGATATGCCTGGTTAACAATATGTTTACAGGCCATATGCTTGGTAAAAGTCATTGCCATTCTCCATTCTCCATTAACCAGGGGCACAATGCAGTGCAGAAAGCCGCAGGGACCTCTGCCCAAGAAAGCCTGGGTATTGTCCAGGGTTTTCCTCCACTGAGACAGCCTGAGATATGGCCTCGTGGGAAGGGAAAGACCTGACCGTCCCCCAGTCCGACACCCGTAAAGGGTCTGTGCTGAGGAGGATTAGTATAAGATGAAGACCTCCATCTCCTGCATGTCCCTGGGAACGGAATGGTGTGAAACCCGATTGTACATTCATTCTATTCTGAGATAGGAGAAAACCGCCCTGTGGCTGGAGGCAAGATATGCTGGTGGCAATGCTGCTCTGTTACTCTTTGTTATACTGAGATGTTTGGGTGGAGAGAAGCATAAATCTGGTTTAGGTGCACATCCAGGCATAGTACCTTCCCTTGAACTTATTTGTGACACAGATTCCTTTGCTCACGTTTTCCTGCTGACCTTCTCCCCAATATCACCCTGTTCTCCTGCCTCATTCCCTTTGCCAAGATAGTGAAAATAGTAATCAATAAATACTGAGGGAACTCGGAGACCTGTGCTAGTGCGGGTCCTCCATATGCTGAGCGCCGGTCCCCTGGGCCCACTGTTCTTTCTCTATACTTTGTCTCTGTGTCTTATTTCTTTTCTCAGTCTCTCATTCCACCTGACGAGAAATACCCACAGGTGTAGAGGGGCTGGCCCCATTCACCTGGGCAACATAGGGAGACTCCTTCTCTACAAAAAGTTAAAAAAAAAAAAAAAAAAAAGCCCAGCATGGTGGTGCACACCTGTAGTCCCAGCTATTTGGGAGGCTGAGGTGGGAAGATCACTTGAACCCAAGGAGGTTGAAGCTGCAGTAAGCTATGATGGCACCACTGCACTGCATCCTGGGCAACAGGGTCTCACTCTGTTGCCAAGGACACAGTGCAGTGGTGCCTCAATAAATAAATAAAAACAGGGAAAAAAAAGTCCTAAGAATCCATTAACTTCCACCTCTGAATTGTGGCCCAATATCACCTAGGAAGGAGCTCGGGATGAATATTGAGAGGTGTGGATTCCCTCCTGACTCTTCCACCACTTGACTTTGACTTCAGGCAGACCCTGGAATTTTTCTGAAATTCTGCCTACTCTGTAAAATGGGAGTCACAGTGCCATTTGTGCATAGGAATGCACCCCACAGACCTCTAATTACAAAAAGCAAAATTGACTATGGGCTCCCAGCTGTTGCACTGTGAAATCCATCATCATGTTTATGCTGAGACCAGATTTCCTTTAAGCTTTTTCTAGCTAGTTCCTGGGCATAGAAGGGATACTAAGGCAGGCCCATTTCTGGGAGACATGATAGACTTGCCCTCGGCCAAACATTTGTAATGACTTTTCCCGAAGGAAAAAAAAAAAAAAGGATGTTTTGTTGACTGAGCTGGGCAATGCCAAGCTGGTGGCTTCTTTTTTTCTGTTTCTGTTTTTTTTTTGTTTTTTTTTGAGATAGGATCTCACTCTGTTACCTAGACTGGAGTGCAGTGGTGCAGTCACGGTTGCCACCTCAGCCTCCCAAGTAGCTGGGACTACAAGCGTGTGCCACCACACTTGGCTAATTTTTTTTTTAAGTGACAAGAGCGAAACTCTGTCTCAAAAATAAATAAATAAAGTTTTGCACGTATTTTATGAAGCCCATAAAGGGCATCTTAAGGGTCTATGCTCTTAGAACATTTCTGGAAGGATACACAGAAATGGTTATTGCTGTGGCCCTGGAGTGCAGGAGGGGAATTTTCCTTTATTGAATACCCTTTAAATGGAATTTTATCTATAGTGCACGTGTTATGATTTTAAAGTTTTTAAACTTGTTAGTTATTTTAAAGGAATTGCTGTTCTAACACGTTGCAGTGATCACAAACTCGCATCTCTTCAGGGGCCAGGGAGATTCAGTGTACTTGGGTTTAAGGAGATGGCAGTGGTGGAGCGGCAGCTAACTGCAGCTTCCATACCACACCCAAAGTGCTTAAATTCAATACCATGAGAAGCATAGTGTTTGATCAAATCAATGTCCCACTATTGGTCCCAGGAGTACTATCAATTAGCGACCTCTGCTTAGAGTGATAGTGACAGGTTTTATCTGAAAACCTTTCAGAGGAGTCAATGATCCCTTAGTGAAGTATGCAGAATCTCTAAAGCAATGAGGGGTTGGGGGGACCACCATGGAAATTACCTGAGAGCTCCAGAGAATATGGCTGGTTCTGCATAATGCAATTTTGACACAGAAAGGGTTATCCATCCAGGCCTCTGTTTTCTGACGTGTCCAGCCCCTGCCTGATGGAAACTCCTAGTCTGATGGGAGATGGACAGAGTCTAGTCTTGGAAGGCAGAGTTCATGTCATGGCAGGCCCTGAAGGGTCTGAGCTGAATTTCCTCAGGTAGAAATGAGGGGAAATCTATATTCCTTTCAGGGTGAACAGTAGAATCAAAAGTTCTGAGGTGGGCCAGGCATTGTGGCTCACACCTGTATTCCCAGCACTTTGGGAGGCCCAGGCAGGAGGATCACTTGAGGCCAGGAGTTCAAGACCAGCCTGGGCAACACAGTGAGACCCCTGTCTCTACAAGCAGTAAAAAAAATTATCGGGGCATGGTGGCACATGCCTATAGTCCTAGTTACTCAAGAGGCTGAGGTGGGAGGATCACTTGAGGCCAAGAGTTCAAGACTGTGGTGAGCTGTGATCATGCCACTGTACTCTAGCCTGGGCAATGAGAGGAAGAGGAGGGGAAGGGAGGGAAGGGGGTGGAAGCGAGAAGGGGAGAGGAGGAGGGAGGTGTGGGGGGAAAGAAAGGAAGGAAGAAAAATGGAAGAAAGGAAGAACAAAAGGAAGAAAGGAAGGGAGGGAGGGAGGAAGAGAGGAAGAACGTGAATTCCAAGGTGGAAAATCAAGGGGCCTGTTTGGAGAAGAGAGAGAATTCATGGGATCTGGCTCAGGGGAAGAAGTATGGGAAATCAGGTTGAAAAGGCAGGTTCCAGGGAATCAAGCCCCCCCAGCCTTCTAATATGACAAAGCTGAGGAAGAATTCTTCCTGGTGATCATTTCATTCTTGTGTAGTGAGTGCACTCAGCCCCCCAGAAGTAACTGTGGAGGGCTTGGTTGGAACCCCAGTGACCAACCATTGCTCCCGACCAGGTTCTCAACAGGCACGTGCTGGCTTGGGATGCTCCAAGGCCACCTGGAGGATATGGATCTATCTCAACCCAATTTCCTCCTCCTAGGGGATGAACTGAATATGAGGGAAGAGAGCGAACAGATCAATGCTCGGAAAGGGAATGTATGTTGCTCAGGGTCTCAGAGCAAATTGAGGAATCATAGAGGCTGAACTCCCACCTCTAGATTCTTATTCCAAGGCTCACTCCCCAGCACCAGGCGGCCTCTTGAAGTGTATGTGTCAACTCCAGGTACAACACAACAATTACCATTCTCAATAAAACCCCCTTCCCATTCACCCACAAGATGCTAGGCCTTGGGCTAGGTTCTTGTCAAGCTAACTGGGTTCTCGGAACAAGCCTATAAGGTAGGTACTACAATTATTCCCAGTTTCCAGATGAGGAAGGTGAAGCTCCAAGGGGCAAAATGACATTCTTCTGCAAGGCAGAGCCGAGATTCCAAATCAGAGCCATTTGACTGCAAAGATCATGCACATCAGATAAAGGAAACCTCACTGAAGCAGGGAGGGACACACACAGCCTTCCAGGTTTGTGAACAGCATTTCCAGAGGTCAAAGGATTGCACAGAGAAAATACTGTGCAAACCAGATTCTCCCCGTAAAGCCCAAAGGAGGCATCCTGCCTTCAGCCAGAGCCAGAGGCACCAGACTCCAACAGCTGATTCCTGTTTCATCTGATTCCTGTTCTTCCTACTCCCCTCTCCACCACCCCAAGACTATTCAAATATAAGCTTTGGCTGGGTGCAGTGGTTCACACCTGTAATCCCAGTACTTTGGGAGGCTGAGGTGGGCAGATCACCTGAGGTCAGGAGTTCAAGACCAGCCTGGCCAACATGGCGAAACCCTGTCTCTACACAAATACAAAAATAAATAAATATATATTTATTTATATGCTAGGCCTTGGGCTAGGTTCCTGTCAAGCTAACTGGGTTCTCAGAACAAGCCTATATATATATGTGTGTGTGTGTAGATAAATAGATAGATAGATAGATAGATAGATAGATAGATAGATAGGCATGAGAGTGGGTACCCGTAATCCCAGCTACTTGGGAGGCTGAGGCAGGAGAATCGCTTGAACCCAGGAGGCGGAGGTTGCAGTGAGCTGAGGATCGTGCCTTCATGAAAGCAGAGGATTTCAGTCAGTTTTGTTCACTAATTTCCAGCAGCTACAAGAGTGCCTGGTACATATAAGGAGCTATTAATAAATAAACGTGTTGGATGATGTGGAAGGTGAATGTTTTTTAGCTACAGGGAGTTTTTGTTTGTTTGTTTTTTGACATAGGGTTTCCACTCTCTCATCCAGGTTGAAGTGCAGTGGTGCGATCTTGGCTTACTGCAGCTTTGACCTCCTGGGCTCAAGTAATCCTCCCACTTCAGCTTCCCGAGTAGCTGGGAGTACAGGCATGTGCCACCACACCAGGCTTATTTTTCGTTTTTTTTTTTTTTTTTATTTTTTGTACAGACAGGGTCTCACTATGTTGCCCAGGCTGGTCCCAAACTCCTGGCCTCAAGTGATCCTCCCACCTAGACCTCCCAAAGTGCTTGGATTACAGGCATGAACCACTGCGCCTGGCCAAACTTAGACTATCGCACAAAGCTCCTGTATAGGGGTACTTCCATTAGCTGGGAGACCCAACTTGAATGACAGTGGCTTGGTGACAGAAGATTTGAAAATGCTCCTGGATGAGCCCACTGGATAAGGAATACCACTGGGAATCACTTTGGAAAGTGATAAACACATTAGTCAAGTTAAACTCTCCCTGAGTGATCATTTTGGATAAGCCTGGACTTTCTTGCTTTGCTCAGAGCAGGATTTGTTCCCTTCCACTCAGCAGACCTTCGTGAAGCATTATGTGTGCAAAGCTCAGTGCCACGTCTCAGATCTGAGAAATGGAAGGAAGTGCAGAAACCACCCACCAGCCCCACCATTCCTGAAGAGCAAGTGGGAGAGCTGAAACCCAGAGAGAGGTTACTGAGGGAGGCAGGAGGTCCCAGTCCAAGGCCTGCCCCTGGCTCTGTCCCCTCGGCCCTCATAGGTCTGCAGACTTTCAAAGTCAGCAGCTGGACCAGGCCCAGAATTCTAATAGGCAGAGTAACACTTCCTGACTTAACAAAGGGCTGGGCTGGAAAGTGTTCCTGCTAAGGGTCTCCAGGAATTAAATGACTTTGGTGGCCATGCACGGTGGCTCATGCCTGTAATCCCAGCACTTTGGAAGGTCAAGAAGGGAGGATCACCTGAGGTCAGGAGTTCGAGACCAGCCTGACCAACATGGCGAAACCCCTTGTCTACCAAAAATACAAAAGTTAGCCAGGTGTGGAGGCACATGCCTTTAATCCCAGCTACTCAGGAAGCTGAGGTACGAAAGTCACTTGAACCTGGAAGGTGGAGGTTGCAGTGAGCCGAGATTGTGCCATTGCACTCCAGCCTAGGCGATAGAGTGAGACTCCATCTCAAAAAAAAAAAAAAAAAAGAAAAAGAAAATGCCATGTAGGAAATGACATACAGATAAGCCTTGAAGGATGAAGAGAGAGCTAAAGGGGCATTTCAGATGAAGGATCTTCACAAATAAAGCTACAGTGTGGGGACTATCCGGGTGTAGTCTGGAGAGCAGGCAGAACAGGAAGTGGGGACTACTGGAAGGCTACTGGAGCCATCATGGTGAGAACCACTGGAAATGATGAGCCCTGGGCTTAGCGCTTTACATCCTCATGCTAGACCTTGGAGGTAGGTTCCCTTACTACTACTGCATTCTTTCAGATAAGGAAACGGAGGTTCAAGGAGGTGACAAAGTCACAAGGCTGACTGGTGGTAGAAATAGCACTTAAGCCAGGTCCTTCTGATGCCTCCCCCCGACCTCCTTACCACTGGGATGCCAGGCAGTGGCATTACTGAGGCCTTCCCATCTAAGGTACCACTGTCCCAGCACACTTGGCCTGGCATGTCACTTCAGACATGTGGGCAACAAGAGGTCAATCTTTGCCTTAAGCATGGAAGCTAGCTTGATCCCACCTTTTCGAGTTGAGCATCTACGAGACTATCAGGACCTCCTTCACCAGAATAGAGGGCATGCATGGGCAAGGAATATGAGGATTGCTGAGGATTTGTTATGCTCCGCTGTCTGCTGGTTTCTGTTTATTGTTCTATAGTTGTGTAGGTTGTAGTTCCTAGTTCTCCTCTGGTCACACTGGTGTCATCATGACTCTGGGGCAGATCCCTTTGCCAGAAGTAGGGTGGTTGGTCTTTCTTGGGAGACTGGAGTTTAAA
>NW_012108363.1:5991125-5992204 GCF_000951045.1 Mandrillus leucophaeus
GCCCGCCTCGTCCTTCCAAAGTGCGTGAGCCACCGTGCCTGGCTTACCACCATTTTCTAGTCCACTCCATGACAGCAGGCTTTTTGGCCTCTCTCAACTAGTGATTTTACCTTGAGCATGACTCTTACCAATCAGGGTTTCTCAACCTTGACATTACTGACATTTTGAGCGAGGCAGTTCTGTGTGGTGGTAGGCTGTCCCATACACTGTGGGATATTCAGCAGCATCCCTGGCCTCTACCTATTAAATGATAGTAGCACCACTATCATTGTAATATCAAAAATGTAATAATCAAAATGTCTCCAGACATTGCCAATATCCCCTGAGGGGCAAAACCTCTTGAGGACCGCAGCCATAGATGAAGCAGTAGCAGCCATCATTCACTGTTCTTAGAGCATACTCAGGGGATGCCTAAGATGCTAGAACCTAGCTGTCCTTGAAATCCGTGGCTAGCCAAAGACGCCTCTTCCCCTAATGTGATCACATTTTTAGAGAGACAGAAACACTGCCACATTGTCACAGAAGCCTTCAAATCCTCTGAGTTCCTACAAGCTGGTATCTCCGCTAGTCACTGGGTCTATAAACTGGAGAAACCAGTGTCTGTCCTTAGGGAGAATATCCTGCATGACGGTTAGTCAGACTGGGGTTTGTAACTCTGCAGTGACTCACAGTGTGATCCTAGTGAAGTTCCTCCATTTCTTTTGAGTCTCAGTTTTTGAACTATTAAATGGGGGTAATAATGCATAATAGGTGTCAGGTACCTAAAACATATAAGGTCTCCGTATAGCTTTAAAAGGAAGCTTCTGAGACCAAGTGCAGTGGCTCATGCCTGTAATCCTAGAACTCTGGGAGGCTGAGGCCAGCAGATGACCCCAGGTCAGGAGTTCGAGACCAGCCTGGCTAACATGGTGAAATCCTGTCTCTACTAAAAATACAAAAATTAGGTGTGCTGGCACATGCCTGTAGTCCCAGCTACTTGGGAGGCTGAGGCGGGACAATCGCTTGAACCCAGGAGGTGGAGGTTGCAGTAAGCTGAGATGGTGCCACTGCACTCCAGCCTGGGTGACTCCATCTCAAAA
>NW_012108363.1:5992254-5993822 GCF_000951045.1 Mandrillus leucophaeus
TTAACAGTGATTGTCCCTAGCCAATCATGCTGCTACTCTGTCTTATTTTTCTTATTTTATTTTATTTTTATTTCTTTGAGACGGGGTCTCACTCTGTTGCCCAGGTTGGAGTGCAGTGGCACAGTCTCGGCTCACTGCAACCTCTGCCTCCCAGGCTCAAGCAATCCTCACACCTCAGCCTCCCAAGTAACTAGGACCACAGGCCAGCCACCATGCCTGGCTAATTTTTTGTATTTTTGGTAGACACAGGGTTTCGCCATGTTGACCTGGCTGGTCTTGAACTCCTGAGCTCAGGTGATCCACCCTCCTCAGCCTCTCAAAGTGGTGGGATTACAGGCATGAGTCACTGCACCTGGACTTATTTATCCATAAGTGTACGCTACTTTTGTAATTAGGACAAAAAAGACAACTGTGGAAGGGTAAAACATTTTGAAGGACTAGAATTTTTTTCTAACTGATGCCAGGTGCAGTGGCTCACATCTGTAATCCCAGCACTTTGGGAGGCAGAGGCAGGCAGATCACCTGAGGTCAGGAGTTCCAGACCAGCCTAGCCAACATGGTGAAACCCCGTCTCTACTAATAATACAAAAATTAGCCAAGCATGGTGGCGCACGTCTGTAATCCCAGCTACTCAGGAAGCTGAGGCAGGAGAATCGCAATTCATTTTCAGCCAATTTGGAACCGGAGTGTCGTGTATGTTTTTAGATTTACGAACTAGTATGAACAATCCAATTTCCCAGTCTCCCATTTACATTTTTCTGACCTCTATGCACAGCCTAGGTATGAGGTGATGGAAAAGGCTGGTTTAGAGATCAAGATGCTCAAACACAAAAGTCCCCCAAATCCTGATTTCTTGTTGTTGTTGCTGAAAAAAGAAATCCCTAAAACATTTAAGTTTTAAACATAAAACTCTTCACCCACTTAGTGGGTGCACCAAATTTACCAATACTAGAAGGGGAAAAGGGTGGCAGCGACTGGAAATAGTCCCTTTCAAGTAATAAAGGTCATTTTGAACCAAATTGCTTTCTACCTCAAGTTCTCCATGGACAGGAGCCTGAAGGATGCAGAGAGGGGGGTTTGTGGAATGGAAAGGAGCACGGGTAATTAGGGTTTGTGAGGATCCAGGCCAGGCAGAGGGAACTGGGTTTTTTTCCAGGACCACTGGGGAACAGAGAGGCTGAGAAGGGGCATATGAGACGGATTCTAACTTGGGAGGACCCGGGCCTCGCCAGGCTCTAAGAGTCAGGGCTCACCCCCTAGGGTGCTGCGGCCACCAGATGTCATGCCTGGAGGACTAACGGGCCGGGACCGACTCTGAGAAAATGTGGACTGGAAATGGGGATTCCAGGTTCCCCCGGGATTCCGGGGCGACGGAGTTCGGGCTCCAGGGAATCCGACGATTTAGACTGGGAAGGAGCTGGGGCCCGGGGCTACGAGGAATCGACTGTCCGGGGGTGGGAAAAAGGGCCGGGGTCCGGCTGAGGGAAGCGCCAGTCTCAAAGAGTTCGGGTTCCCTCGCGGGTCCGAGGGTCTGACGAACGCTCTGGGCATGCGGGCCGCACCTGAAG
>NW_012108363.1:5999038-5999617 GCF_000951045.1 Mandrillus leucophaeus
TCGAGACCAGCCTAGCCAACATGGTGAAACCCTATCTCTACTAAACATACAAAAATTAGCTAGGTGTGGTGGCTGCAATCCCAACTACTTGGGAGACTGAGGCTGAAGAATCGCTTGAAACTGGAAGGTGGAGGTTGCAGTGAGCTGAGATGGAGCTACTGCATTCCAGCCTGAGCAACAAGAGTGAAACTCTGTCTCAAAAATATAAATAAATAAAAATAATAAAAAAAGGAAGCTTCTGGGCAGCTGAAAGTTGGCATAGCCCTCAGGTATACATAAAGCCAACTGAGGAGTTTCCATTCAAGAGTATTTCAGAGTTCCTCCTCTCACCTACGGTGCACAACATTCCCTACTCACTGAGTTGGCCCCCAACTTATCCTAGACCTCTCAAAATACTCCACACCACGTGGCCACAATGATTGGAACAGGGATGGGTCCATGAACCAAGTGGGGCCAGCTGCATTCCTTCTCCGGGATTTGTCTAACCGGAGCAGCAGTGGAAGCACTCCTTGTGGTCTACAGGCCAGGGTTTCCTGTGCCTTTGCTCCCCAAGGTCAGCCAGTCTGATAATGATACTAG
>NW_012108363.1:6001937-6003399 GCF_000951045.1 Mandrillus leucophaeus
GGTGGGGGCGGTTTAGGAGGGTTACATCTTGTCTCTCCATAACTTCTATTGCCCTGTCACTATTAATCATTTGGTGCTTCCCGCATGTTGTCTGTGACATCCCCTATATCACACTGAATTCTACTGATTTCTTCTGTTGTATAACTTATGTCCCCCAAAAGACGGTAAGGTCTGGGAAGCCACATCCTATGTCTTATTCATTCACTCCAATGAGCTAGCTACAGGAGAGGATACTAAGAAAAACTGCCACAGGTCTTCACAGTAACTACAATGTAGTCAGTAGGTAAGACACATGCCCAAATATTTCTTTTTCTTTTTTTAGACGGAGTCTCCCACTGTCGCCCAGGCTGGAGTGCAGTGGTGCAATCTCGGCTCGCGGTAACCTCCACCTCCCAGGTTTGTGCCATTCTCATGCCTCAGCCTCCCTAGTAGTTGGGACTACATGCGCCCACCACCACACCCGGCTAATCTTTTTGTATTTTTAGTAGAGATGGAGTTTCACTGTGTTAGCCCAGATGGTCTCGATCTCCTGACCTCGTGATCTGCCCGCTTTGGCCTCCCAAAGTGCTGGGACTACAGGTGTGAGCCACCATGCCCGGCCCACATGACCATATATTTCTAAGAGAGAAAATGATCCACCTCCAAAAGAAGTGCAGTGTTCAAGGAAGGGGGATATCGAGACAAGTTTCACTTGGCTGGGCGTGGTGGCTCATGCCCATAATCCCAGCACTTTGTGGGGCCGAGGCAGGTGGCTCCCTTGAGGCCAGGAGTTTGAGATCAGCCTGGCCAACATGGTGAAACCCCATCTCTACTGAAAATACAAAAAAACCTAGCTGGGTGTGGTGGCATATGCCTGCAATCCCAGCTACTCAGGAGGCTAAGGCACAAGAATCGCTTGAACCCAGGAGGCGGAAGTTGCATTGAGCCGAGATTGTGCCACTGCGCTCCAGCCTGGGTGACAGAGCGAGACTCTGCCTCGGAAAAGAAAAGAAAAGCTATACAGAGAAGTTAGCATATAAACTCAGGCTAGGTTTTGAAGGATGGGGAGGTTTCGGGCATTTCGAAACAATGTGGTGGGTGGTGATCCTGTGAATGTATGTTTTTAACAAGCCCTCCAGGGGTTTCTGATAAGCACTAACATTATCTGCAGACCCAGCACAAGGTTAAGCAAAGGACTTCTTCATAAAGGCCAATGTGGACATGATTACTTGACATGAGCAATTAAAGAGGGAGGGTGGGTACTAAATGACATAGTTCAAGTCCGTGTTCTCCAAACCTGGCTGAGCATCAGAAGTGTTTCAGTTACTTGATACAAACGTCAGTCCCAAGGATTCTTGCTTAATAGGGTTTGGATGGGGGCCAGCAATCTCCACTTTTGTCATGTACCTGAGATGATTCTGATCCAGCCATTACCAACTGGGTGCCATTACCACCATTTTCTTTTTTTCTTTTTCTTTCTTTT
>NW_012108363.1:6009011-6011710 GCF_000951045.1 Mandrillus leucophaeus
ACCTGAGGTCAGGAGTTCGAGACCAGCCTGGCCAACATGGTGAAACCCCGTCTCTACTAATAAAACAAAAATTAGCCAGGCTAGTGGTGCATGCCTGTAATCCCAGCTACTTGGGAAGGTGAGGCAGGAGAATTGCTTCACCCAGGAGGTAGAGGTTGCAGTGAGTTGAGATAGCGCCACTCCATTCCAGCCTGGGCAAGAAGAGTGAAACTCTGTCTCAAAAAAGAAAAGGTGGTGGCAGCAGCTCAACCCTGGGCACCCTGCTCCGCTTGAAAAAATGAGTGTGTTCCTGGAGTCCATCTTGTTCACTTGTCTCTTCCTAGTGCCCAATACAGTACCTATCCCAAGCAGGCCCAAAGGACAGGTTTAATGAATGCATCAATCAGGGTCTATGGGAATAGTGCAGTGACAGCACTCAGCATTTCAAGTAAGCAGGTCAAACTCTACCTGTCCATAGCAAAAAGTGGGAGAAGAGCCTCAGTTCTCATCTGGAAAATGGGGATAATCCCTAAAGGAAAATATCGACAAGATGGTGTTGAGGCCCATTCAAACTCTAGGACCCAAGAGTTTGGTTTTCTGTTTTTGTTTGTTTGTTTGTTTGTTTGTTTGAGATGGCGTCTTGCTCTGTTGCCCAGGTTGGAGTGCAGTGGCACAATCTCAGCTCACTGCAACCTCCACCACCCAGGTTCAAGCAGTTCTCATGCCTCAGCCTCCCATGTAGCTGAGATTACAGGCAGGTGCCACCACACCAGGCTAATCTTCGTATTTTTAGTAGACACAGGATTTCACCATGTTGGCCAGGCTGGTCTCGAACTCCTGACCTCAAGTGATCCTCCTGCCTCAGCCTCCCAAAGTGCTGGGATTAGAGGTATGAGCCACTGCATGTGGCCTAGGACCCCAGACTTTGTATAGGAGAAAATAAGAATCCATTCATGGATTCCCTAAATAGATAATATGTTTTCAGAAAAAAAGACCCAAGAGATATGGAGTCTTTTCCTCTGGCTCCCTTAGCCCAGGAACCTTGTGCAAGTCAGTAACCCCAAGTATCAAATTGCCTCCTCCGTAAAATGGGGCCTGCCTTAGGGCACCTTGATGACTCTCTATCACCTCTATGATCCCCCAGGATACAGGGAGAATGAAATAAATATGGGTCAAGCCACTAACACCCTCTAATGCAAAAGCTTGTGGCTACTTTACCTCCATCTCATAGATTCGTTGTGCGATGCGGTTATCATGAATAATCACCCGAGATAAATGGCTCTTGGGTAAAGTTTTTTTCATTGCTGCTTCACTGGAATTCATTACGCTGGAGCAGGGAGGGAAAGGTGGTACAGGTTACAGATGGCTGGAGCCAGGGCCAGAGCACATTTGACGGGGTCCTGAGGGAGTGGCTGAGGCTTCCCCAGGTTTCTTAGGACAAGTGCAGCTCTGCCATACTTTTCAGAAGAACAAGGGAGTAACCACAGTTTCTTGTTGTGGAAAAGGTACGCTAAAGGGGTATTTCATGGATACCTAGAAGAAAAGCCATTCTGAGGATATAAAAGGGCCCAGTGCAGTCCACAAGAGAAGGGTAATCAGGAGCTCAGAACCATCCTCAGAAGCAGTCATCCTTTTTTTTGTTTTTTGTTTTTTTTGAGACGGAGTTTCACTCTGTCTCCCAGGCTGGCGTGCAGTGGTGCAATCTTGGCTTACTGCAACCTCCACCTCCGGTTCAAGCAATTCTCTTGCCTCAGCCTCCTGAGTAACTGGGACTACAGGTACTTGCCACCATGCCTGGCTAATTTTTGTATGCTTAGTAGGGACAGGATTTCACCGTGTTGGACAGGCTGGTTCTGAACTCCTGACCTCAAGAGATACACCCACCTCAGCCTCCCAAAGTGCTGGGATTACAGGCAAGTGCCACTACGCCCACCCAGCCAAAAGCAGTCATCTTGATGATCCTTCTTAAGGATGAAATGGTGAGAGGAGTCTTAGAGGAGAGGAGTAAAGTTGTAGGGTAGGATTCAGAAGGATGAATCTGAGAGGTGTTTAGCTTGGGGGGCACTTGCTCTAGAGCGTATGCCTCAAAGGGATCTGGGAGGTGGGGGGTTGGGGGAGTATAAATTAGAGCAGGGAGAAATGAAAATGAAAAGCTTGGACAGGTGTTAGGCTGGTTAACAGGGAAATTCTGGAAGAAAGTTTGGGGAGTTTAGAAAAGTGAGGGAGGTATGGGGTGGCCAAGGGTTTTAGGAGGCTCTGAAAGGTGAGAGGTGAAAGATGGGGTGGGGTGGGCTAGAATGGAGCCAAGTACTCCAGGTGAAAATACAACAATCTGGTCAAAATGAGAAAACGGTGAAAAGTGGAAACACTTCCAGGCACTGAGTTTTCACTTTTTGATAATTTGGTTACACCACGAAGTAGTTTTATGAACATATACCTTTAAATGGTTTTGTCCATTTAAAAATAATTGTTCAGGACCGGATGTGTTGGCTCACACCTGTAGTTCCAGCACTTTGGGAGGCTGAAGCAGGCGAATCACGTGGAAGTCAAGAGTTCCAGAACAGCTTGGCAAACATGGTGAAACCCCGTCTCTGCTAAAAATACAAAAAGTAGCTGGGCGTGGTGGTGAGCGCCTGTAATCCCAGCTACTCGGGAGGCTGATGCAGGAGAATCACGTGAACCCACGAGGCGGAGGTTGCAGTGAACTATCGTACCACTGT
>NW_012108363.1:6013740-6016957 GCF_000951045.1 Mandrillus leucophaeus
CGGCTGACCCCCGACGCCGATGTCTTGGCGGCGGCCGAGTCTATCGCGCTGGTAGTTCGAGCCCAGCTGGTAGTTCGAGGTTGAGGCAGAACTGGTGGTCGCCTGGGGGGCAGTCCCATAGATCGTGGAGGATCCCAGGTCCCAGGTGACCAAGGGCTTAGTCGGCTGTGTCATTGCGGCTTCCCTATTGGAGAAAGAGTTGGAAACTGGAGGCTGGTTGCCAGCCCAGCTAGGTGGCCGCGCGCTGACGCGGAGTGAGTGCCTGGGCGGAGCCCTGAGCCGAGCGCCGCACGTTGCCTGGGAGACACATACTGGCGGCGGGGAAAGGGATGGGTGCTGTTGGACGTGCATGCAGAGCCCGGCGGCTACGGACGCAGTAATATTGTCCCTCGGCGGCCGCCGTGGTGAGACCTGGCGCGTTGCCGTGGAGACGAACGGGTCCGGTGGGGTGCGGTGAGCTGAGCATATCCTATCCGCTTCGACGCGGGGACGGCGGTGACGCGGTCTTGCTGTCTGGGCGGGTAACGGGTTGAGCCAGGGTGGGGCTGCTCAGGGGCGTGGAGCTGAGGCCTGGATTTCTCTGAAGACCCGGCACAGGCGATTCCTTTCTGCGACGAGAGACAATTGCTATGGAAACCAAAGTGCTAGGCCAACGGGGATTGAGGCTCCAGCATCAAGACTGGTCTCTTTCCGGAAGACCCTTGCCCGAGGCTTCGCTGGGCGGCCGCTTGCGGAACGAATCCGCCACTCTCCTGAGGGGTCTTGACACCTAGCAGGCGAAGAAGCCTATTCCAATGCCAGCGCCCCCAGGAAACCTACCTGGCCAACCCCTATAAGTGGTGCCTGGCTCTCGTTAACTCTTCGACTTCGTTCCACGTTTGTAACCTAGTGTTTCGCTAACGCCCCGGGGTGTTTGTTCGCTTTTCCCACACATAATGGGCCAGAAAGACTTGCTTCGGGACTTTGCTTTATGACTCTGAACAAGTCATTTTTTCCCGCTGGGTCTCTCTTTCCTCTTGTGTAAAATGGAAATATTAACTCTAGATGCCGGTCTGATTAGGTTTGAAGATCGAACCAGATGAGGGAAGCCAAAGACTTTATAGGCTGTAAAGTGGTGAAACTGAGCTGCTACTGAGTTGCTATTTTTTTCTCCCCTCCCTCTGCCTCAAGCTAAACGTTCTTCAGATCTCTTGTGATGGCTTCAGGCGGTCTTTGTGACTCCCTAGCCTCCGACCTGGAATAAATCTCTCTTTACACGTCACTTCCACAGAGCCCTGCATTTTAACTTCCCTATCCAAAGCAAGAAAAATAGTTATCATTTTCAGAGGGCTTACTCTGTGCCAAGTCCTGATAAAACTCTTTACCTGGATTATCTCATTTAATTTCACAACATCCTTTTAAGGTAGCCACTGTTACCCTCTTTTCAAGCTCTCTCTGCCTGTAATTGCCTATTTAATGTCTGTTTCCCCCACTAGACTTTGAGCTCTGAGAAAAGGGGCCATGACTGTTTTGTACATTTCAGTATCTCCAACCCCTAATATGGTGCCTGATAAATATTTCCTAACTAGCATGAAAATGACTGACCCTCCTCCCATCACTACCCTCACCCTCAAGAGCATTGTCTCTCCTGCAGACTTTTAGTTGCTGTGATGAACAGCACTTTCCTTTATTCCCATCACTCACTGGGCACTGGTTTGAGGGGCCATCAGTTCACTTCTCTCTGGATTATCTGATGATGAGGATCCAGAACGTCTCTTAGCATTTAGGCTTCCACCTTGGTTCAGGAGGCTTTTTCCTTGCCCGTCATATCGTCTCTAGAACAAGGCAGCCCTCGCTGCCCTTCCTGGGGTGAGCCTGATGCATTTGAGTCCAGGGCATTGGCAGGTAGGATTTGCCTATGCAAGCTTTGGCTGTTCTTTTTAGTAGCCTCAGAACCACCCGCATCCCCACTCAGCCTGTTCCTGAAATTCTAGAGAAAAATGGCCAGGCTGGGGGCCATGGCTCATGCCTGTAATCCCTGCACTTTGTGAGGCTAAGACGGGCGGATCACTTAGCCTCACACTTAGGGGTCAGGAGTTTTAGAGACCAACCTGACCAGCATAATGAAACCCTGTTCACACTAAAAATAAAAAAAATTAGTCGGACGTGGTAGCATCCCCCTGTAATGCCAGCCACTCGGGAAGCTGAGGTACGAGAATCAGTTGAATCCGGGAGGAGGAGGTTGCAGTGAGCCAAGATCGTGCCATGCACTTCCAGCCTGGGCGACAGAGAAATACTTTGTCCCAGATAGATAGATAGATAGATAGATAGATAGATAGATAGATAGATAAAATTGCTGGGCGCGGTGGCTTACACCTGTAATCCCAACACTTTGGGAGGTCACGGAGAGCAGATCACTAGAGGTCAGGAGTTCAAGACCAGCCTGGTCAAAATGGTGAAACCCCATCTCTACAAAAATTAGCCGGGTGTGGTGGTGCCTGCCTATAATCCCAGCTACTCGGGAGGCTGAGGCAGGAGAATTGCTTGAACCCAGGAGGCAGAGGTTCCAGTGAGCCGAGATTGTGCCACTGCACTCCAGCCTGGACTACAGAGCAAGACTCTGTCTCAAAAAATACATTCATTAATAAAAATAAATTAATGACTTTGCCTCACTCCCCAATTTCAGCACCCGGGCATTGTGCCTTGTAGCACATCCTAGCTGAGCATCTAAGCACAAGCCTCTGCTGACCCCTTTTGGTCTCTGTGGGATCTGCCCTAGCCCAGCGGCCAGAGCCCCAGGTGCACATTTGGCACCTTCTGGCCTGGTGACCTCACCTGTCAAAATGCTTTCCCACCACTTATCTCGTGGGGTCCTTCCTACAATCCTGGGAAGTGAGGAGAGCCGGGATTCCCATTCTCACTTTACAAATGAGCAGCAGGATCCTGGGATCCAGGACCAAATCTACCACTAATTCCTTACCTGAACTTGACAGGTTGCCTTCCTACTCCTAGGTTCCGTCACCCATTGATGAAATAGGAGAGGCGATCTGCACAAGACAGCTATATGGTCTCTTCCAACTCCCCAGCCTCTCATAGTGGAAAGGTGACTTGCCCAAGATCAGAGTGAACCAGAGCTGAAGCACTCCCAGTCTGCAGGTTCCCATCACTGATCAGGAAAAGCCAGAGGTGTCTCAGCAAAGAAGAAAACCCGTTCTTCCACCTTTATGTTCTGATCGTG
>NW_012108363.1:6017094-6037407 GCF_000951045.1 Mandrillus leucophaeus
GTGGATTGGATGGATGGATGGATGAGTGGTTGGATGGATGAGTGGTCGGATAGATGAGTGGAGGGATGGATAGGTGGGTGGGTGGGTGGATGGATGGATGGATGGATGGATGGATGGATGGATTGGTGAGTGAATAGATGAATGGATGGATAGATGAGACAGATATGTCACAACTTTAGCACTCACTCTTAGCAGCAACTTCAGCAGCTAGCTACCGCCCCCTGCTCCCTGACAAGTTACCCCTCTGATTCCAGCTGGGTAGCCCTTTGGCAGGATCCTCTGGATCCACTAAATTCTGAATTCTTCACATTCTGAAATCACTGCTCCTGCCTGACAGCCTGGAGCTAGGACCTGCAGTGTGGGGAATAAGTCTTCATCCCAGGCTTCCTTCTTGACATGTTATCAACCACTGTGCTCAACAGCTACAGCCGTGGGAGGAGAGTCAGTGGCCAGGGGCCATAAATGAAGCCTCCAACCATGGGCATCCCTCACAGAGCAGTTCCTTTTTGCCAGTAATGGCTGAAATAAGCTCTGCGCTCATAATGAAGCTGAGGCTCACTGGGGCGGCCGCCTGGCATGGGAAGAGCATGCCCTGTGCATTGTATGGCCTGGTTCACATCTGACATTAAGTTCCTCCACCTCCCTGTGCCTTGGTTTTCTTGCCTGTAAGATGGGCGTGATGCCTGACAAGAGTTGTTGTGGGGAATGAATGAGGTAAGGTATAAAATGCCTCGCAGGTCATAGGTGTTCAGTAAACAGAATTTCCCTTCTTTTTGTTCCAGGTCATGGAGAAATGCTGTAGAGGAAAGGAACAAAGTCTACTGTGCATCCAGCAAGGTTTGTATGTATGTACGTATGTATGTATGTATTTATTTATTCTGAGATGGAGTCTCACTCTGTCACCCAGTCTGGAGGGCAGTGGCACGATATCAGGTCACTGCAGCCTCTGCGACCTGGGTTCAAGTGATTCTCCTGCCTCAGCCTCCTGAGTAGAGTAGCTGGGATAACAGGGGCCTGCCACCAAACCCGGCTAATTTTGTATTTTTAGAAGAGACAGGGTTTCGCCATGTTGGCCAGGCTGTTCTCAAACTCCTCACCTCAGGTGATTCCACCCATGTTGGCCTCCCAAAGTGCTGGGATTACAGGCGTGAATCACTGCACCCAGCCTCAAGGTTTTTAAACTGGTAAGTTTTTCCAAGTACTCCAAAGCAGTGAAATGCATTTGGTGGGGGAACGAAGGGAGGGGAAATGAAATGTATTTTCAACAAAAAATGAAGTTGTGTTCAAACATACTTAATCTCTTTAAGCGATAGTACCATTCATCTGTCCGCTGCCATCATCACAGAACTTCAGGCACCAGGAATACTCCACAGAGATCTTCCAGCGACAAGCCGAACTCATCTCTTTATTTCACAGGAGTCTGGGGCAGCAGTCAGGACTCCTATGTCCCATCCCTCCGCTTCTTGGGTGAGCCTCTCCCTCATCCACATCTCCCTAACCCAGCCTAACTCTCCCTAATGGTCCATCCATCCCAGAGTGGGTGACAAGTTCTTCAGGTACCTGGTGGAAGAGGCACCTGGGTTGGAGTCCAGCTTTGATGTTAAAGAGCTGACCTTGGCCGGGCATGGTGGCTCACACCTGTAATCCCAGCACTTTGGGAGGCCAAGGCAGGTGGATTACCTGAGGTCAGGAGGTGGAGACCAGCCTGGCCAGCATGATGAAACCCTGTCTCTACTGAAAACACAAAAATTAGCCGGGTGTGGTGGTGCATGCCTGTAATCCCAACTGTTTAGGAGGCTGAGGCACGAGAATCGCCTGAACCCAGGAGGCGGAGGTTACAGTTAGGTGAGATTGTGCCACTGCACTCCAGTCTGGGTG
Source organism: Mandrillus leucophaeus (assembly GCF_000951045.1). NCBI lineage: Eukaryota > Metazoa > Chordata > Mammalia > Primates > Cercopithecidae > Mandrillus > Mandrillus leucophaeus. The sequence continues at coordinate 6,018,973 of NW_012108363.1, forward strand.
CTAGAGCCAGACTTCATCTCAAAAAAAAAAAAAAAAAAAAATAGCCAAGCAACAACAACAAAAAAAACACCTCATCCATAAAATAGGGCTAATAAAATGACCTATTCTGCTGTTGGGAGGATTCAGTGAGATGATGTTTGAAAAGAGCTGGGTCTTATACCTAGCACATGAGTGCTCAATAATATGTTAATCTGCTAATAGTTTTGATGACCTGAATGGGATCCCAGGTGAGATTTCATTTGAACTGAGGTGTGTGTGTGTGTCTACTGGACTAAAGAATCTTTCAGCTGGGCATAGTGGCTCACACCAATCCCAGCACTTTGGGAGGCTGAGATGGGAGGATCAGTTGAGCCCAGGAGTTTGAGACCAGCTTGGGCAACATAGCGAGACCCTGTCTCTACAAAAATACAAAAACTAGTCAGGCATGGTGGCATGTGCCTGTGGTCCCAGCTACTCTGGAGGCTGAGGTGGAGGTGGGAGGATTGCTTGTGCCCAGGAAGTCAAGACTACAGTAAGCCATGATTGTTCCACTGCACTCCAGCCTGAGTGATAGAGTGAGACCCTGTCTCAAAAAAACAAAAATCAAACAAAAAAAACAACCTTGGGCCCATCTCCTTAGCTTCAAGATTCCATTTCTCCCACAATGTCTTCCCGTTCAATACCTCTCCATTCTTCACTCACTAATTTGTCTTTCTTTTAATCTTCTTCTCTCCCAATAACTAAGTGGCTTTCAAGAATTTCATTGCTTTGAAATTTGAACCGAGATCGCACCACTGCACTCCAGCCTGTGTGAAAGAGTGAGACTCCATCTAAGAAAAAAAAAAAAAAGGGACTATCCTGCAAGATGGTCAGTCAGACCAGGGTTTGCAGCTCTGCAGTGACTCATTGTGTGATCTCAGTGAAGTTCTTCATCTCTTTGAGTCTCAGTTTCCTGAACTATTAAATGGGGGAAATAATACATAATAGACGTCAGGTACCTAAAACACCTAAGGGCTCCATATAACTTTATTTTTATTTATTTGTGATAGATAAATAAATTTTTATTTATTATAGATAGATAAATTCATAAATGAGTTATAATTATATATATTTATTTAAGATAAATAATATATTTAAAATATATATTTATTTGAAATATATCTAATATAATATATATTTAAAATATTTATTTGAAATACATATTTACTTAAAATAAATATATAAAAATAAAGCTATATGGAGCCCTTAGGTGTTTTAGGCACTTGACATCTATTATGTATTATTACCCCCATTTAATATTTCAGGAAACTGAGATTCAAGGAGACTCAGAGCGAGAGACAGAGTTTTGCTCTGTGTCGCAGCCTGGAGTAGAGTGTCACAATCTTGGCTTACTACAACCTCCACCTCCTGGGTTCAAGGGATTTTTCTGCCTCGTCTTCCCAAGTAGCTGGGAATACAGGCGTGCATCACCACACCCAGCTAAGTTTTGTCTTTTGTAGTGGAGACGAGGTTTCACTATATGTTGGCCAGTCTGGTCTCAAACTCCTGACCTCAGGTGATCCGCCCACCTCAGCCTCTCAAAGTGCTGGGATTTCAGGCGTGCGTCGCCATGCCTGGTCCTTCATATAGCTTTAATAGGAAACTTCTGGACAGCTGAAAGATGGCACAGCCCTCAGGTATAAAGCCACCTCAGGAGCTTCCAGTTAAGAGTATTTCAGAGTTCCTCACCCCAACTAAGGTGTAAACATTCCCCACTCACTGAGTTGGCCCCCAGTCTATCCTGGGCTGCTCAGAATACTCCATACCACCTGGCCACAATGATTGGAACAGGGATGGGTCCATGAACCAAGTGGGTGGGGCCAGTTGGATTCCTTCTCCAGGATTTGTCTAACCGGAGCAGCAGTGGAAGCACTCCTTGTGGTCTACAGGCCAGGGTTTCCTGTGGCTTTGCTCCCCAGGGTCAGCCAGTCTGATAATGATATCAGTGTTCAGAAAGCCACAGAGGGCTAGGCATGGTGGTTCATGCCTGTAATGCCAGCACTTTGGGAAACAGAGGCGGGCAGATCACTTGAGCCCAGGAGTTTGAGACCAGACTGTGCAATATGGTGAAACCCCATTTCTATTAAAAATACAAAAATTACCTGGGGATGGTGGTACATGCCTGTAGTACCAGCTACCTGGGAAGCTGAGGTGGGAGGATTGCTTGAACCCAGGAGGTTGAGGCTACAGTAAGCTGTGATCACTGCCCTCCAGCCAGAGCAACAAAGTGAGACCCTGTCTTAAAAACAACAACAACAACAACAACAACAACAAAAAGGCAAAAAAAGAGAAGGATACAAAAACAATGAGAGAGAATGGAAGACATACCTCGTGGTAGTACAGCCCCTGGCTACTTTCCCCCAAAATGTTGGCGACTCTGCCCTGTCCATCCTTGATTGTGTAAACCCAGCTTTTCTATTTTGCTTGAACTAGTTCAAATTCAGTTAATATTACATTAACTGAGAGGATCTTAATAGATGCTATTTTACAAATGAGAAAGGAGAGTCTGGAGGAAGTGTGATTCACCCAGGGTCACACAAAGCTGGCTTTCCCATCTATTTCCACTGCACCACACCCATGGAAGTGTAGCAGAGAAATGCGCAGGTCCTTACTCTTCTTTTGGTGTTTGTGATCTTCAAGAGGATCTGGCACCATCTCTTAAAGAACTCCAACTGTTTTCTTTTTCTTTTAATGGAGTCTCACTCCATCACCCAGGCTGGTCTCGAACTCCTGACCTCAAGTGATCAGCCCACATCAGCCTTCCAAAGCACTGAGATTACAGGCGTGAGCCACCACACCCGGCCTCCAACTGTTTTCAACTTGGGCTCAACCCTGGGCTCCTGCTCTGCTTGAAACAATGTGTATGTTCTTGGAGTCCATCTTGTTCACTTGTCTCTTCCTAGTGCCCGACACGGTACCTGTCCCAAGCAAAAAGTGGGAGAAGAGCCTCAGTTCTCATCTGGAAAATGGGGATACTCCTGGAAGGAAAAAACTGACAGGACTGTGTTGATGCCAATTCAAACTCTAGGACCCAAGACTTTGGTTTGGTTGTTTTTGTTTGTTTGTTTGTTTTTGCGACAGAGTCTTGCTGTGTTGCCCAGACTGGAGGACAGTGGCATGATCTTGGCTCACTGCAATCTCTACCACTTAGCTTCAAGCAATTCTTGTGCCTCAGCCTCTCATGTAGCTGTGATTACAGGCGCACACCTCCATACCTGGCTAATTTTTGTGTTTTTAATAGAGACGGGGTTTTGCCATGTTGGCCAGGCTGGTCTTGAACTCCTGGCCTCAAGTAATCCATCTGCATTGGCCTCCAAAAGTGCTGGGATTAAAGGTGTGAGCCACTGTGCCCGGCCTAAGACCCAAGACTTTGTATGGGAGAAAATAAGAATCCATTCATGGATTCCCTAAATAGATAATGGACTTTCAGAAAAAAGACCCAAGAGACATGGAGTCTTCCTCTCTGGCTTTCTCAGACACCTTGGGCAAGTCAGTAACCCTGAGTGTTAATTGCCTTCTCTGTAAATGGGTCCTGCCTTAGAACACCTTGATGACTCCCTATCACCTTTATGATCCCCCAGCATATAGGGAGAATGAAGTGAATATGGGTCTAGCCCGTAACGCCCTCTAATGCAAAAGCTTGTGGCTACTTTACCTCCATCTCATAGATTCATTGTGCAATGCAGTTATCATGAATAAATAAAATGCTCTTGGGAAATTTTTTTTTTTTTTTGAGACAGAGTCTTGCTGTGTCGCCCAGGCTGGTGCGATCTCCGCTCACTGCAACCTCCACCTCCTGGTTTAAGCAATTCCCCTGCCTCAGCCTCCCAAGTAGCTGGAACTGCAGGCACGTGCCACCACGCCTGGCTAATTTTTTGTATTTTAGCAGAGACAGGGTTTCACCATATTGGTCAGGATGGTCTCAATCTCCAGACATCATCATCCACCTGCCTCGGCCTCCCAAAGTGCTGGGATTACAGGCATGAGCCACCGTGCCCAGCTGGGTAAACATTTTTTCACTGCTGCTTCACTGGAATTCATTAAGCTGGAGCGGGGAGGGAAAGGTGATACAGGTTACAGATGGCTGGGGCCGGGGCCAGGGCCAGAGCAGAGTTGATGGGGTCCTAGGGAAGTGGCCGAGGCTTCCCCAGGTTTCTTAGGACAAGTGCAGCTCTGTCATAATTTTCAGAGGAGCAAGGGAGTAACCACAGTTTCTTGCTGTGGAAAAGGTATGCTAAAGGGATATTTCATGGATACCCAGAAGAAAAGCCATTCTGAGGTTGTAAAAGGGCCCAGTGCAGTCCACAAGAGAAGGGCTATCAGGAACTCAGAACCATGCTCAGAAGTAGTCTTTTTTTTTTTTTTTGAGATAGACTTTTGCTCTTGTGGTCCAGGCTGGAGTGTGCAATAGTGCGATCTCGGCTCACTGCAACCTCCACCTCCCAGGCTCAAGCCACCCTCCCATCTCAGCCTCTTGAGTAGCTGGGGCCACAGGTGAACCACCATGTCTGGCTAATTCTCTGTTTTTTTGGTAAAGATGGGGTTTTGCCATGTTGCCCAGGCTGGTCTCGAACTCCTGAGCTCAGGCGATCCACCCACCTCAGCCTCCCAAAGTGATGGGATTGCAGGCATGAGCCACTGTGCCCTGCTGGCCAGCGTGCTTGACCCACCTTCCCTTCTTTTTTTTTTTTTTTTTTTTTTTTTGAGACAGAGTCTTGCTCTGTCACCGGAGTGCAGTGGCACGATCTCAGCTCACTGCAACCTCTGCCTCCCACGTTCAAGCGATTCTCCTGCCTCAGCCTCCTGAGTAACTGGGACTGCAGGTGCATGCCAACAGCTAATCTTTGTATTTTTAGTAGAGACAGGGTTTCACCATGTTGGCCAGGATGGTCTCAATCTCTTGACCTCATGATGCACCCATCTTGGCCTCCCAAAGTGCTGGGATTACAGGCGTGAGCCACCACGCCTAGCCGTACCTTGCCTTCTTATGGGGAACTGCAGTTAACCCTTAGTTGATGAAGGGAAGTCTTTACATAAGAATGCTGGCTAGTTTAAAAGGCAGAATGATAGACTTAGAAAGTCAGCTTTTTGTAAATATTTATGAAATAATCGATTCAAGCAAGGATCACTAATGGATGCCAAAAGCAGTACTTATAAGATTTTTGGGAACCAGGATAGTCCCAAAATGTTATGACATTGCCCCACAGATTATTTGTTAATTTACAGAGAGAAAAACATACAGTTACAAGGAGACCTTTGTCACCACTTTCAACTAGTCATCAAATTTAGCATCACGAACAGTGATGTAACCTAAATCTACAGAGCACCTGATGTCCTGCAGTGTGGCATGTACAGAATCATGGGTGAAGACTGATCTAACCATTAGATCAATGAGTCACAACCTTCCCCATACGTTAAAATCAACTCAGGGCATTTTAAAGCTCCCCATTCCCAGTCTGCACCCAAGCTAATTATATTAGAACCTCTACAGGTGGGATCTAGGCATTAGTGTTTTGTTCCAGCTCCCAAAGTGATGTCAAGGTTCAACCAAGATCGAGAAGTACTGGCTTAGAGGAAGATGTTAAAACACACCAAAAGAACATAATCAGACATATTCAGAATATGGGATATTATTTAAGATTACTGACTTGGCTTCTTCAAAAAGTAAATTTTTTCAAGAAGAACAGTATCTTTGAACGTGTGTACTAGGAGAAAAAACAAAGAAAATGAAAAAGGAGGAGAAACAAAGAAGGAAAGAAAAGGTAAGCGGGGACTATTCCAGAATAAGAGATTTAAGAGACATGATAACTAAATACAATGCAAAACTCTTGACTGGATACTGGCCTAAAAACCATTAAAAACAGCTCTAAATTCGCTGTGGAAATCTGCAATTACAAACAACCCTAGGTTTTAGTGGTTTATAAAACAAAAGTTTATTTCCTGTCCAAGTCACTTGTACTATCAGTTGACTATGGGTATATTCCTGATAGCTGTCTTGATCCCTGTGTCTTATTCAAAAACCCAGGATATGATTAGAAAAGCTTCTGTACTGTGCAGCGTGCATCTTGCTGCTCACAGTATGTTTGCCGAAGCAATATGGCCAAGCGCTAAGATTACAGGGCAGGACTGTGTCATCTTCCTATAGGGAAGAGGAAAATCAATAATTTTGAGTAATAATACAATCTACTGCAACTATTTATTAGTGGATACTAGGGAATTGTTAATTTTACAGGTATGGTAATGTTAATGTGATGTGTAAAAGACTAATCTTAGGAGATATGTGAAGAAGTATTTTAGGGATGAGATAGTAAAAAAAAAGATTGACAGTAAAAGCAAAAGTGGCAAAATGTTAACAACTGCTGAATCTAGTGGTGGTTTTACGGGTATTTATTATAATTTTTTAACTTTTCTACATGTTTTGGGTGGAATTGTGCCTCCCCTAAAATATGTTGAAGTCCTAACCCATATACCTGTGGATGTCAGTTTATGTGGAAGTAGGATCTTTGCCCTTTTGGCTACTGTAAGCAATTAAAATAGGGTCATTAGGGTGGGCCTTTAGTCCAGTATGACTGGTTTTCTTATAAGAAGACAGAGACACACAGAGAGGAAGAATGGCACCTGAAGAAGGAAGCAGAGATTGGAGTGATGCATCCACAAGCCAAGAAAGGTCAAGGATTGTCACCCATCATCAGAAGCTAGGAGAGAGGCATGGAAATCGATGCCATCACTACTCTCATTTTACAGTTGTGGAAACTGAGTGGAGAGGGGTTAAGTGACTTGCCGAAGGTCACAGAGCCAGCAGGTGGTGGTGCAAAGATTCCAATCCACGAATTTCAACTCAGAGCTTGAACTCTTAGCCACTGCCTGGCACCACCTCCTCTTCTCTCCATGTTTTTATTCACCAGCTCTACAATAGTTTCTGTCTGTGCTAATCATTTTAGCACCCTGAATCCAAAGAGGGATGTGTCATCCAATCCTTTAACTCATCCAGTTCTTCAATTCCAGAACATAGTTTATTCATGTGTAGCCATTACGAATTTTGTCATGTCCTTGTACTACTTTTTAAATTAATATTATTATATTTGTCACCTCTCTTCTTTTTAAATCTTTTCATTGAAAAGAAACATATGTATACAGAAAAGTGTACAGTGTCCCGTTGTCTGACTATACCACAGTTTATGCATCACATTGTTGAATAGACATTTGGGTTGTTTCCAGTTTGGAGTGGTTATGAGTAATGCTGCTGTCAACATTTTTGTGCATGTGTAGTGTACACATGCCTGCAGTTACGCTGGATGTATACCTGACTGGAATTTCTGGGTCATGGGAAAATGCATTTGTTCACTTTTATTTTTTTATTTTTATTTTTTGAGATGGAGTTTCGCTCTTGTCCCCCAAGCTGGAGTGCAATGGCGTGATCTTGGCTCACTGCAACCTCCACTTCTCCCTCAGCCTCTGGAGTAGCTGGGATTATAGGCACCCGCCACTACACCTGGCTACTTTTTTGTACTTTTAGTAAAGACGGGGTTTCACCATGTTGGTCAGGCTGGTCTCGAACTCCTGACCTCAGGTGATCCATCCGCCTCAGCCTCCCAAAGTGCTGGGATTACAGGCATGAGCCACTGTGCCCGGCCGCATTTGTTCACTTTTAATAGATAATTTCATACTTTCTCCAAAGTGTTTTTTGCTAGTTTATATTCCCAACAACAGTGTATTAGTGTTCTTGTTGCTCCACATCCTCACCAGCAACTGGTACTATTAGTCCTTTAAAACACTGTGCTGCATCATTCTGGCCTGCATATAATGGATCTTTTGTGGTATACATTTTCATGATGATGAATAATACTGAACTTCTTAAATTTCTTATTTTATTGAGACAGGATCTTGCTCTGTCACCGAGGCTAGAGTGTAGTGATGTGATCATGGCTCACTGCAGCCTCAACCTCCTGAGCTCAATTGATCCTCACTACTCAGCCTCCCGAGTAGCTGGGACTACAGGCTTGCACCACCACAACAGGATAATTTTTGTATTTGTTTGTAGAGATGGGTTTTCGCCATGTTGTTGCCCACACTGGTTTTGAACTCCTGGGCTCAAATGATCTGCCTGCCTTGGCCTCCCAAAGTGTTGGGATTACAGCAGCCACTGCGCTTGGCCATCTTTTCTTATTCTTTTTGCCAGCTGGATAGCCTTTATTGAAGAACGTGTTCAAATCCCTTGTCCATTTTTTTCAACTCGTTTTTTACACTTGAATTTATGTGAAAGAAAAACTTTGTCATTACTATATATGGAAAATCAGTATCACATGCCAAAAATAGAGTGACTATTAAAATAAATGAAATTCCAGTATGCTCATTCTTTGTGGTAGGAGAGTTTTTGTTTTCTTTTTCACTTTGCCAACAAGGAAAGGAAGCTCTTAACATTACCAGACACATTCAAACTCATGTAAGAAGTCAGCAGCAGAACGAGATGTGGCTCAGAATTCCTTCCCTCTTTCAGTGACTTATGAAAATGTTGGAGAGGAGGCACAGATTAAAAGCCAGACAGAACTCTCTTGAGCTCTCCCTTAGGGTTAGCATTAATACCAGAGGGCATTTGTTAAGCATGTGCTGTGTGCCAGACACTGTACTAGTCACATTACCTAGGCTATCTCATTTGTTTTGCACACTGCCCTTAGAGGTTGGGTTCTGCAACTTTGGTGTGTGGCTTCTATGTTTGATGGCCGGAGCTCCAGCCATTGCATCTATATTCCAGGCAAGAAGAAGAAAGAGGAAGGGAGCAGAGGGTCATATCTCCTGCCTGAACCATCTCTGTGGGGTTTTTACTGACATTAGCTGCCCAAGTTCTGCTTACATATTTTTGGTCTTTCTTATAAAAAAGGGAAGCTGGGAAATGTAGTTCTTTTAGCTGGGTGCTTGGCTACCTCCAACAACATAGGCTTTTTTTTTTTTTTTTTTTTTTTTTTGAGATGGAGTCTCTCTCTGTCCCCCAGGCTGGAGTGCAGTCACACAATCTCGGCTCTCATTGCAAGCTCTGCTTCCTGGGTTCATGCCATTCTCCTGCCTCAGCCTCCCAAGTAGCTGGGACTACAGGTGCCCGCCACCACGCCCAGCTAATTTTTTGTATTTTTAGTACAGACAGAGTTTCGCCGTGTTAGCCAGGATGGTCTCGATCTCCTGACCTTGGATCTGCCCGCCTCGGCCTCCCAAAGTGCTGGGATTACAGGCATGAGCTACCGTGCCCAGCTGGCTATTTTTTTTTTTTTTAAAGGAAGATGGAAAAATGATATTGGATGGGTGACTGGAAGCTTCTGCCACAGAAAACAGGAGTTTTAAAGGAGCAGTCAAACAAACCCTGCTAGCCTGAGCCATCACCCCGAACTCTCCCAGTCTCACAACAGACAGTCTATAGAAGCAGAAGATAAAGAGGGAAAGGAAGGGATAGGAAGATTGGCTGGAAATTCTTAGTGAGACGTTACTCCCTTCCCTCTCTATACTTGTCTTCACCACCATCTGCCTCACCCCCCAGCTCCCAGTGCAAAGAAAGTAGTGGGAGGGGGCAGGAAGGGGGGCTTCTAGGGCAGGAAAAAGGAGGACTGCTTCCTCCCTGTCCAGGGGTTCTAGGAAGCTGGGGACCTGCAGTTTTCCTGTAGCTGCCAGTGTAGAAAGGTACCAGGAGGGTCACTGGGAGATCCCAAATCCTGACAGCTGTCACTCTGCCACACCTCGCACCCTCCCAAGGAATGTATGTGAATGCAGAGACCAGTGACTGCATCACACTTGGAGGTTTCTGGAGTGGCCTGGGCCAATAGATGACAAGGAACAGTGATGAGGTGTGCTTGACAAAAGATGGGGATACCCGAGTCCCTTTCAGCCTTTGGTGCCTGGAAAAAAATCATCACAGGCCTTACAAATAGGAGCTCAGAGGTTACAGCGGGAGGAGCTTGGAGTTTTGCATAAGGTCACTGCACAAGTAAAGTCATCCCTGCTAGAGAGGGCTTGAAGAAAGAGAAAGCCAGTTGGGCCAAAGGGACCTAAAGGTGCTCCTCTGCAAGGGATCATCAGGAACAATGGAGGATCAGGATGGTGTAAAGATGGCTCAGGAGCACCAGGCACCATGTAAAGCAGGAAGACAGAGCACTTCCCAGCACCAGGTTGAAGGTCACTCACATGAGGACCCTCTGCCCTCCCTACATTCCAGCCCAGCCCTCAACATGAATGAAGCCTTGAAGAGAGGCCTATGGTACAGAAGAACTCAGAACCAGACCATGCCTCGCACCTGCATCCCGGCTGTTGAATGGGAGCCGAGTGAATGAACAGACTCAGGGTCTCCCACTTTAAGCCCCTTCAGTAACAGGCCTGGCCTGTACCGGGCTTGAGTAGGGGGAAAGGGAGGAAGAAATAGGGCTTACATAGAATTCAGATCACAGGGCCGGGCGCGGTGGCTCACGCCTGTAATCCCAGCATTTTGGGAGGCAGAAGTGGGCAGATCATCTGTGGTCAGAATTTCGAGACCAGCCTGGGCAACATGGTGAAACCCTGTCTCTACTAAAAAATACAAAACTTATCTGGGTGTGGTGATGCATGGCTATAGTCCTGGCTACTTGGGAGGCTGAGGCACAGGAATCGCTTTAATCTGGGAGGCAGAGGCTGTAGTGAGCCGAGATCACGCCACTGCACTCCAAACTGGGTGACAGAGGAAGACTCTGTCTCAAAATAAATAAATAAATAAATAAATAAATAAATAAATAAAATTAGCTGGGTGTGGTGGCGAACACTTGTAATCCCAGCTACTCTGGAGGCTGAGGCACGAGAATCGCTTCAGCCTGGGAGGCGGAGGTTGCAGTGAGCGGAGATATTGCCACTGCACTCCAGACTGGGTGGCAGGGCAAGACTCAGACAGAAAAAAAAAAAAAAATTGAAATCACAAATTTGGACTGCAGAAACTGAGCTTTAAGTAATCAAAGTGAAGAAGATTAGGAAATCTGCCCAAAATGTTGGTAAAGGATGAACCAGAATGATTTGACAAGGCATATTTAAATGTAGAGATAGAAGAAACATAATAGATCAATATTGAACTAAGATAAATCAAGAAACTTTTATTATAATAAAAATAACTGGCTGGCCACGGTGGCTCACGCCTGTAATCCCAGCACTTTGGGAGGCCCAGGTGGGCAGATCATGAGGTCAGGAGTTCGAGACCAGCCTGCCCAATATGGTGAAACCCTGTATCTACTAAAAATGCAAAAATTAGCCAGGCATGGTGGTGTGTGCCTGTAGTCCCATCTACTTCAGAGGCTGAAGCAGAAGAATTGCTTGAACCCAGGAGGTGGAGGTTGCAGTGAGTCAAGATTGTGCAACTGCACTCCAGCCTGGGCAACAGAGCGAGACTCTGTCTCAAGTAAGTAAATAAATAAATAATAAAACTAACTGCTACTTTTTTGAGCACTCACAAATTGCTTTGTGACACTGTGTAAACCTCTTACAGGTCATCCCTTTTCATCTTCAGAACAATCCATTTTACAAATGAGAAAACAAACAGAGGCTTATAGGGATTAAAAGTCCGTACTCTCCTGCTTACAAAAAATAGTTAGCACATACCATGTCCCTGGTGCTGTGCTAAGCACTCAGGATACATTATCTAGACCCATCCTCTCAGCCATCTTGTTGAGAGGCATTATTCTCCTTACTTATCAGATAACCTACAAGAGATACAATAACTTCCTGCAATACTACATACGGGGAACCAGGGAAGCTGGGAGACTCATCCAGGTCACTGTCTTTAGAGATGAATTCTACCTAGATCCTACCTACTCTCAGGGTCCTGACAGGTGGGGAAGATAAGATGACTATACTGCAAGGGAAAACATGCTGGGTGTAATAGAGTTCCCACAGAGAAAGCACCATGAGAATCTCCAAGAAGAATGTTACTGAGGATGGAAAGTAAACCCTAAATTTCTTTGAACCTCACAAACTGTTTTGTAAAATTCTGTACACAGGGAATGTAAAATGGTGTAGCTGCTATGGAAAACAGTACAGCAACTCCTCAAAAAATTAAACACAGGGCTAAGCATGATGGCTCACACCTGTAATTCCAGTGCTTTGAGAGGCTGAGTGTGGAGGATTGCTTGAGCCCAGGAATTCGAGACCAGTCTGAGCAACACAGCAAGACCCTATCTTTACAAAAAAATTAAAAAATGAAAATCGAATTACCATTGATCCTGCAATTTCACTTCTGGGTACAGAGCCAAAAGAATTGAAAACAGAGTCTCAAAGAGATATTTGGACAGCCATGTTCATAGCAGCTTTATCCACAATAGCCAAAGTGAGGAAGCAGCCTAAGAGTCCATTAATGAATGAGCGGATAAACAAGATATGGCATGTCTACACAGTGGAATATTATTCAGCCTTAACAAGGGATGAAATTCTGACACATGCTACAACATGAATGAATCTTGAGGACATTATGCTCCGTGAAATGAGCCAGTCACAAAAAGACAAATGCTGTGTGACTGCACTCATATGAGGTGCCTACAGTAGTCAAATTCATAGAGGCAGAAAGTACGAGGGTGGTTGCCAGGGGGATGGGGAGAAGGGAATAGGCAGTTGTTACTTGATGTGTACAGAGTTTCCATTTTATAAGGTGAAAAGGGTTCTGCAGATTGGTTCATAACAATGTGAATGTAGTTAACACTACTGGATTGTATATTCAAAATGGTTAAGATGGTAAATTTTATATTCTGTGTATCTTAGCATAGTTAAAAATAAATTAAAAATTCTGCACACAACAGGTATTTATGACCTAACTGGACACTGGCTTCTATTATTATGTCTTAAATTTTCTGTTACTTAGAAGACCACTTGCTCACTGCAGGCTGACACAAAGAAAAATAATTGCCTTTGGCATGAAAGTCGTATTTCAGTTTGTCTTCCCTGATGCTGACTCATTTCATTTGTGCTAAAAGCTGCATTATGTAAATGAAATTTGCAGAATGGATGGTGGGGAGGGGAAAGAAGAAGGAATAATTTGTGTCTAAAATCTCCTTTCTCCTCTGAACCACTCTAATCTAATTTCTGGCTTGGAGTAATGTATATGCTTCCAGGAATGACTGCCTAGGTCTGTCTTGGTTTTGAGGCAGATACAAGCATTAGGACATACCAGGATATACAAGGGTATAAAATTTAGAACTATTATTCCAGAATAAATTTATGATTACCGAGAGTTATAATTAGTATATTTGTCCTGCATTTTTGAGGCATTGCTTACATAGGTCAGGGGGAATGGATTTTATTTCTAAAGAGTCATTGATTGTGTGTCCTTAAAAGGACACATTCAAGTTAACTACTCATTCTTTCTCTACTTAACAGAGGTTCCAGAAGTCATGAGGAAGTGGTTGATGGAGGGCTTGGAAAAAGACGTTAGGAAAAGAGAAAGAGGAAATTAAATGTATGTTGCCTATTCACACTTAACCTTGTTCCCTTTAATTCCACAAATGTACTCATTCATTTAACAAGTATTTCTTGATTTATTTCTATGTACCACGCACCACGGCTATCACGCAACAGCAAACCAGACAGCCATGCTGCCTGCCCCGTGGGGTTCACCGTCAGTTGAGAAAGACAGACCTGAGGACAGACAATTGAGTGAAGTGTTGTGAATCAGGCTGGAGACCTGGGGCAGGGGGTGGGTGTGGCTGGGGATAGTCCATGAAGTTTCCCCTGAGGAAGCAGTACTTACATTGAGACCCAGTAATGAGATCACCAGACAGCTGGCTTACAGATTTCTGGAATCCTTGAATTTTAATGTTGGGTGAACGTTTTGACACAACATTTTGCTTGTGTAAGACTTTGGAAAGGAACCCTGAGTCGTGTGAATTTCTATATCATGGGTCAGCCAATTAATAAACACTGATTGAGCCCCTTCAATGTGTGAGGGCACTGGACAATGTGTGAGGTGTCTGGGCCAACTGAGAATCTATTCTGATTTTTCAGATATCCAGGACTGATTGAATGGAAGAGATAGACAAAAGAAAAAAAAAAAAAAAGAACTTTGTGTCCATAGGTACTGACTAGGAGAATATAATTGATAATAATAATACCTTTTGGATATAAGAAACATTCCAAACCATATTCTCATACGTTAATTTTTTCCTCTCTCAGTGAATCTGTAGGGGAGGTAGGACAATAGTGTTCTCCATTTCATAAGAAAGGAAACAAATGTTGTGGGAATTAGTTAAGTGATTTGCCCAATGTCCAAAAACTTCCCAAACTAGGATTAGAACCCAGGCCTTTTGACACCAAGTCCAAGGTCCCCTCCACTCTGCCACCTTGCCTTTCCATGCTTCTAAGGAATGAAGTAGATAGCTGTTGTCTTTGCCTGCCCAGCATTTAACTTTTCTGACTTTGAACCAGGGAAGCCCAACTGTCCTTTCCCCACCTTCAGGCCATGTAGTCCAGGTGGAGATAATTCCTCCTCACCTCTTGCTCCAGGGTGGGCACACAGCCAAGACCACTGTCAAGTCCTAGTGTGAACTGGATAAAGATCCCTCTCTCCTGCCACACACAGTCCTGCACCAGGATAAAGGCTTGCTGAATGCGGCCCTCGCTGGATTTCAGCCCCTGCTTGTTCTTTTTGCAATGAACAACCTGCACCAATATTTGTGGCCTTACTGATGACTGAGATCTAGCCAGTCAGGTTCTGAGATGTGGATGTGACCCAAGCCAGATAAATGAGACAGTCTGAACCTTTGCTAGGAGGATCAGGAAAGACAGGCTCTCTTCCCATTAGAATTGTTACACTGGTGGCCATTTGCCTTCAAGAGGGAAGAGACCACCCGAGATTTCAGTTTACAGAAAGGAAAGAAAATATGACAGATGGAGAAAAAAATTGTGATAACATTGAGCACCATGCTTGGAGCCAGTGCTACCCCTGGACTCATACGTTCCTGGAGGGGGGGACTTTGCTTAATATTTTTCAAAGCCTAGAACAGTACCTGGCACAAGGGAAGCAATCAGCAAATATTTGTTGAACAATTGAGCTGATAAATTCTTTTTTTTTTTGTATATGTAACTGGTTTGTTAGAAGTCTCAGTTCACTGGGGAGTATAAATTAAAGGTAACTTTATTTTTCCCAGTAACTGTTCTCTCATGTTCTCCTTTCTTACTGGTTAGCAATTTCCTTGGAGCATGGCTGGGTGCAGTGGCTCACGCCTGTAATCCCAACACTTTGGGAGGCTGAGGTGGACAGACTGCTTGAGCCCAAGAGTTCTAGACCAGCCTGGACAAATGTGGCGAAATCCCATTTCTACCAAAACAAACAAACAAACAAACAAGCAAACGACCAGAATCTCGAGCAGATCCCACAACTTCCCAGGTAGAAAAATGTTCTAGTATCCGTTTTCAAGATTGGCTAGCCGGGCATGGTGGCTCATGTCTGTAATCTTAGCACTTTGGGAGGCTGAGGCCCCACTCACTTGAGGTCAGGAGTTCAAGACCAGACTGGCCAACATGGCGAAACTCTGTCTCTACTAAAAATACACAAGTTAGCCGGGTGTGGTGGGCATCTGTAATCCCAACTAATCATAAGGCTGAGGCACAGAATTGCTTGAACCTGGGAAGTGGAGGCCAAGATCGCACCACTGCACTCCAGCCCGAGACTCCATCTCAAAAAAATAACAACAACAAAAAGATTGGTTACAAGTACTGTGCACCCCCAACACAAGTGTCTTTCTCCCTCTCAGTCCTATTTATTCTTCTATCAATGCAGGGTGGGGAGGTTATATGTTGGTAGAGAGATTGACGCACGCAGACATTTCAATTTAATCTTTTCCAGTGACTAGGCTGGCTTATCGAATAAAAGAATTTGAAATCTTCATGCCCATGTAAAAATAGAATCTGGAATGTGAATTGACTTTCCAGTTTGGCTTATACTATTACTCATTCCCATGTATTAGAAATTAAAGGTAGAAGAAAATCCAATAAATAATTCATGAGTTTTTTGCTTGGGAAGAATTATTTCCTAATCTGAGTTCAATGACATCTTTCATTGTATTTTTAATTTTAATTTTAATTTTTTTTTTGAGATGGAGCCTCACCCTGTCGCCCAGGGTGGAGTGCGGTGGCGCAATCTCTGATCACTGCAACCTCCACTTCCTGGGTTCAAGTGATTCTCCTGCCTCAGCCTCCCAGGTAGGTGGGATTACAGGTGCCTGCCACCATGCCTGGCTAATTTTTGTATTTTTAGAAGATATAGGGTTTCCCCAGGTTGACCAGGCTGGTCTTAAACTCCTGACCTCAGGTGATCCACCTGCCTCAGCCTCCCAAAGTGCTGGGATTATAGGCGTGAGTCACCGCACCTGGCGAAAGCTTTCATTTTAGCAATCAGAAAAAAAGTACATGACAAACACTACTACTCATGCTTGATTTTTATTACTCATTCTGGTTACTTGAGGAACAAAAGTGGTTCCTTAAACATGAATACACAGAATTTTCCCTGTAGATATTTCAGGCATAGCTTTCTTCTGCTGCATAGTAGTCTGTAAAGAAACAGTAAATTAGGAAGAGAATTCAAAGGATATCAAAGACTGAACTACATCACGTCACTGACACTGCACGCATTTACACCATTTAAGTAAACCTTTTTCTTTTTCCTGTTTTCAACGTGCTTTCTTAGGTTGAAAAATAAATCTTTTCTATCTATGATATTTTGTTTTTGAAGATTACTACCTGAGGACACATTTTTAGGCAAAATCTCAGCGACTCCTGCCCTACTGGATTTGACTCATTATGGATATAATCCAAAAGTTACCTTCATTTTTAAAGTATTACATTTGTAAAGAACAATTCTGTAGTTACAGAATCTCAGGATGAGTAAATGTAAGTAATGTAAATCGAAACTAAGTAGAGTAACTTTACATATCTATATAAGCATAACCAGTATATCTTCACTCTCTATATTTAGGCTTTATTTTACACGTCTGAAGTTGAACAACATCTTTGTCATCTACACATTGAATTTTGGTCAGATTTATCTTCATTTTCCGAGTCAACCAGGTTTGACAATTTAGAATAATTGCTGCCTGTTCTTTATTCTCCAGAAATAATGGTCACCATATTGAGTGTTTATTCGTGTCAAATTATATCTTAAGTCCTTTACATAGAATATTTTATATCCTCACAATAATTATTTTAAGTATGTACTGTTATTATTCACATTTTATAACTGGGGAAACAGTCTTATAGGCATTAAGTGATGTAGTGACTTACCCAAGGTCACACAGTTAGTGGTGGAGCCAGGATAGGAAGCCGGGAATGCAATGCAAGAGCTTATGTTCTTTCTTTCTTTTTTTTTTTAGAAGGCATCTCACCCTACTACCCAGGCTGAAGTACAGTGTTGTGATCTCGGCTCACAGCAACCTCTGCCTCCCTGGCTCAAACAAATCTCCTTCCTCGGCCTCCCGAGGAGTGGGGATTACAGGCATGCACCGCCACCTCCAGCTAATTTTTATATTTTTAATAGAGATGGGGTTTCACCATGTTAGCGAGGCTGGTCTCAAACTCCTGACCTCAGGTGATCCACCCGCCTCAGCCTCCCAACGTGCTGAGATTACAGGCATGAGCCACCACGCCTGGCTAAATTTTGTATTTTTTATAAAGATGGGGTTTTGCCACATTGGCCAGACTGGTCTGGAACTCCTGATCTCTAGTGATCTGCCCACTTTAGCCTCCCAAAGTGCTGGGATTACAGGTGTGAGCTACCATGCCTGGCTGGCAGGATTGGTTTCTAAGGAGGGCTCCCTTCCTGGTTTTGGATGTCTGCCTTTTCACGGTGTCTTCGCGTGGCCTTTCCTTGGTGCATATTGGGGTTGTGGAGAGGAGATCTGGAGTTTCATTATACAAAGACACAAATCCTATCAGGGTGCTCTCCTTATGACCTCATTTTAACCTTAATTATTTCCTTAGAGGTCTCATCTCTAAATACAGCCACACTGGGGGTTAGGGCTTCAGCATACGAATTTTGGGAGGAAACATTCAGTCCATAACACTGATTTAATTAGATCACATTAAGTAACCTTCTTCGGAGACATTGTTGTGACTTTGAACAGTTTTCATATGAATTTAAGATTTCTTTGTAAAAACGTATAAGAAAAGAGGACTCATTTGTCCTACTTACTGTTGTATTCTTAGAGCCTAACACAAGGCTTGACACATTCTAGGGGTTCAGTAAACATTTACTGAATGAATAAATGAGTAAATCAGTGAATGGAAACTCTCTTTCTGGCCTTAGTAATTGAGATTTTGCAGTCATAAGAAAGAACTAATCCCAGAATTCTTTGCTGCAAATTTCTATTAAGAAAGAGAAAGAAGCCGGGCGCGGTGGCTCACGCCTGTAATCCCAGCACTTTGGGAGGCCGAGGCGGG
>NW_012108363.1:6037457-6048620 GCF_000951045.1 Mandrillus leucophaeus
TCATCACTGGTCATCAGAGAAATACAAATCAAACCACAATGAGATACCATCTCACACCAGTTAGAATGGCGATCATTAAAATGTCAGGAAACAACAGATGCTGGAGAGGATGTGGAGAAATAGGAACACTTTTACACTGTTGTTGGAGCTGTAAACTAGTTCAACCATTGTGGAAGACAGTGAGGCAATTCCTTAAGGATCTAGAACTAGAAATACTATCTGACCCAGCCATCCCATTACTGGGTATATACCCAAAGGATTATAAATCATGCTGCTATAAAGATACATGCACACATGTTTATTAAGGCACTATTCACAATAGCAAAGACTTGGAACCAACCCAAATGTCCATCCATGATAGACTGGATTAAGCAAATGTGGCACATATACACCATGAAATACTATGCTGCCATAAAAAAGAATGAGTTCATGTCCTTTGTAGGTAATGGATGAAGCTGGAAACCATCATTCTGAGCAAACTATTGCAAGGACAGAAACCCAAACACTGCATGTTCTCACTCATAGGTGGGAACTGAACAACGAGAACACCTGGATACAGGATGGGGAATATCGCACACCATGGCCTGTCGTGGGGTTGGGGGAGGGGGGAGGGATAGCATTAGGAGATATATCTAATGTAAATGATGAGTTAATGAGTGCAGCACACCAACATGGCACATGTATACATATGTAACAAACCTGCACGTTGTGCACATGTACCCTAGCACTTAAAGTATAATAATAATAAAAAAAAGAAAAACAAGCCAACCATGAATTTCATATAGTTAGCTAACCTTTCAATAATGAAGGTAAATAAAGATATTTACAGGTAAACAAAAATTGAGAGAATTTGCTGCTAGGAGAACTGTCTTCCAAGAAATATTAAAGGAATGACAGTGGACAATAACTTGGATATGCATGAAGGAAAGAACAATGTGGGAAATGGTAAATATGTGGCTAATGAGGACTAAACTCTGATTTTTTAATCTTGCCCAAATTCCTATCTGGGAGGTCTGAGGAGTTGTGCCTTACAAATCATAAATTCTCATCAGATGGGTTTTATTCAACCCTATATATTGTGACTTACTTTCCAGTCTGACTCTGGCATAACATTACAAGACAAAGAAGAAAATCAAAATATTTTACCCCAAAACATGTTTCTTTTCCGTATCTTGAAATGGCCCTGCAAAGCTGTCTTTTGTGGGGGAAAAGTTGCATGTGTAAAGAATCTCTAGTAACATAGCTATATCTTTTTCTTCTAGGCCCTCCCAATCCTAAAGAGGTTAACTAAAAGTCTTGCACGTTTTAAAGATCTGAATAGGAAACATTTGTCACCTATGGTCTCTAAGGGCAGCCACTATAAGACTTCAAAAGAACCTTGATCTCCACAGTCTTTTATCTTAACCTGAACATTTCCTTTCTATGATCCCAGGTCTTTAGATAAACTCAACAAATTGTCAACCAGAAAATGCTTACATTTACCTATAACCTGGAGCCCTGACTTTGAGTTGTCCTGCCTTTCTGGACCAAACCAATGTATTTCTTAAATGTATTTGATTGATGTCTCATGCCTGCCTAAAATGTATAAAACCAAGCTGCGCCCCAACCACCTTGGGCACATGTTCTCAGGCCCTCCTGAGGGCTGTGTCATGGGTCATTGTCTCTCATATTTGGCTCAGAATAAATCTCTTCAAATATTTTACAGAGTTTGACTCTTTTCGTTAACACTAGATTTAAAAAATAATATAATTTTTCTCTCTTAATTTCTCTAAACAATCTGTTTAAAGCAATAAATGTATTATTGTATTACTTGGTTTATAATATATATAGGCACCATATCAACGTCAATAATAGCATACAGGGAGGAGGAGGAAATGGAGACCTACAGGTGAAATGTAGCTATATTGGACCAGAATTAAGTTAGTATTAACCTGGAGAGGACTGTGATGGGTTAAGGATGCATGCAAACACACTTGCACACACTAAACCTCAAAAACTTGCTTTAAAAAAAGCTAACACAGGAATTGAAATGGTAAGCTAAAACATATTTGTATAACCAAAGAAAACTGATATAAGAGAACCATAGAAACAAACAAGTATGTAGAAAAGTTCTAAAATGACAAACATAACTCTAAGTATACCAATAATTTTTTACATTAAATTTTACTGGACTAGAAACTCCAGTCATAGGTAGAGGCAGTAATATAAGATTAAGAGTATATTTTTTTCATAGAAAAAAACTTTATATTTAAAATACAATAGAAAGTAATACAATGGTAAAAGATACATGAAGCAAACAGTAGCCACAAGAGATCTGGAGAGACTATATTTAAATATATTTTAATACAAGAACCATCCTAGAGACTGAGGAGAACATTTCATAATGATAAAAAGGGTTAATTAATCAAAAAGATACAGCATTATAAATATAATTGCACCTAACTAGAGAGCCCCAAAATATGTGGAGGAAAAATGGACAGAATAAAAAAAAAAGGAAACATTATCCACTAATTATGTTTGGGTTTGTCAGTATTTCTTTTCAGTTATTTTATTTCATTTCATTTCATTTCATTTCATTTTGTTTTATTTTAGATGGAGTCTCGTTCTGTCGCCCAGGCTGGAGTGCAGTGGTGTGATCTCGGCTCACTGCAACCTCTGCCTCCCAGGTCCCGGTTCAAGCAATTCTCTTCCCTCAGCCTCCCGAGTAGCTGGGATTACAGGCACGCACCACCATGCCCATCTAATTTTTGTATTTTTAGTAGAGATGAGTTTCACCATGTTGGCCATGCTGGTCTTGAACTCCTGACCTTGTGATCTACCCTCCTCGGCCCCCCAAAGAGCTAGGATTACAGGTGTGAGCCACCATGCCTGGCGGGTATGTCAATATTTCTTTAAACATATTGTGATGGCAATTGATAGAAAAAGTTATTATCAGTAGAAAGGAATGTCTAGGTTATGATAAAGGATTGTGAAGACCTAG
Source organism: Mandrillus leucophaeus (assembly GCF_000951045.1). Taxonomy (NCBI): domain Eukaryota; kingdom Metazoa; phylum Chordata; class Mammalia; order Primates; family Cercopithecidae; genus Mandrillus; species Mandrillus leucophaeus. The sequence goes on from NW_012108363.1 coordinate 6,040,438, forward strand.
GTTTTATCATGCAAACAAAGCCTCCAGCAGGCATTAGAGAGAAGATTGTAAATGTTTCTTATCAGATATAAGGTTTGTGTTGATTAATGCTGGAGGAGTATAATGAGGCATGTCAAACCCCTACTTCCTTTCATGGCCTGAACCAGTCTTTCAGGTTAAATTTTAGAGTGCCCTGGCTGAGAAGAAAGTCCAATCAGATTTTTGTGGGGGAGACTTTTGAATTTTATTTTTGGTTTACACGTCAAAGAAAAAATCTCCAGGGAAATTATAAAATATTTTCTACTGAATAAATAGAAGATCAGAACATATCAACATTAATGCAGGTAAAGCAATATTTAGAGAGAAATTTATAGCTTTAAAAATTAGAAAGGAAGACTTTAATAACCTAGAAAAATTAATTAAGCTTCCACCTTAAGAAACTACAAAAAGAAGAGCCAAAGTAGGATGAACGACTAAAGACCACAGCGGAAATCAATACAAATAAAACAGTGAAACAATAGAGAAAATTAGTGAAACTTACAATTGATTCCTTGAAAAGATCTACAAAATTGATAACATTTTAGTCAAATGACCAAGAAAAAAAGAGAGAAGATAGAAATTACCAAAACTGGGATTAAAAGAGGAAGTATTCTGAACCCTATGGAAATTAAAAGACTTATAAAGGAATATTTTGAACAATCTTATGCCAACAATTTGTCAACTTAGATGAAATGGGCAAATTCATTAACAGAAATGATCAAAGTAGACTCAAAAAGAAATTATAAAATTTGCATATATATATCAGTGAAAAATATTAAAGTATTTAATTAAATTATTTTAAAATCTTCTTCAAAGGGAAGTCCAGGCCTGCATGGTTTTACTGGGAACTCTATTGACATTTAAATAATTAATAATACCAATCCAATGGAAATCTTTTCAAAAATAGAAGAAAAGGGGACACTTTACAGCTCATTTTACCCTGATACTAAAAGCCACAAAGATATCACAAGAAAACTATAGAACAACACTCCTCATGAATGTAAATGCTAAAATTGTTTAAATAACAACAAATTAGATCCAGTAATGTACAAAAAGGATTATATACTATTACCAAGTGTGGTCGGTTTATTACAGGAATGTTCTTTAGCTTAACATCTGAATATCAATTCGTGTAATACATACATTAATAAAATAAATCAGTGGTCAGCAAACTATAGCCCCTGGGCCAAATCTGGCATGACATTTGTTTTTGCAAATAAAGTTTACTGAAACAAAGCCAAGCCCATTCATTTACATATTATCTATGATTGCTTTCTGCTACAAAAGCAGAGCTGATTGGTTGCAACAGAGCTCATGTGGCTCACAAAACCAAAAATATTTACTATATAGCCTTTTCTGGAAAATTCTGCTGACCCTTAAAGGAAAATGCCATATAATCATCTCAAGAGACACAGACAAAGCATTTGATAAAATTGAACTACCATTCATGGTAGAATTCTCAATAAACTAGGAATAGAAGGAAACTTTCTTACTTTAATAAAAGGCAGCTACATAAACCTATGACTAACAACATGCTTAAAGGTGAATGAATGCTTTCTTCCTAAGATTGGGTACAAGGCAAAAGGATGTACACTCTCACCACTTCTATTTAACCTTGGACTGAAGGTTCTAGCCAGTGCAATAAGGTAAGAAAATAAAAATGCAAAAATCAACATACAACCAACTGCAAAGGAAATTTTAAAAAAATTACATTCACAATAGCATAAAAAGAATAAAGTATTCAGAAATAATGAAAGAAGTACAGGACAGTACACTGAAAATTACAAAAATTTGTCACAGGAAATTAAGACCAAAACAAATGGAGATATGTCCCATGTTTGCAAATAGGAAAATACAGTATTGTCAAGGTGTCAGTTTTCCCAAAATTGATCCATAGATTCAATACAATTTCTATCTAAATACCATTAGGGTTTGCTGTAAAAGACATTGATAAGATGAACCTAACATTTGTCTTTTAAATCCAAAGGACCAAGATAAGCCAATATGATTTTATGAAAGAACAAAGTTCAAGGACTTACATGATTTCAAAATTTCAAAATTTACCATAAAGCTAGAGTAATCAAGACTGTGGTATTGGCATAAAAATACATATATAAGGCTGGGCGTGCTGGCTCACGCCTGTAATCCCAGTACTTTGGGAGGCAGAGGCGGGTGGATCACGAGGTCAGGAGATTGAGACCACGGTGAAACCCCGTCTCTACTAAAAATACAAAAAATTAGCCAGGCGCGGTGGCGGGCGCCTGTAGTCCCAGCTACTCGGGAGGCTGAGGCAGGAGAATGGCGTGAACCCGGGAGGCAGAGCTTGCAGTGAGCCGAGATCGCGCCACTGCACTCCAGCCTGGGCGACAGAGCGAGACTCTGTCTCAAAAAAGAAAAAAAAAAAAAAAGAAAGAAAGAAGACAACATAATGTATTAGTTTCCTAGGGTTTCTGTAACAAAATACCACAAACTGAGTGGCTTAAAATGACAGAAATTCACTCTCCCAGAGTTCTGGAGACCAGCAGTTTGAAATCAAGGGGTAGACAGGTTGGCTCTTTCTGGACGCTCTGAGGAAAAGTGCCTTCAATGCCTCTTTCCTAACTTCTGGTGGCTCCTGGCAATTCTTAGCATTCCTTGGCTCATAGATACATCACTCCAATCTCTGCTTTCATCTTTACATGATCCTTTCTGCTGTATCCTCTCCTTATAAGGACACCAATCACTGGCTTTAGTGTCCACTCAAATCCAACATGATCACATCTGCATTCTTAAATAATTACATCTCCAGAGACCCTATTTCAAATAAGGTCACATTCTAATCTTCTAGGTATGAATTTCTGGGGATGCTACTCAACCCACTACAAGGAATCTGATGAAAATGATGAATGCAGGTAAGTTTCCATCTTAACTACAGAAACAAATTAATAACACCTCTGCTATACCTTATGTAAATCACCAAGGAAGCAATTACTGAAATTTATACCTAATGTTCTTCAACAATTATTATTGATGTCCTTCCATGAGGGATGAGAGAGCAAAAATCTATCAAGCCCATGATGAAATTAAAAGACAGAGCCTTCTATGAATAGAAATTTATTCTGACTGGGTCCCAGATTTAGAATGCAAAAACTTTAAGAAACTATTATAAATATTTTCAAAGAATTAAAGAAAATATGACAATAAAAAATAGAAATACTAACTCAGCTAGAAACATTCAAAGTTGAAATTCTAGAGTTGAAAAGTATAACAATTGAAATGAAAATTTCACTAGATAAGCTCAATAGCAGATTGAGATGGTGGGAGAATCAGCAAGCTTCAAGCTTAATCAGTAGAAATTATCCAATCCAAAGAGCAGAGGAAAAGAGAATCAAAGAAAAATGAACAGACCACACAAGACTTGCTAAAACAAGGATTCCAACACACGTTAATGGGAGTCCCATAAGAAGTGAAAGAAAATAGGTGGAAGAAATAATTGAAGAAATAATGGTCAAAAACATTTCAAAAGTGATCTAAAAACCACAAAGTGGCCAGGCACGGGGGCTCATGCCTGTAATCCCAGCACTTTGGGAAGCTGAGGTGGGCAGATTGCTTGAGCCCCGGAGTTCAAGACCAGCCTGGACAATATAGGGATAACCTGTCTCTACAAAAAATGGTGGCATCTGCCTGTGGTCCCAGCTGCTCAGAGGGCTGAGGTGGGACGATCACTTGAGCCCAGGAGGTCAAGGCTTCACCCAGATGTGATTATGCCACTAAACTCCAGCCTGAGCAACAGAGCAAGACCCTTTCTCTCTCTCTCTCTCTCACACACACACACACAAAACAAAAAACATAAAGCAAAACTATCAACCTAAAGAACAATTTACAAATCCAAGAACTTCAAAAAAACCCCTAATGGGATAAGCATAACGAGATTTACACCTAGACACATAACCAAACTGCTAAAAACCAAAAACAAAGAGAAAATTTGGAAGGCCGTAAGATAAAAATGACTTATCACATGTACAGGAAATAACAGTACAATTATGGCTGAGGTTTCCTCAGAAAAGAGGGTAGTGGAGTAACATATTCAACATGCCAAAAGAAAAAGAAAAGCAAGAGAGAGGTTCCAAAATGGCCGAATAGGAACAGCTCCAGTCGTCTACAGCTCCCAGTGTAAGCAACACAGAAGACGGGAGATTTCTACTTTTCCAACTGAGGTACCGGGTTCATCTCACTGGGGCTTGTTGGACAGTGGGTGCAGGACAGTGAGTGCAACCCACAGAGCATGAGTTGAAGCAGCGCAAGGCATTGCCTCACCTGGGAAGTGCAAGGGGTCTGGGAATTCTCTTTCCTAGCCAAGGGAAGCCGTGACAGATGGTATCTGGAAAATCGGGTCACTCCCATCCTATTACTGTGCTTTTCCAACAGTCTTAGCAAATGGCACACCTGAAGATTATATCCCATGCCTGGCTCAGAGGGTCCCACGGCCACAGAGCCTTGCTCACTGCTAGCACAGCAGTCTGAGATAGAACTTCAAGGCGGCAGCGAGGCTGGGGGTGGGGCACCCGCCATTGCTGAGGCTTGAGTAGGTAAACAAAGCTCCAGGAAGCTCGAACTGGGTGGAGCCTACTGCAGCTGAAGGAGGCCTGCCTGCCTCTGTAGACTCCACCTCCAGGGACAGGGCATAGCTGAACAAAAGGCAGCAGAAACTTCTTCAGACTTAAACGTCCCTGTCTGACACCTTTGAAGACAGTAGTGGTTCTCCCATTGTGGAGTCTGAGATCCGAGAACAGACAGACTGCCTCCTCAAGTGGGTCCCTGAACCCTGAGTAGCCTAACTGGGAGGCACCTCCCAGTAGGGGCTGACTGACACCTCACATGGTCAGATACCCCCCTGAGACAAGGCTGCCAGAGGAACAATCATGCAGCAACATTTGCTGTTCTGTAAATTTGCTGTTCTGCAGCCTCCGTTGGTGATACCCAGGCAAAGGGGGTCTGGAGTGGACCTCCAGCAAACTCCTACAGACTGGCAGCTGAGGGTCCTGACTGTTAGGAGGAAAACTAACAAACAGAAAGGACATCCACACCAAAACCCCATCTGTATGTCACCATCATCAAAGACCAAAGGTAGATGGGGAGACACCAGAGCAGAAAAGCTGAAAATTCTAAAAATCAGAGTGCCTCTTCTCCAAAGGAACACAGCTCCTCACCAGCAATGGAACAAGGCTGGACAGAGAATGACATTGACAAGTTGAGAAAAGAAGGCTTCAGATGATCGGTAATAACAAACTTCTCTGAGCTAAAGGAGGATGTTCGAACTCATCACAGAGAAGCTAAAAACCTTGAAAAAAGATTAGATGAATGGCTAACTAGAATAAATAGCATAGAGAAGACCTTAAATGACCTGATGGAGCTGAAAACGATGGCATGAGAACTACGTAACGCATACACAAGCTTCAGTAGCCGATTTTATCAAGTGGAAGAAAGTGTATCAGTGATTGAAGATCAAATGAATGAAACGAAGCGAGAAGAGTTGTTTAGAGAAAAAAGTAAAAATAAACGAACAAAGCCTCCAAGAAATATGGGACTATGTGAAAAGACCAAATCTATGTCTGATTGGTGTACCTGAAAGTGACGGGGAGAATGGAGCCAAGTTGGAAAACACTCCTCAGGGTATTATCCAGGAGAACTTCCCCAATCTAGCAAGGCAGGCCAACATTCAAATTCAGGAAATACAGAGAATGCCACAAATATACTCCTTGAGAAGAGCGAATCCAAGACACATAATTGTCACATTCACCAAAGTTGAAATGAAGGAAAAAATGTTAAGGGCCAGAGAGAAAGGTCAGGTTACCTACAAAGGGAAGCCCATCAGACTAACAGCAGATCTCTCAGCAGAAACTCTACAAGCCAGAAGAAAGGGGAGGCCAATATTCAACTTTCTTAAAGAAAAGAATTTTCAACCCAGAATTTCATATCCAGCCAAACAAAGCTTCATAAGTGAAGGAGAAATAAAATCCTTTACAGACAAGCAAATGCTGAGAGATTTTGTTACCACCAAGCCTGCCTTAAGAGAGCTCCTGAAGGAAGCACTAAACATGAAAAGGAACAACTGGTACCAGCTACTGCAAAAACATACCAAATTGTAAAGACCATCAATGCTACGAAGAAACTGCATCAAATAACGAGCAAAATAACCAGCTAACATCATAATGACAGGATCAAATTCACATATAACAATATTAACCTTAAATGTAAATGGACTAAATGGTCCAATTAAAAGGCACAGACTGGCAAATTGGATAAAGAGTCAAGATCCATCAGTGTGCTGTATTCAGGAGACCCATCTCACATGCACAGACACACCTAGGCTCAAAATAAAGGGATGGAGGAAGATCTACCAAGCAAATGGAAAACAAAACAAAACAAAACAAAAAAGCAGGGGTTGCAATCCTAGTCTCTGATAAAACAGACTTTAAACCAACAAAGATCAGAAGAGACAAAGAAGGCCATTACATAATGGTAAAGGGATCAATTCAACAAGAAGAACTAACTATCCTAAATATATATGCACCCAATACAGGAGCACCCAGATTCATAAAGCAAGCCCTTAGAGACCTACAAAGAGACTTAGATTCCCACACAATAATAATGGGGGACTTGAACACCCCACTGTCAACATCAGACAGATCAACGAGACAGAAAGTTTTAACAAGGATATCCGGGAATTGAACTCAACTGCGCACCAAGCAGACCTAATAGACATCTACAGAACATTCCACCCCAAATCAACAGAATATACATTCTTCTCAGCACCACATTACACTTATTCTAAAATTGACCACATAGTTGGAAGTAAAGCACTCCTCAGCAAATGTACAGGAAAAGAAATTATAACGAACTGTCTCAGACCACAGTGCAATCAAACTAGAACTCAGGATTAAGAAACTCACTCAAAACCACTCAACTACATGGAAACTGAACAACTACATGTGCTCCTGAATGACTACTGGGTACATAATGAAATGAAGGCAGAAATAAAGATGTTCTTTGAAACCAATGAGAACAAAGACACAACATACCAGAATCTCTGGGACACATTTAAAGCAGTGTGTAGAGGGAAATTTATAGCACTAAATGCCCACAAGGGAAAGCAGGAAAGATCTAAAACTGACACCCTAACATCACAATTAAAAGAACTAGAGAAGCAAGAGCAAATGCATTAAAAAGTTAGCAGAAGGCAAGAAATAACTGAGATCACAGCAGAACTGAAGGAGATATAGACACAAAAAAACCCTTCAAAAAATCAATGAATCCAGGAGCTGGTTTTTTGAAAAGATTCACAAAATTGGTAGACTGCTAGTAAGACTAGTAAAGAAGAAAAGAGAGAAGAATCAAATAGATGCAATAAAAAATGATAAAGGGGATATCACCACTGATCCCACAGAAATACAAGCTATCATCAGAGAATACTATAAACACCTCTATGCAAATAAACTAGGAAATCTAGAAGAAATGAATAAATTCCTGGACATGTACACTCTCCCAAGACTAAACCAGGAAGAAGTTGAATACCTGAATAGACCAATAGCAGGCTCTGAAGTTGAGGCAATACTTGATAGCCTATCAACTGAAAAAAGTCTAGGACCGGATGGATTCACAGCTGAATTCTACCAGAGGTACAAAGAGGAGTTGGTACCATTCCTTCTGAAACTATTCCAATCAATAGAAAAAAAGGGAATCCTCCCTAACTCATTTTATGAGGCCAGCACCATCCTGATACCAAAGCCTGGCAGAGACACAACAAAAAAAGAGAATTTTAGACCAATATCCCTGATGAACATCCATGCAAAAATCCTCAATAAAATACTGGCAAACCGAATCCAGCAGCACATCAAAAAACTTATCCAGTATGATCAAGTGGGCTTCATCCCTGGGATGCAAGGCTGGTTCAACATACAAAAATTAATAAACGTAATCCATCATATAAACAGAACCAAAGACAAAAACCACATGATTATTTCAATAAATGCAGAAAAGGCCTTTGACAAAATTCAACAGCACTTCATGCTAAAAACTCAATAAATTAGATACTGATGGGACATATCTCAAAATAATAAGAGCTATTTATGACAAACCCACAGCCAATATCATACTGAATGGGCAAAAACTGGAAGCATTCCCTT
>NW_012108363.1:6049247-6067058 GCF_000951045.1 Mandrillus leucophaeus
TGGTGAAAACCCGTCTCTACTAAAAATACAAAAAATTATCTGGGCATGGTGGCATGTGCCTGTAGTCCCAGGTACTTGGGAGGCTGAAGCACGAGAATCACTTGAACCCGGAAGGCAATAAGGTAAGAAAATAAAAATACAAAAATCAACATACAACCAACTGCAAAGGTTGCAGTGAGCCGAGATTGTGCCACTGCAATCCAGCTTGGGCAACAGAGTGAGACTCCATCTCAAAAAAAATAAAAAATAAAAAAATACATTAATGTATTTTGGCATGGTGGTATACATATTTGGCATATATGTATATAGCTTGGCATGGTGACTCATGCCTATAATCCAGCCTGGGTAACAGAGTAAGACCCCATTTTTAACAAAAGAAAAAAAATAGATACTGTAAACCAAAAATAATATTCTAAGTTCCCCAACCAATGGAATGGACCCCTCCTTTTGGCCAAGGGTATTTTATTTTATTTTATTTTTTTGAGACAGGGTCTCACTCTGTCACCCAGGCTGGAGTGCACTGATGCAGTCTCAGCTCACTGCAACCTCTGCTTCCTGAACTCAAGCAATTCTCCAGCCTCAGCCTCCCGAGTAGCTAGGACTACAGGCACAGGCCATCACGCCTGGCTAATTTTTGTATTTTTTTGTAGAGACGAGAGTTTGCCACGTTGTCCAGGCTGGTCTAAAACGCTTGGACTCAAGCAATACTTTTGCCTCAGCCTTCCAAAATGCTGGGAATACAGGCATGAACAACTGTACCGCGCTAGAGCATTTTAAAGTAAACCTAAAACACTAGATCAGGCTACCATGGGAATGAGTGGTCAGACATGCCTCATTAAACATTCCTCCCTTTGGAATTCAGGCACAGCTGACCGGCTTTAACATAGAAACAGTGACCTTCAGACTGACAGAATAGACTTTTTTAGGTCTGATATGCTCTGAAACCTGCTATCTGGAGGCTTTATCTGCACAATAAGAACCTTCGTATCCACAACCCCGTATCTTAACCCAGACACTCCCTTCTGTTGATTCTAGGTCTTTAGATAAATCTTTCAACCAACTGCCAATCAGAAAATCTTTGAATCCACCTGTGATCTGGAAGCCCTGATTTGAGCTGTCACCCCTCTCTGGACTGAAGCTATGTACATTTTACAGTATTGAATGATGTCCTACATCTCCCTAAAATGTATAAAAGCAAGCTGTAGCCCAACCACCTTGGGTACATGTTGTCAGGATTTCTTGAGGCTGTGTCATGGGCATGTCCTTAACCTTGGCAAAATAAACTTCTAAATTGATTGAGGCAGATACTTTTGGTTTACAGTACATAGATGGAAGGAATGGAAGGAACAGAACAGAGAGTTCAGAAAGAAACCCATGCATCTACTGTCAACTACATTTTGATAACTGAAATCAGAATATGAACTGAAATCTTGCACAAAATTAACACCAACTTTCTTATTGGACACCACCACTTACCCAAAGTTAGCCTTTGGGTTGGGGGTTTCCACAGTATAGTGGGACCATTCCATGGTCACCAGAAAGCTGTTACAGGATCCTAGCACTTACTGGGAATATCTACAGGCCCATCTGGGTTGCCAGAAAGATGTTATAGGAAAGGGGTCCAGATCCAGAACCCAAGAGAAGGTTCTTGGGTCTCACACAAGAAAGAATTCAGGGTGAGTCCATAAAGTAAAGTGAAAGCAAGTTTAAGAAAGTAAAGGAATAAAAGAATGGCTACTCCATAGACAGAGCGCTGGTTGCCCATTTTTATGGTTAGTACCTGATGATATGCTAAACAAGGGATGAATTATTCATGCATCCCCTTTTTAGACCATATAGGGTAATGTCCTGATGTTGCCATGGCATCTGTAATCTATCATGGCACTGGTGGGAGTGTAGCAGTGAGGATGGTAAGAAGTCACTTTTGTTGCCACCTAGGTTTTGGTGGGTGTTAGCCAGTTTCTTTACTGCAACCTGTTTTATCTGCAAGCTGTTTATGACCTGTATTTTATGCCAGCCTTCTATCTCATCCTGTGACTTAGAATGCCTTAACTATCTGGGAATGCAGGCTAGTAGGTTTCAGCCTCATTTTACACAGCTTCTACTCAAAATGGAGTTGCTCTGGTTCACACGCCTGACATTACCCCTCCCTTTTTTAATCCTAAGGGTTTGCATAATTTTAATCCTAAGGGTTGCAGAGAGTTGAAAATTCATCTTCTGTAACTTCTTCATGATGAATAGGAGCAATGATATTCCTGCCTAACTATGAGAGTCTCTTGTATTCAGGGTAGAGAGGAGCTCAGTCAGAAAGCATCAGTATGGTGAGGGCAATTCATGACTCTGAGTTTTGACAAAAGGTGATATCTGGAAGATTCATAAGTGTTTAACTTAAGAAAACGAGTAAGCTTATCCTTATTCCTAACACAAATAGCACAACAGCAATATATTCCACAACAGTAAAGCAAAAGAAATAAAATAATTCCAAGTAAACTAAGTTAGAGGGCTTTCCATGAACTGGGCACCTGTTGGAACCAAGCTGACATGGGGTTGTTATCTGGTTCCAATACGTGCTCAGAATTAGAATGCTGATTTAGATTTTACATTACCCATCCCTCTTGTTTCCTCTGAGCAACAGTCAGATGTCACTAGTTGGTTCACAGGAATAAGCAGGGTTAGTCTAAATTGCAGAAACAAACTTAAAAAACAACTGATGAGACTAGAATTTAATAACAAGTGTACCACAGTTTTTGAAACATAATTTCTCTCCAGTGTCCCATTTTTACTAAAGACAAATCATGGTAAGTCTGATTTGCTTTATTATACATAGCCTGATTATTTGTATAAAGTGCAATAAGAATAATTATTTTTTACATAAACTCTTTTTAAATTGGCTTTGATGGAACTTTATTCCATAGAAGGAATCTAAGACTTTTTTAGAGCCCAGCCCTGCCATAGGTTTGTACCTCAAATACCTATGAGGTGAGTAAATTCCTCTGCTCAGGGTCCCAAGATAACCTAGGGATCTTGGACCTGTTAGAAAGTGACATTCTTTACTTACCACAGGTCAGAAACCCTGTACAGTGGCTGTTGTAGACAAGGTCTGAGGCCAGTTCCCCAAGGGGCTTTTATTGGCTTTATAAGACAAGTTTGATTCCTTAAAAGAAAACATGCCATTCCAGTCAAAGCCTTGGTAAAATATCCAGTGTTTCCAATTGTGTCCTGTTGCAAAAGAAAACAGGTTCTTATTTCAGTTATGCAAATAACTATATTGCCATAACATAAGAATACTCACAAACAGTTTCCAAATTCTGGAGAAATTAGGTTGAGAGAACCAAATACACTTCAAATGTTATTCACAGCAATATACTTTACTCAACTGCTAAGAGCTGCAAATAGCTCAAAAGATAAGTTTCCTTGACTCTGAAAAACAAAACAAAGGATCAGCAGCATTTTAAGCAAAGCTAAAATGATTACTTTAGTCTTCTATTGGTTCAGTCAATTCAGTTAACTTCTGTTCTGCTTGATATGCCTGAACATTTCAGCTCTCCATGAGTATTCTGAAAGTGTTTTCCTTTATTTTAATATCACAATTTCCAAAGTTATCAGAAACCTGCATTGAAGAACACTTGTTAGAGTTCTATAGTTGATTATAAACCAACTTTTGAAGAGGATTAAAACAACAATTGTGTGTGGATGACAAAAAATCTTAGGACAGCCACTATTAAAGTCACAATTGATAAGGAAATTTGCTTCCTTCTGTGGTATACAATGATTTTATGTAACAATTATAATTATTCATAATATACACTAAGTCATATCAGAATTATAAGACTTTAAAAAATAATTTTAGATATATACCAATAATACATTTATACAATTACAGCCCCCCAAAATCCAAACACCATTTTACATTTGATAATGCTTCCTGTATGATTTTTGTACCAAATAAGCCAAACATGACTGTTGCATTAGTGCATTATTGATGACAAACCCAATTCTTTATAAAACGTTATAGACAAATGTATTCAATCTTAATGAGTTTGACTTTTAGGTAAGATTTTCACAAACCTTTTATAACCCTTCACATATTTTTGTTAAGGACCAAATTATAGCAGGTTTTTGCTCTAAAAAACTTGTGCTTTTATTCCAATGCTTAATTTATAGAAAACTGAATACCCCTTTAACTTTAGTCAATATATTCACACACAGAATGTCTTACAGTTAATTTTTCACAACTTTCCAAAACTTGCTTAAACCTTCAGCTTCATTCTATCTAACTTAAAACAATAATTTAACCATTTAATCTAAGGAAGAAAATTTACATTCCCATGACTTCTAATAATCTTTTACCAAAAGCACATTTCACTTTCCTTACACACCTTATGTGTAGAACTATTCTTCAGTAGTCTCAATTACATGTTACAATGTTAACTCTCAGCGATTTTTACTTTTGGTGAAAACCCTGGTTAGTAAGCATTTTAATTATGTACTAGGTGTGGAGCCTAAGACACAGACACAAGTGCAGATAAGGTCTGACTTTTTCTCGCATTGCCGGGGGTATGGCTAACATCACATGTCTCCAGGTCTTATCTAGACTCTAATGTCATCAAAGTAGGTAAATTGAACAATTTTCAAAATGAAAGCAGCAGCTTATGACCTTAAAGCATTTAGCAAACCTAATATCTAACCTGCATAATTTAGACCAAATGTTTACATTTTTAAGATATTTTCATTTTACCAGTAATCTTTAAAACTGTCTTCATTTCTCAAAGATTACTTAAGTCACATGAACTAAATAAAAGGCATTATACATTTAGTTTTTCTTACAAAAATATGACTTAAGCACTTATTATTTTTAATCAATTAATCAAAGCTCTTTTATATACCAACACCACACCCATTATACACATAAATACACAAACTGACAGAAGATAAAGGACTCATCTCCTAAGATGGGAATTGAACCCTGAACCCGGGCCACCACTGTGAAACAGAAGCACAGCCACATCGTTATAAGGTCAAGCTCCCAAGGACATACAAGACAAGAGGGAAACCTCATCCAGTTTTTTTGGGGGACCTGCACCAAAGTTTGTAACTGACCAGTTTGCTGGGCCATCTTGAACAGCAGGCTTATAGATGTCCTAAGCCCATGTTCTATCCTAAGGTACCCCTCTTTATGACAGAATAATACAGAATGACACAGGAAACACACCAGATTGGCTACAGCTTAAGACTAGCCTCACAAATCCTTTCTTCCATTAATCAAAACTTTGTAAGAAATAGTGATTTTTACCATTCCTACAACCAGTTTGCACAGAGAGAGACGATAGCATTGCCTGAGGCAAGGTGGGGAAGGCCAGGTGTTCAGGGAAGCCATACAAAGACCCACCCATTGCAGCGACAGTGAAGAGTTCAGGTGGTCACTTCTTAGTAGTGAAGGGATGTTTTCCAGCAGTCCCATCGGCTCTCAAGTTTTCCCTTTATGGGAGGAAAAATCTCCTCATGTCCCATGATCCTGTACCTGCCTAACCCTGTCACCCACATCCGTCAGCAAAGAGTACAAGGCAAATTATTCCAAGGAGAATAGAAGTTAACATCCTGTAGTGCCGAATCTGTTCTTAGCCAAAAGGGACTTTACCAAGAGGGTCTTCTAGCCCCCTAAATCTTAGAAGGGACTCTAACCCTCCTAAGTTGGGCCTCTAACCCAATCCCATTCTTTATCTGGGTACCCCACCACTTACCCAAAGTTGTCCAATCAGTGCTGTAGTCTATTTCCTTTGAGTTTGAGTCAGAAGTCTCGTCAGTATCGTCCCCTTAGGGTTCACCAGAAAGACGTTACCAGACCCCAACACTTACCCAAAGTTAGCCTTTGGGTCAGGGTTTCCACACTATAGTCCATTCCATAGTTGCCAGAAAGATGTTATAGGACCTTGCCACTTACTGGGGGCTTACGCAGTATAATCCCATCTGGGTCACCAGAAAGATGTTACAGGAAAGGGGTCCAGATCCAGACCCCTAGAGAGGGTTCTTGGATCTCGCACAAGGAAGAATTCAGAGCGAGTCCATTGAGTAAAGTGAAAGCAAGTTTATTAAGTAAAGGAATAAAATAATGGCTACTCCATAGACCTAGCAACCCCAAGGGCTGCTGGTTGCCCATTTTTATGGTTATTTCTTGATGATAAGCTAAATAAGGGGTGGATTATTCATGCCTCCCCTTTTTAGACCATATAGGGTAACTTCCTGACATTGCAGTGACATCTGTAAACTGTCATGCTGCCAGTGTGAGTGTAGCAGTGAGAACGACAAGAGGTCATTCTCGTCACCATCTTAGTTTTTGTGGGTTTTAGCCAGCTTCTTTACTGCAACTCGTTTTATCAGCAAGGTCTTTATGACCTGTATTTTGTGCCAGCCTCCTATCTCATCCTGTGACTTATAATGCCTTAACTGTCTGGGAATGCAACCCAGTATGTTTCAGCCTCATTTTACCCAGTACCTACTCAAGATGGAGTGCTCTGGTTCACACACCTCTGACAACTTAATTTATTTGCCTCTTTTATCAGCTTTTGCTCATGCATGCAGTTGCCTCTCCCATTTAAACCTTAGTACAGTGGTTCTCAAAATGTGGTATGGGGACGGACACTTTCAGAGTTGGCTAGGTTAAAACTAGTTTCATAATAATCCTAATGTAGTATTTGCTCTTTTCACTTCGTTCTCTTGTGAGCATAATGTGGGTAAAATATATTTTTTTCCTATGAAAACTTGTTACCACATAACAGTTTTATTGTTGATGTTTTAAATGAGTTGGTAATGATCTTGAACATTTGTTTTTATTTACAACATGGTAAATATTGATAGATAAAATCCACATGAACAAAATCTTTTTTTGATCTTCAATAGTTTTTATGGGTATAATGAGTTCTTGAGATAAAAGTTTGAAAACCATTGCCCTTGTCTATCTGCCAGGTGTAAGAACTCCAATTGACCACATTTGTTACCACAGGATTAGACAATGAATTGGAGTGGTTTTCTTTGAGTGATAACTTGTCTTGATTGCAAAAATCATCTACATCAAGATAAACTACAGCTTTTGGCCAGAATGTCATTTAGAAATGCAACAAATGTTAATACAGGATTTCTTTCTGTTTTTCTTGGTGATGTGTAATGGAAATAAACACAATACTAATAAAAGGAGAAGCATAAACATGGAAAGGATTTGGAACAGTGTCTAGCATAAGAGTAAGCCCTTAACACAGGTAGTGATTATTACTATTTTATTATTACCCTATCACAGTTGCTATTCAGTTATTTATTCAACAAGTATTTATTGAGTACTATATGCCAGGCTCAATGGTCTGCATTGGGGATTCAGTGATGGGCAAAACACAAACAGTTCTGCCTTCAAGGACTTTATAGTCAAGTGAAAGAGGCAGTAGAATCATCACATAAAAATTCTAATTACAAATCGTGGTAAGCAAATGAAGTGATAGAGGTATAAGTAGACCAAGATTTGATCTGATTTTCAGAGTCAGTAAAAGCTTCTTTGAAGAAGTCCCAGTTAAGCTGAAATTTGAAAAATGGGAAGGAGGAATTAAGGAGACACAAAGGAAAGAGTAGCACGCTGAGCATGTTTACAGAGCCCACAGTAGAAAGAGAATGATGAGGGGGCCAATGTGGCTGAAACCCAAAGACTCAGCAACTATTTAAGAGCAAAAGCCACAATTACTTTTGCACCAATCTAATAGTAGTAGTAGTAGTAGGTTAGATCCCAAGCCATTGCGGGATTTTTAAGGCTTTGCTAAGAATTTTAGACTTTCATCACATGATCAGTGGGGAGCCACGGAAAGCTTTAGGAAAAGTGTGACAACCTCAGATTTACGTTTTCGAAAGATCACTGGCAGCTGGAGTGTAGTGGGGCAAGAGTGACAAACAGGGAGACTATGTACAGGGTTAAGGCAGTATCCCAGTGAAAGATGGTGGGAGCCTGCAACAGAATAATGGCAGGTAGAAACACAAAACAGTGGACGAATTTGGGATGTATATTATTTTGGAAGTAGGACCACAGGGCCTGGTGATTAACTGAAACTTTAGCACAATAATCACACAAAGTCGAAAAGCCTCCCCAGCAAGATCAGCTAATGGGTTACTGATAATTTGCAAAATCTTCACCATTCTCCCTTGGCAAAGATTCAAAAGCCCTGGTGATACTCAGGGCCGACAGATTACTCATTCCGCACAGAGCGGGCCCACAAGGCGTCGCCCGCCTTGTGACGCAAGACTTTATTCCCTGGACGTCAGTGGCCTGGAAGCGCAGCGTTTCCTGGGCAACGCCATTGTCGCAGCTCCGGGCAGGGTAGGGATAACTAAAGACAACGGCCGGGGAGAGAACTCCACAAGAGAGGGAGAGTCAGACAAAATGGGCAACAAGTGCGGCGGCTTCCGCCATGGCACGTGATTCGAGGACTCAGCACGAGGCGAGAGTAGGGACCGGGAAGAGCCGGAAAACCCGCCTGTGATTGGCCGTCCAGGGGTATCGGTCGCTTGTGATTGGTGAGGCCCAAACAGCTGCGTTTTGAACCGCGTAGGGTTCTGGGTAGCAAAGGCCTTGCAAGGGTCTTAACCGAAAGGGGGAGGGGGAAGGTCGCCAACAAACGGCTGAGCTCACAATCCAGGCCGGGGCGTCCCCCTCCCCCATGGAGAGAGCCAGACCGGAGCCTCCGCCTCAACAGCGCCCGTTGCGTCCCGCTCCGCTCCCGCTGCCGGTCGAGGGCACCACCTTTTGGGCAGCGGCCGTGGAGCCCCCCCCGTCGCCTCCCACACTAAGCGCGGCCGCCAGTGCCACCTTGGCCTCGTCGTGCGGGGAGGCCGTGGCGTCCGGCTTACCGCCCGCGGTGCGGCAGCTGCTGCAGGTGAAGCCAGAGCAGGTATTGCTGCTACCACAGCCTCAGACCCGGGACGAGGAAGCCGCTGCCTCGCCCGCGCAGGCGCGGCTGTTGCAGTTCAGGCCCGACCTTCGGCTCCTGCCGCCGCCGTCAGCGTCCGAGGGCGCCCCCTCCAGGCCGGAGTTGCACCCGGTGCAGCCCCGGGCGCTGCACTTCAAGGCCAAGAAGCAGGAGCTGGGGCCCGGCCTGGACCCGTCAGTGGGTCCTCGTGGGGGCGTCGAGACCGGTCCTAGAGCCTCCAGGGTGGTCAAGTTGGAAGGTCCAGGACCGGCGCTCGGCTACTTCCGAGGGAACGAGAAGGGCAAGCTGGAGGCCGAGGAGGTCATGAGAGACGCGATGAAAGGCGGGGACGGCAAAAGCCCGGCGGCCATCCGAGAAGGTGTGATCAAAACGGAGGAACCCGAGAGACTCCTCGAGGACTGCAGGCTCGACGCGGAGCCCGCGTCCAATGGCCTAGTTCATGGCAGCGCGGAGGTCATCTTGGCCCCAACGTCCGGTGCCTTTGGGCCGCACCAGCAAGACCTCAGGATCCCTTTGACTCTCCACACGGTCCCCCCTGGGGCCCGGATCCAGTTTCAGGGAGCTCCGCCTTCAGAGCTGATAAGATTGACCAAAGTCCCCCTTACACCAGTGCCTATTAAAATGCAGTCCCTACTGGAGCCTTCTGTAAAAATCGAAACCAAAGATGTCCCGCTCACCGTGTTGCCCTCAGATGCAGGTATTAGACAGCAGGGGAGACGGATTTTCAAAACTGCACCTGTGTTGCCCATAGCTGTTTTGTCAGCAGTTCCCAAGTCTAAACTACAAAAGTAAAGTCATGGAAACGATTATTTTCAGGGCAGAGTCTGCACAGGTATCACTTCTGATCGACTTGTATATGTAGCAGTAAAATACACGAATGCCTTCAAGATTCTAAAGTATTTTTTTAAAAATCGATTTTAAGGCCCAGTATTTAGATAGGACTAATTTTTGTACACAAAAATAGAGGTATTTTTTAGACAGCACAGAACCCTCAGTTTATATGCTACAAATAATCAAGATTAAAAATATTGTATTATAATAGCTCAGTACTTTTATATGTGTCAAGATATAGAAGAAATTATGGTGTTTAATGAAAAAAGGGATTATAATTAAATAGGAAAGTTTATACCCATTATAGAGGCTGTCTTTAAAAATGAACAGTAAACATTCTTCTAGCAGAAAACAGTACATGATTCGATGTAATATTTTAGTGTTTATTCCTCTGAAAGGTAAGGACTTATAGAAATACTGAAAAGAATACGATAGAATGAGCCATAAATATTGTTTTTAAAGAAATGACTAGTTGCAGCGGTAACAAGTACAAATAGATGTTTTTATTTCTATCCAGTATTTCCAGATATAAAGTTAGCAAATTCTTATTTTACGATTTAGTTCACACAGAACACTTTGCCAATGAACATCTTGGAAAGTCATACTAATCTTTGGTTCATATTTTCTTTAACTTTATTTATTTTTTAAATTTTCTGTGTTGATTCTTCCTCTCCACTCTGTTGCTTTTCTCTTTAGTATTTTTTAGATTTTTGTTTTCTAAAGGAAAGAAAGGGAAAGCTTTCTTTATACTACTTATTTCATCCTTAGTGTTGTTAAGAAATTTTTAATATATCAGGCAATCCTAAAATATAAATTTATGGACAGTTATTTTTGATAAAATACATGAGAGATGTGAATTTGATAGCTTCCTTTGTTGAAATTTCAACTGGCTCTGTGACTTTCTTCTTTTAAATTTTATTTTATGAAAAAGAGATGCTCGTCTTGAACTCCTGAGCTGAAGCAATCATCCGCCTCGGCCTCCCAAAGTAATGGGATTACAGGTGTGAGCCATTGTGCCTGCCTTCTCTGACTTTCAAAAAAATTACTTTTATTATTTTCTCTCATTTTTTTTCTGAAATATTGGCAGAGAGGTTCTAGGAACGAAGGTCAGAAGCAAATGTGAGCCATTGCACCTGCCTTCTGTGACTTCCAAAAAACTTTTTTTGAGACCGAGTCTCACTCTGTTGCCCAGTCTGGAGTACTGTGGCGTGATCTCAGCTCGCTGCAACCTCCACCTCCTGGGTTCAAGCGATTCTCCTGCCTCAGCCTCCCAGGTAGCTGGGACTACAGGCATGAGCCACCACGCCCAGCTAATTTTTGTATTTTCAGTAGAGATGGGGTTTCACCATGTTGGCCAGGCTGGTCTCAAACTCCTGACCTCACATGATCCACCTGCCTTGGCCTCCCAAAGTGCTGGGATTACAGGCGTGAGCCACCTTGCCTGACCCAAAAAATTATTTTTATTGTTTTCTCTCATTTTTCTCCCAGTACACGGGACTAGTGTTGATGATTCCACTTGGTAGCAACTTCAGCTTCACAGTGAAATACAACTAATATAGTATTATAGTTTGATAAATATTTTTGCTTGAAAGGACACAAGAGCAGCGTGTAGATGAGTTCCTGTGAATGTTTAGAGAACCTCTACCTAGCTAAGATTATAGTCATGAGTAAGTCATGCATGGTTCCTGTCCCTTAATGATAGAATATTTTTATTGGTAAATAAACTAAATGTTAATTATTGTTAGAGGTACTAATAATACAGATCAAAGAAGTAATAAGCCAACAATTTACTCTCTTCAACATGATTATTTCCACAGTATCTTCAACAGTATTATTCTCTTTGAGGAAAAGGAGTCATTCTAAACTACAGTTCAGAATGGCGAGTTCAGGGGATGTAAGGAATTGTGGAATACTGCCAGGTTTTTTTGGTTATACTGAAGTGTGTATTTCCTCCACATATTTCAAAAATAAGTATAGATGGAGGTGCACTTTACCTTAAAATTGTGTGTGTGTGTGTGGCACATTAATTTAGCCTCTTAATTTTTGTCATGTAGGCATACCAGACACTCCCTTCAGTAAGGACAGAAATGGTCATGTGAAGCGACCCATGAACGCATTTATGGTTTGGGCAAGGATCCACCGACCAGCACTAGCCAAAGCTAACCCCTGTCTCTTATACACATCTAGATGTGTATAAGAGACAGTTCTTTAACTTTATTTATTTTTTAAATTTTCTGTGTTGATTCTTCCTCTCCACTCTGTTGCTTTTCTCTTTAGTATTTTTTAGATTTTTGTTTTCTAAAGGAAAGAAAGGGAAAGCTTTCTTTATACTACTTATTTCATCCTTAGTGTTGTTAAGAAATTTTTAATATATCAGGCAATCCTAAAATATAAATTTATGGACAGTTATTTTTGATAAAATACATGAGAGATGTGAATTTGATAGCTTCCTTTGTTGAAATTTCAACTGGCTCTGTGACTTTCTTCTTTTAAATTTTATTTTATGAAAAAGAGATGCTCGTCTTGAACTCCTGAGCTGAAGCAATCCTCCGCCTCGGCCTCCCAAAGTAATGGGATTACAGGTGTGAGCCATTGTGCCTGCCTTCTCTGACTTTCAAAAAAATTACTTTTATTATTTTCTCTCATTTTTTTTCTGAAATATTGGCAGAGAGGTTCTAGGAACGAAGGTCAGAAGCAAATGTGAGCCATTGCACCTGCCTTCTGTGACTTCCAAAAAACTTTTTTTGAGACCGAGTCTCACTCTGTTGCCCAGTCTGGAGTACTGTGGCGTGATCTCAGCTCGCTGCAACCTCCACCTCCTGGGTTCAAGCGATTCTCCTGCCTCAGCCTCCCAGGTAGCTGGGACTACAGGCATGAGCCACCACGCCCAGCTAATTTTTGTATTTTCAGTAGAGATGGGGTTTCACCATGTTGGCCAGGCTGGTCTCAAACTCCTGACCTCACATGATCCACCTGCCTTGGCCTCCCAAAGTGCTGGGATTACAGGCGTGAGCCACCTTGCCTGACCCAAAAAATTATTTTTATTGTTTTCTCTCATTTTTCTCCCAGTACACGGGACTAGTGTTGATGATTCCACTTGGTAGCAACTTCAGCTTCACAGTGAAATACAACTAATATAGTATTATAGTTTGATAAATATTTTTGCTTGAAAGGACACAAGAGCAGCATGTAGATGAGTTCCTGTGAATGTTTAGAGAACCTCTACCTAGCTAAGATTATAGTCATGAGTAAGTCATGCATGGTTCCTGTCCCTTAATGATAGAATATTTTTATTGGTAAATAAACTAAATGTTAATTATTGTTAGAGGTACTAATAATACAGATCAAAGAAGTAATAAGCCAACAATTTACTCTCTTCAACATGATTATTTCCACAGTATCTTCAACAGTATTATTCTCTTTGAGGAAAAGGAGTCATTCTAAACTACAGTTCAGAATGGCGAGTTCAGGGGATGTAAGGAATTGTGGAATACTGGCAGGTTTTTTTGGTTATACTGAAGTGTGTATTTCCTCCACATATTTCAAAAATAAGTATAGATGGAGGTGCACTTTACCTTAAAATTGTGTGTGTGTGTGTGGCACGTTAATTTAGCCTCTTAATTTTTGTCATGTAGGCATACCAGACACTCCCTTCAGTAAGGACAGAAATGGTCATGTGAAGCGACCCATGAACGCATTTATGGTTTGGGCAAGGATCCACCGACCAGCACTAGCCAAAGCTAACCCAGCAGCCAACAATGCAGAAATCAGTGTCCAGCTTGGGTTAGAGTGGAACAAACTTAGTGAAGAACAAAAGAAACCCTATTACGATGAAGCACAAAAGATTAAAGAAAAGCACAGAGAGGAATTTCCTGGTAATCAAATGAAATAATGCCTCTTACTTCTTTTAAATGAATTTATTTAGTTAAAGATTAGGGTAGGTTGAGTTTGAAAGACAAAAATGTATAATTTTTTTCTGGTATGTACAAAAAAGAGAATAATGACTAATATAACAACAATTGACATGACACTGGGCATGAGTTTCCTTAAGTGGAACCAAGCAAAGGGATATCTGATTTCATATTCACCAACCCATACAAATCAGAGGACACGCAGTTTCATTGTGATTTTGATTTAGATAGATATAAATTTAATGAAAGTACATCTCGAAAGCTTTAGGCTATGATTTTGCAAGTAAACTATAGAAGTGTTAAAATGATAGCAACAGAAAAAAAATGCAGTCTACACTTAATGAGAATGCAGGGATTGTCACCATATTCCGTTTTAACATATGATTGTCAGAACAAAGTCCTGCCTTCTGATTGACAGATTTAGCCCTGTCATGATATAGTGTGAAATAAATCCGATTTCTCCCTAGCAGTGAGAACATAGGGATTAAGCTTGGGAAAATGCAAGTATGGCCAGCATGTCTGTGCAAGGTGGGACAAAACTTACTATTTTCTGAAATATTGGGAGAGAGGTTCTAGGAATGAAGGTCAGAGGCAGCAGCTGTAGGGAACCAGTGATTGTTCTGATTACACAGTGGCTGCAAATGCCATAGTTCCACTGGTCTGACTTTGGAAGAAATTGAGTTATTTGTGGACTTGGAGATTGCTGAGTTTAGGAGAGTGACTTTTCTTGAACTAGGCATAAAAATAGTGACTGATCGGCCAGGTGCCGTGGCTCACACCTGTAATACCAGCACTTTGGGAGGCCGAGGCGGGCGGATCACGAGGTCAGGAGTTCGAGACCAGTCTGGCCAACTAAAAATACAAAAAATTAGTCGGATGTGGTGGTGTGCACCTGTAATCCCAGCTGCTCAGGAGGCTGAGGCAAGAGAATCCCGTGAACCTGGGAGGCAGAGGTTGCAGTGAGCCAAGATTACGCCATTGCACTATAGTCCAGGCAACAGTGCAAGACTCCGTCTCAAAAAAAAAAAAAAAAAATTGACCCTCTTCCTTTCAATTATGAGTTGTAACATTGGCCACTAGTCAGGAGCTATTTGGATATGTATGTTAAAATACACAGTGGAGAAGTCATTCACTGAAATAATATCCCGGAGCTGGAAAAGATACTTTAGACAATAATTTGTTTTAAAAACACTTTAAAGTGCTTTGCATTTTAGTATGAAAAACATTATTTAAAGACTAAATAGAGGCTACACATTTAAACATATTTTGTCTTCTATAGGTTGGGTTTATCAGCCTCGTCCAGGGAAGCGAAAACGATTCCCTCTAAGTGTTTCCAATGTATTTTCTGGTACCACACCGAATATCATCTCTACAAATCCTACAACAGTTTATCCTTATCGCTCACCTACATACTCTGTGGTAATTCCCAGCCTACAGAATCCCATCACTCATCCAGTTGGTGAGTTAGTTTTATTGTAGATTACTATTTTTTAAATATCTGCAAGAAAATTTTACCTCAAGTTTGAAGTTTTCTTTCTGTTAGTCTTAAGAATTTGGAACAACAATATTAAGGAAAAAAAAGAAGAGGGAAAGTGAGAACATTAAATTGGAGAAGGAAAAATTTCAGTAGACATCAAAACCAGAGTCTGCCAGAGTAGCAAATAATCCATGTGTAAAACCTCAGACCTTTTAAGCAAATCAGGATGGGCCCATAGATTAGGCAGATAATGCAGGAAATGACTGAGGTAATTCAATAGGAAAAAGGAGAGTCTTTTTACTAACAGCATGAAGGAATGTCTTGATAATGGGGTATGAGGCATCCTGTCCTGGAACTTAGTGATGATGCTGATTTGTTGAGACCATTCTCTCACTGCTCTAGAAAAGCAGTGGAAGTAATCTATTTTCTACCAAATATTTGTTTGGTTCATTATATTAATCTTTCTGAATGTCTCCTCTGAGTTCTTTACATTCCTGTTATTGATTTTAAGAACCAAAAATTGAGAAGCTAACATCTTAATAACTTGTTATAGGGCTATTCATCATTGGTTTGTTTTTCCAGAACATTTTTTTTTTTTCTTTCTTGAGACAGAGTTTTCACTCTTGTTGACCAGGCCGGAGTGCAATGGTGCAATCTCAGCTCACCACAACCTCCGCCTCCCGGGTTCAAGCAATTCTCCTGCCTCAGCCTCCTGAGTAGCTGGTATTATAGGCATGTATCACCACACCTGGCTAATTTTGTATTTTTCTGGAGATGGGGTTTCTCCATGTTGGTCAGGCTGGTCTGGAACTCCCGACCTCAGCTGATCCACCTGCCCCAGCCTTCCCAAGTGCTGGGATTATAGGCATGTACCACCACACCCGGCTAATTTTGTATTTTTTGTAGAGATGGAGTTTCTCCATGTTGGTCAGGCTGGTCTGGAACTCCTGACCTCAGGTGATTCGTCCGCCCCGGCCTCCCGAAGTGCTGGGATTACAGGCATGAGCCACCATGCCTGGCCCCCAGAACATGTTTTAACCATTTTTAAAGGAGAGCTTTATACATTCATTACTTGCTGTCACTTTTTTTTTTTTTTTTTTTTTGAGACAGGGTCTCACTCTGTTGCCCAGGCTGCAGTGCAGTAGCAGGATCACAGGTCACTGCAGCCTTGTCCTCCTGGGCTCAAACGATTCTCCCACCTCAGGCTCCCTAGTAGCTGGGACTACAGCTGCACAACACCATGCCCGGCTAATTTTTGTATTTTTTTAGAGATGGAGTTTTGTCATGTTGCCCAGGCTGGTATCGAATCCTGGGCTCAAGTGATCCACCCACTTTGCCCTCTCAAAGTGCCAGGATTATAAGTGTGAGCCACCACACCTGGCCCACATTCTTGAAACTACTAAGACTGCTTAAACCTGCTTTTTCTATTTTTTTTTTAACCTGTTTAAATCCTTCTGGTAATAAAGCCACCCATATGAGCTGAGAGTTTTAGATACCTTTGAAACTGACTTATTAGAATTTTAGACATTTTCAGTGTTGTTGTTGTTTTTAATGTATCATTTTAGCAATTGATAGCAACAAGCTACATTCCAGATGTCTAGACTCAAGAGAGAGATGCAGAAAGCTGATCCTATAGCCCTATTCTCTCCTAGCACAGTCAGGCACTCTCAGTCTTCACTATTTGGTAGTGACTTCTTTAATCTTGTATTTCAGCCCAGGCTTAATTATGACTTTTTCCGCTTACCTTGTTTTTCTGTTACATTATTTATTTATTTTTTGAGACAGAGTCTTGCTCTATTACCCAAGATGGAGTGTAGTGGCCCGATCTCGGCTCACTGCAGCCTCTGCCTCCTGGGTTCAAGCAATTCTCCCACCTCAGCCTCCCGAGTAGCTGAGACTACAGGTGCACACCACCATGCCCATCTAATTTTTGCATTTTTAGTAGAGATGGGGTTTCACCATGTTATCCTGGCCTCAAGTGATCCACCCATTTCGGCTTCCCAAAGTGCTGGGATCACAGGTGTGAGCCACCATGCCCAGCCTGTGTTATGTTATGATTTCTGTTTTCATAATATAAGTTTCTTCTTTTTATCCCTTTTTCCAAGACCTCACTTACATCTGCTTCTACCCACTGTTAAATGCTGTATATTTTCTCTTCCCAGAAACAGAATTAACAGTGTTCTTATTTGAAGCAGCTGACATTTGATATATTAATTTTATGCCATTCTGAGCAAAGATAAGGGTTGAGTAGAAACTGGAAAATTTTTTCTAATGTTGGCAGGGTTCTTTCTCCATGATGTTGTATTTAAGTATGGTAGGTAGAATTATAGGAAGCATTTCAGAGCTATGCACAACAGTAATCAAATCTAAGACAACAATTATTTTTTTGTTTGTGCTTAGTTTTTTGTTTTGTTTTGTTTTTTACAGTATCCCTTATTTCTGGTGATATATAGTGTCAGTAAAGATTCACTTCTTGGGCCAACTGTGGTGACTCATGCCTTTAATCCTGGTGCTTTGGGAGCCTAGGAGTTCGAGACCAGCCTGGGCAACATAGCAAGACCCTGTCTCTAAAAACAAACAAAATTATTTCTTGCATCTTAAAAGATAAACAGAGAACATTATCTTATAAGCA
>NW_012108363.1:6067683-6071386 GCF_000951045.1 Mandrillus leucophaeus
CCCAGCCCTTGTCTGGTATTATTTTTGTGTCTGGTACATTGTTTACTCTGTCACTCACATTTAGTACCATCTCCCAAGCTCCTCTTCTCTTTCTAGTTCTTTTTTTTTTTTCTGTAGAGATGGGGTCTTGCTAGGTTGCCCAGTCTAGTCTCAAACTCTGGACTCAAGTGATTCTCCCATCTTGGCCTTCCAAAGTGTTGAGATTACAAATGTGAGCCATGGCACCCAACCTGTTTCTAGTTTCTGAAAGTGCTTATGTTACTGGCACAAGGTTCTTGGCTCTCAGTGTAACAGAAATTAACAAGAGACCAGGCAAATTTTTCCTAGATAGGGGTTGTTAGGGCTTATGCCTAGAAAGATTGGGCATTAAGAGAGACAGCGCAGGAGAAAGGGTTCTCTGGCTGGCTCTCCAAGGGAGTGCACTGTGGTGTCTTAAGGAGGGTGATATGCGTAATTCATGAGGCAGGTGAGTGTCATTACATATGCAGGGTGGAGTGCAGGGTGCACAGACAAGTAAGGAATCATGCTAACTCATATGTTGATCATGATCAGAAAATCTCCCTGGGCGGAGATTTTAATATTTCAATCCTAGAAATTTTACTATTACAATCCTAGGGGTTAGGATTGTCATTCTAATTCTAGATTGTCATTCTAGAATTCGCCAGGAGGCCATTCTCACATGCAGGTGATAGAGTTAACTACCTTGAGTAAGATTTATGGCGGAATGCTGCTTATCTTAGTTTTTTCAGACAGCTTGCAAGCTCTCTGGTCAATGGGTATGGTGTCAGTGGGGGTGGTGCTGCAAGGTCTGGTGGTCAGTGGGCATGTATAGAAAAATACGTAAGTGAAGGGATTACAGGCATGTACCACCATGCCTGGCTAATTTTTGTATTTTTAGTAGGGTTTCACCATGATAGCCAGGCTGGTTTTTCAAACTCCTGACCTCAGGTGATCTGCCCACCTCTGCCTCCCAAAGTGCTGAGATTACAGGTTGTGAGCCCCCATGCCTGGACAGAGGTTTGTCTTTTTTTTTTTCTTTTTCTTTTTCTTCCTTTAAAAAAAAAAAAAAGTCTTAGGTGAATGCCATCTAAGATCTATTTATATTCTTTTTGTCAATTGAATTAGAACATTCTTTGAACTTGTCATTATATGGTAGTTGATCTAATATTTTTAACCTATTTGCTTTGAAAATTAGTTAGGGTTCAGAAATCTTCTTAAGGTCTTCTTTAGTAGAAAGAATTTATTGAGTCTGTCTATTCTCTTTCAGTTGCTGTTTATACCGTAATGACTAAATAATTCCACTGATTCTTTCCTTTTTGTAAAAATATTTAGAGTCAATTAGTATTGACTTTGAGGTCTCTCAGATGTGGCTCCTTCTGTTTTCCTTTGGACTGCCTAACGTTTTTGCATTTGCCTCACCGCAGTTGGGCTTATTTGTACATTTGGACAAGCTTTTGAAGGTTTTTTGTTGTTTCTGTTGTTATTTTTGTTACCATTTTTTATTTTTTGCCAGTTAGCCATAGTAACTGTGACTTTGAGGCACATTTCTTTCTTCTGTATTTTTAGCATTGTTGTGTAAAATAATCTCCATTTTTCTATGAACTTTTTATTTTAATCTCTATCAGCCTTTTCCCTAGCCAGTATCAATATTCCAAAAATTGAATAACCCCAGGGTAGATTTTTTTGACTTTCTCTTTAGCCAGGATCATAAATTTATATATGTTGTGATTACTACTGCATAATATTTCACACACTGAATTAATGGATTTTCTAGTAATATTTCTCCATTATTTGGCTCTCAATCAAGCTGCTGCTTTTTTTTTTTTTGAGAGGGAGTCTTACTCTGTCTCCCAGGCTGGAGTGCAGTGGCATGATCTCTGTTCCTTGCAACCTCTGCCTCTCAGGTTCAAGCGATTCTCCTGCCTCAGCCTCCTAAATAGGTGGGACTACAGGCAAGCGCCACCACGCCTGGCTAATTTTTGTATTTTTAGTAGAGATGGGGTTTCGCCACATTGGCCAGGCTGGTCTCGAACTCCTGGACTCAAGTAATTTGCCCATCTCAGCCTCCCAAAGTGCAGGGATTACAGGCATGAGCCACTGCACCCGGCCCTCAAGCTGATTACATTTTACTGGGTATTCTACCAAACCTTTTTGTTCTAATCAATCACATGTCCTGTACTAGATCTTCCCAGTACACTTTTATCCCATTAAGATATTCAGTAAATATATGTGAATTGTGGCAGTTTAATCTCCCCTGTGACAGTGAGTTTTATCTCAGATATCTTCTGAGTGAATTCCAGTGGCACGTTTGTATGCCTGCTTGCCTGCCACCTTCACTACTAAGGTTTATTAAATCCTATTATGGGGCAAACTCTGCTAGGAAAATATATAAAGTTTTTTTATAGTCTCTGCTGTCAAAGAGTTAATAAGGTAGTCGTAGCAATTATAGATATAAATATAACTACTTTTACTATTTCTTTGATAGAATCTGTCTTGTCTGGTATTATTATGATTATTTTTTGAGATAGAGTTGTGCTCTGTTACCCAGGTGGGAGTGCAGTGGTGTGATCTCAGCTCACTGCAGCCTCCACCTACCAGGTTTAAGCAATTTTCCTGCCTCAGCCTCCCGAGTAGCTGGGATTACAGGTGCATGCCACCATGCCCGGCTGATTTTTGTATTTTTAGTAGAGATGGGGTTTTACCATGTTGGCCGGGCTGGTCTTGAACCTCTGACCTTAGGCAATCTACCTGCCTCAGCTTCCCTCCATCTATCTGTTGGGATTACAGGCGTGAGCCACCACGCCCAGCCCTTGTCTGGTATTATTTTTGTGTCTGGTACATTGTTTACTCTGTCACTCACATTTAGTACCATCTCCCAAGCTCCTCTTCTCTTTCTAGTTCTTTTTTTTTTTTCTGTAGAGATGGGGTCTTGCTAGGTTGCCCAGTCTAGTCTCAAACTCTGGACTCAAGTGATTCTCCCATCTTGGCCTTCCAAAGTGTTGAGATTACAAATGTGAGCCATGGCACCCAACCTGTTTCTAGTTTCTGAAAGTGCTTATGTTACTGGCACAAGGTTCTTGGCTCTCAGTGTAACAGAAATTAACAAGAGACCAGGCAAATTTTTCCTAGATAGGGGTTGTTAGGGCTTATGCCTAGAAAGATTGGGCATTAAGAGAGACAGCGCAGGAGAAAGGGTTCTCTGGCTGGCTCTCCAAGGGAGTGCACTGTGGTGTCTTAAGGAGGGTGATATGCGTAATTCATGAGGCAGGTGAGTGTCATTACATATGCAGGGTGGAGTGCAGGGTGCACAGACAAGTAAGGAATCATGCTAACTCATATGTTGATCATGATCAGAAAATCTCCCTGGGCGGAGATTTTAATATTTCAATCCTAGAAATTTTACTATTACAATCCTAGGGGTTAGGATTGTCATTCTAATTCTAGATTGTCATTCTAGAATTCGCCAGGAGGCCATTCTCACATGCAGGTGATAGAGTTAACTACCTTGAGTAAGATTTATGGCGGAATGCTGCTTATCTTAGTTTTTTCAGACAGCTTGCAAGCTCTCTGGTCAATGGGTATGGTGTCAGTGGGGGTGGTGCTGCAAGGTCTGGTGGTCAGTGGGCATGTATAGAAAAATACGTAAGTGAAGGTGAGATGAGTCCCCCCACCCCATCCCACTACTGTGTCTCGCTTATAGCAT
>NW_012108363.1:6071436-6073950 GCF_000951045.1 Mandrillus leucophaeus
GCAAGCTCTCTGGTCAATGGGTATGGTGTCAGTGGGGGTGGTGCTGCAAGGTCTGGTGGTCAGTGGGCATGTATAGAAAAATACGTAAGTGAAGGTGAGATGAGTCCCCCCACCCCATCCCACTACTGTGTCTCGCTTATAGCATAGTAGTCTGGAATTCTCTTCAGATCTTTGATTACATGTCTTTGATGCCAGTTATGCTAGCATTCTCCTTTTATATGAGTATTCCTATTCATTTAAAGGCTTTGGAACTTTTATAAAAGCTGTATCCATTCATACTTTTCTTAACTGTTTTTTATTAACCAGGTTCTGGCTAGATACTGGGATACAAATAGGAATTGAGAGTTCCTGCTGTCAATCTCCCAGTTTGGTGATCATGGTTGAGGTGGCAGACATGCAAATAATCACAAAGATTTACACTATTTCCTGATAAGTGATAGATTTACGAGGTTTGGAGGGAACGTGGACAAGGGAAATTAAGCTGTGCTCGATAAATCAGGAAGGGCCTGAGTAGGGCCTGTGCCTCATAGATAGGAGGGCTAGTCCATATAACCTCATCAGGTGAGAATCAGGGCAGCATCATTACATCCTGTTTCTCTACTTCACTGGGTCAGAGGCCATCTTCAAACAGGTGGCTATGTCCTTTAATTCCCTACTTCCTGCTTTAAGAGGGGTATTATCTGCTTTATCTGGAGAAAAGGAAGGAGAGGGAAGTCACCTGGATGAGGCTGGAAAAAGATCCACATTTCTTTCAGTCTCTGACAGAGACATGTCCAACCACAGAATTTCTTGAACTGCATCTTCTTTATTAATGGATTCGGAACTGTATTGCAATACACTAGATCATGACTGTCTTGCTGTGGCATCCATCTGTCTTTCATCAGGAAAGTTGAATTAAATTTAGGCTAGGTGTGTCATTTGGGTCACTTAGCAGCTCAATCAGTAGTCCTGTCTTCTTCAGGAACAGAAAGCTAAAACATAATTGTTTCACCTACCTTTAAAAATTCTGCCATATCTTTCATGCTCTGCTGCAATAGTATTCCTTTTATATCTGTCACCAGTGGTTGACATGTGGCAAGTCCTGTTCTCACTTGGAAATTTCCTTTTGTATTCATATTGAATACAATAGAGGGAAATAATTTTGTTGTTTAAGTTTTTTTGGCTAAAAAAATTAAGTGTCATTTGTAATTTAGTTTAATATAGAGAAGTTTATAAAAGAAAAGAAAAATGACCCATACTGCTACTCTGAAACCCCTAGTAATATTAAAAATAAGATTAATATATTTAGGTAAACAGAACATTCAAATAGTACCAGTAGGTATAAAATGAAAGTCTAGCTTTTCCTCCTGCCCCACTGCCCTGTCCCCTGTCTTAGATCATGGCTCCTTAAAGGTACCTAGTGTCAATAGCTTCATATTATTATTATTTTTAAATGTGTATATGTATACCAACATTTATGTGTTTTCAGTCTTTGGGTATATCTATCAATAATTTTGTTCATTTGTTTATTCATCTAAAAAATATTTGTTAAGGGCCTCTTCTGTGCCAGACAGAATGTTTCACCCTGGGGATACAGCAGCAAACAAAACAGAAAAGGTTGCTCTTCTCATGGCACTTAGAGTCTAGTTGGGAGAGAGAGACAAAAAATGTAAATAAACAAGAGAATAAGATAACTTCAGTTTGTTCAAAATGCTGCAAATGAAACAGAATGGTTTGATGTGATGATGCAGTTAGGTAAGGTGGTTGATGAAGGCCTCTGCTTATACAATTTATTAAACTTCACTGAAAGAAGAAAAACGTGGAATGACTCAGTTGATTCTTGATTTATGCTATTTTTATTTCTAAAGGTGAAACCTCACCTGCCATCCAGCTGCCCACACCTGCAGTCCAGCGCCCAAGTCCTGTCACACTTTTCCAGCCCAGCGTCTCCAGTGCTGCTCAGGTGGCTGTCCAGGATCCAAGTCTGCCACTCTATCCAGCACTCCCGCCCCAACGCTTTGCTGGGCTTTCCCAGACAGACACTCATCAGCTGCATTCTGAAGGCACTCACACTGTGAAGCAACCCACCCCTGTCTCTCTAGAGAGCACCAACAGGATTTCAAATAGTGCAAGTACTGCCCATGCCAGATTTGCAACTTCGACCATCCAGCCTCCTAAGGAGTATTCCAGCGTTTCCCCTTGTCCCAGAAGTGCTCCAATCCCCCAGGCTTCTCCCATTCCACACCCACATGTCTACCAGCCCCCTCCCCTTGGCCATCCAGCCACACTGTTCGGGACACCACCAAGATTCTCTTTTCATCACCCTTACTTCCTACCCGGACCTCACTACTTCCCATCAAGGTAAATTAACATTTTTTTTTTTCCTTTTACCTAAACATTCAACTGATGAGTTTTTACCTGTGACAACATTTTTTGTTTGTTTTTAAATACTTAAAAGGGGACTTCTTCAATTCTGCTGAATAGGAGACAAGCAGTTAACATAAATAGATGGAGAGGGCCAGGTGAGGACTGGGG
>NW_012108363.1:6075570-6078272 GCF_000951045.1 Mandrillus leucophaeus
CTATAACAAAAATTGTGGAAATTATATTTGTTACATAATTAATTTTGTAATATGGGAAATGCTTGGACCCTATTTACTCACAGGATAGGCGAATAAGAGTCAATTACAATGGACTGTGTACCACAGTCTCACTCTAGCTGTTACTAGTTTTTTCTTTGTTGTATTTTTCTTTGTTTTAGTGTTTTGAGAGCTAAGAATTTTTACATGTCATTTTTATAACAATCCTGTGACTTGGGTATAATATTCCTCTACTTTTTCAGTTAATGGGATTAGTAAATGGATTAATAAATAACCTCATCAAGATTATACAGTGGCAGAGCCAATAGTCAAATTCAGGTTTGATTGATTTTGAATTTCATATTTGTCTTTTTTACTATATCGGTAAGACTTCTTTTATGATGGTTCCTCTTGATTGACAGCTGTTAGTTGCTAGCAGAGAATCATATGGAAAAAAACATACTTTTGAATAAAAAACTCACATAGTCAAGTGGACGTTGGGGCAGGTAATGTTTCCTTACATATTACATAGATTAAATCCTCGAAGTCTATCTTACTCATTCATGACAAGGCTTGTAAGATTTGGCTGTTAATGTACAAATTATCTGACACTTTAAGGAACATTTTAAAAGGAAGCTCTTGAAAGTAAGTTCTTTGTTTTTGAGATAGAGTCTTGCTCTGTCACCCAGGCTGGAGTGCAGTGGCGTGATCTTGGCTCACTGCAACCTCTGCCTTCCGGGTTCAAGCAATTCTCCTCTTTGAGCCTCCTGAGTAGCTGGGACTACAGGTGCCTGTCATCATGCACAGCTAATTTTTGTATTTTTAGTAGAGATGGGGTTTTACCATATTGGTCAGGCTGGTCTCGAACTCCTGACCTCAGGTGATCCACCCGCCTCAGTCTCCCAAAGTGCTGGGATTACGGGCATGAGCCACCGTGCCTGCCCAAAAGTAAGTTCTTAGAAGACAAAAACTACCTTTTTCATTAATACTATTATTGCTAATTAATAATAATGCTACTGGAAGAACCAAATGAAGTGACTAAGTAGTTATTATACTGAATTTTATTTCATTTAAGAATGTCAGAGCAGTATGTCAATTATAAACATTAAGCTATGCATAGTTTTTTTAGAAAAGAACACTAGCCTTATGAATTATAGTATTTTTCAATTGTTTTTCTGACTTATACCTGTATGTGTCTGATGATAATTTTTCCAAGGAAATAGATTATTTATGACTGTCTAGATAGTATATTTCAGTAAACTCTAAATGCCAAAATTAATTGATTCTCTCTCAATTTTTCTCTTCTCCCAATTGATAATGGAATCTCCTGTAAAG
This sequence comes from Mandrillus leucophaeus, assembly GCF_000951045.1. NCBI lineage: Eukaryota > Metazoa > Chordata > Mammalia > Primates > Cercopithecidae > Mandrillus > Mandrillus leucophaeus. The sequence goes on from NW_012108363.1 coordinate 6,076,903, forward strand.
AATATTTCTGAGTGGGTGCAGTGGCTCATGCCTGTAATCTCAGCACTTTGGGAGGCCAAGGCGGGCAGATGACCTGAGTTCAGGTGTTTTAGATCAGCCTGGTGAACATGATGAAACCTCGTCTCTCCTAAAAATACAAAAAGTAGCCAGGTGTGGTGGGGGGCACCTGTAATCCCAGCTACTTGGGAGGTTGAGGCAGAGAACCGCTTGAACCCGGGAGGCAGAGGTTGCAGTGAATCAGGATCACACCACTGTACTCCAGCCTGGGCACCAGAGTGAGACCATGTCTCAAAAAACCAAAAAATGTTTTTTTTCACCAAACAGTTCATTTTGCCCTGTGTATGTAGAGTAAAAATCAAGTAGGCTAGGTGGTTTAATCAAGGAGTCACTTTACAAAACAGGTGGACACTCAAAAGTGCTGCTCCCCATCTCTGGGGCTAACATCTTATTCCTGCCTTCAGATCTTAACCATCATCATACTGTGTTTATCAGAATGCTCTCTTTCTGTGTACTGCATTAGTTCTTCAGACTAGTTCTTTTCTCCCTACCCCTTCCTCTTTCTTCTTCTTGCAGTATATTGGGCTTTCATATTCAAGGGCGATACATAGGATCTTCATTCTGTTGGCCATTGAGTAAAAAATATGTGTTTAAAATCTATTGTAATTAGGGATAAAGAAAAGATATGAAGACAAATGGGGATTTACTAGCTTGAAATATATGGAAAATACACTCAGATATATGGTGGGGAAGGTCAAAGAATTCCTGGATTTGTAAAATAGCATCGAAATTGTAAAATTTTAGGCAAATGAATAAAAGGTTAAACGCAATTCTCTTTAACCTTTGTTTGGGTCAGAGACCCATTTGAGAATTTGATGGAAGTTATAGACTCCTTCCATAAAAATGCATATCTACATACATATACAAACTTTTGCCTAAACTTTTATGGAGGAGGGAAACTTACAGTCCTAAAACATGATAGACTTCGTTAACATAGAATACCTTCTGCTGTAACTAGCTAGAAATGTTGAATTTAAATATGAATAATTTAATACCTACGTGAACTCACCAGCAAGGAACTCACCATGTGCCAAAATGATCAACAAGTTGAAAATTAGTTATAATGTTCCTGGAGATGATTTTCAGATTCAGAAATAGTTACATTGGTTATAAACTTGGATTTTAAGCTGGATATGCTGTCATGCGCCTGTAGTCCTAGCCACTTGGGAGGCTGAGGTGGAGTTCAAGGCCAGCCTGGGCAACAAATTGTGATCCTGTCTCTAAAATAAAAACAAACAGAAAAAAACATAAACTTGAGTTTTAATGTCTGCGAAGCGAATAGAGATGAGGTTTTGACCCTGCTCTGCTCCCCT
>NW_012108363.1:6078322-6081369 GCF_000951045.1 Mandrillus leucophaeus
GGGTTCAAGCAATTCTCCTCTTTGAGCCTCCTGAGTAGCTGGGACTACAGGTGCCTGTCATCATGCACAGCTAATTTTTGTATTTTTAGTAGAGATGGGGTTTTACCATATTGGTCAGGCTGGTCTCGAACTCCTGACCTCAGGTGATCCACCCGCCTCAGTCTCCCAAAGTGCTGGGATTACGGGCATGAGCCACCGTGCCTGCCCAAAAGTAAGTTCTTAGAAGACAAAAACTACCTTTTTCATTAATACTATTATTGCTAATTAATAATAATGCTACTGGAAGAACCAAATGAAGTGACTAAGTAGTTATTATACTGAATTTTATTTCATTTAAGAATGTCAGAGCAGTATGTCAATTATAAACATTAAGCTATGCATAGTTTTTTTAGAAAAGAATACTAGCCTTATGAATTATAGTATTTTTCAATTGTTTTTCTGACTTATACCTGTATGTGTCTGATGATAATTTTTCCAAGGAAATAGATTATTTATGACTGTCTAGATAGTATATTTCAGTAAACTCTAAATGCCAAAATTAATTGATTCTCTCTCAATTTTTCTCTTCTCCCAATTGATAATGGAATCTCCTGTAAAGAATATTTCTGAGTGGGTGCAGTGGCTCATGCCTGTAATCTCAGCACTTTGGGAGGCCAAGGCGGGCAGATGACCTGAGTTCAGGTGTTTTAGATCAGCCTGGTGAACATGATGAAACCTCGTCTCTCCTAAAAATACAAAAAGTAGCCAGGTGTGGTGGGGGGCACCTGTAATCCCAGCTACTTGGGAGGTTGAGGCAGAGAACCGCTTGAACCCGGGAGGCAGAGGTTGCAGTGAATCAGGATCACACCACTGTACTCCAGCCTGGGCACCAGAGTGAGACCATGTCTCAAAAAACCAAAAAATGTTTTTTTTCACCAAACAGTTCATTTTGCCCTGTGTATGTAGAGTAAAAATCAAGTAGGCTAGGTGGTTTAATCAAGGAGTCACTTTACAAAACAGGTGGACACTCAAAAGTGCTGCTCCCCATCTCTGGGGCTAACATCTTATTCCTGCCTTCAGATCTTAACCATCATCATACTGTGTTTATCAGAATGCTCTCTTTCTGTGTACTGCATTAGTTCTTCAGACTAGTTCTTTTCTCCCTACCCCTTCCTCTTTCTTCTTCTTGCAGTATATTGGGCTTTCATATTCAAGGGCGATACATAGGATCTTCATTCTGTTGGCCATTGAGTAAAAAATATGTGTTTAAAATCTATTGTAATTAGGGATAAAGAAAAGATATGAAGACAAATGGGGATTTACTAGCTTGAAATATATGGAAAATACACTCAGATATATGGTGGGGAAGGTCAAAGAATTCCTGGATTTGTAAAATAGCATCGAAATTGTAAAATTTTAGGCAAATGAATAAAAGGTTAAACGCAATTCTCTTTAACCTTTGTTTGGGTCAGAGACCCATTTGAGAATTTGATGGAAGTTATAGACTCCTTCCATAAAAATGCATATCTACATACATATACAAACTTTTGCCTAAACTTTTATGGAGGAGGGAAACTTACAGTCCTAAAACATGATAGACTTCGTTAACATAGAATACCTTCTGCTGTAACTAGCTAGAAATGTTGAATTTAAATATGAATAATTTAATACCTACGTGAACTCACCAGCAAGGAACTCACCATGTGCCAAAATGATCAACAAGTTGAAAATTAGTTATAATGTTCCTGGAGATGATTTTCAGATTCAGAAATAGTTACATTGGTTATAAACTTGGATTTTAAGCTGGATATGCTGTCATGCGCCTGTAGTCGTAGCCACTTGGGAGGCTGAGGTGGAGTTCAAGGCCAGCCTGGGCAACAAATTGTGATCCTGTCTCTAAAATAAAAACAAACAGAAAAAAACATAAACTTGAGTTTTAATGTCTGCGAAGCGAATAGAGATGAGGTTTTGACCCTGCTCTGCTCCCCTATTCAAGGGGTGATAGGTACTGAAACTAAAACTTCTCTATAAAGCCAAGACCCTGGAAGGAATTTTTTTCTTTCTTTCTCTTTTTTTTTTTTTTGACAGAGTCTTGCTCTGCCTGCCAGACTGGAGTGCAGTGGTGTGATCTCAACTGACTGCAGCCTCTGCCTCCAGGGTTCAAGCAATTCTTGTTCCTCAGCCTCCTGAGTAGCTAGGATTACAAGTACAAGCTACCGTGCCTGGTTAATTTTTGTATTTTTATTAGAGACTGAGTTTTGTCATGTTAGTCAGGCTGGTCTTGAACTCCTGGCCATAAGTGATCTGCCCACTTTGGCCTCCTAGAGTGTTGGGATTACAGGCATGAGCCACCACACCGGGCTGGAAGGACTTTTTAACCTTGATAAAAGGAATAGAAAGTTTTTGTCATTGATCCAGGTAAAGCACAGAAGAATCTTGTTTTTACCCAGGGCTCTATGTGACTTTCATTAGAAATAAAATTCCCAAGGTGTTTCACACATTGGTTCAGAGTCTAAAATCATCCTATCCACTGGATGTAGACATTTCTTTTTCTTTTGAGATGCAGTTTCGCTCTTTTTGCCCAGGCTGGAGTGTAATGCCATGATCTCGGCTCACTGCATTGCCTCCTGGGTTCAAGTGATTCTCCTGCCTCAGCCTCCCGAGTAGCTGGGATTATAGGTGCCCACCACCATGTCCAGCTAATTTTATATTTTTAGTAAAGACGGGGTTTCACCCGTCTCTACTGCAAGTCCAGTGAGACCTAGTTAGCTAGGCTTTTCAGGATAGAGTACCAGAGAAAAGAGCTACACACAGAGGGAACTCCAAATGACTGTGTAGGGCCCCTCTTGAAAATTCAGTGAAGTACTAATTAGTGAATACTTGTGAAGAAACAACCCAAGGCGGTGAGAGAACCACCTGAAAGGATTAGAGAAAACAGTATCTGACAATCATGCACGAACAGTGCTGGGAATAGTGCCACTAACTAGATTAGAAAACTTCTATGGGGCACAGAACATTTGGTACTCAGAAGGGTCTTGCTTCAGATAACCTTAGCCTAAATGTTGCTA
>NW_012108363.1:6081819-6085213 GCF_000951045.1 Mandrillus leucophaeus
GGTTTCACCATGTTGACCAGGCTGGTCTCAAACTCCTAACCTCAGGTGATCCACCCGCCTTGGCCTTCCAAGGTGCTGGGATTACAGGCGTGAGCCACCATGCTCAGCTCAAAACTCTTAAAAGCAAGACCTGAAAGGACCAACTTGTTTCTAAGTTATTTAACTGCATCCAAGAGCAAAGTTTAAGAACAGAAATAGAATCAAATGATTAAAAAGGTAAGTGAGAATACAGTTCATTTTTGAGATGACAGCACAGGGAGCTCCATGGACCTAGTCTCTAGCAAACAAGTGTAACTGGTGAAAACTATTTTTAAAAACCAACCATTCAAGTCTCTGGAAGTTACTGGGTGTGGTGGTGTACCTGTAGTCTCAGCTACTTGGGAGGCTGAGGCAGGAAGATTGCTTGAGCCCAGCAATTTGAGACTGCAGTGAGCTATGATCATGCCACTGCATTCTGGCGTGGGTGACAGAGCAAAATCCCATCTCTTAAATTATATAGATAAAATATATATATAAGTAATGATAATATTTTATATATATATATAGGACATCCAGAAGGCCACACACATATCCAAAACTAGACCCATGTTCAGAAAACACACGAAAAGACCCCGAGCTTTTAACTGACTGATCTGTAGGCTCTGTGTAAGCAGGAAGTAAAGACTAAGGCTGAATTGAAAACAGCCTGGTTAAGTATGTAAGGAGTGCTCCAACTCAAAGCCAATCTGCAAAGACCAGGATAATAGTTTTTGTTTTGTTTTTGTTTCTAGGTTTTTAAGGAAATCTCTTTCAAATTTGTGACCCCTAAGCTAATTGAACAGAGATTTCAATGACCATGCATAACAAAGAATACAGTCTTTACAAAAATACTCTAGAAAACCAAATAAACAACTACAATCCCAAACAAGCAACAACAACAGACCTTGGATAAGGGAAATAATTTGATTTCTAGTGGCATCACATTATAATATTCAAAACATCCGGTTTTCAACAAAAAGTTACAAGATATGCAAAGAAACAAGAAAGTAGGGCATTCACAAGGAAAAGATAGTAGTAGTAACTATCCCCAAGGAAGGTGAGACATTGGATTTACTAGACAGTTTAAATCAGCTGTTTTAAATATGCTCAAGGAACTAAAGGAAACCGGGAGAACAATGTCTTACCAAATAGATCATATCAATAAGGAGATAGAAATAAAAAAAAGATCCAAAGTCAAATCCTCAAGCTAAAGATTGCAATAATTTCTTATAAGACTTACCAGTCATACATTGAAATAGTGTTTCTAGTTTCCATTACTGTTATTCTCCTGTTCCTTATGACAGACCTTTTAGGTTGACAGAACAGGCATTGCTATCCCTATTTTATATAAGAAGGATACAAGGATCAGATAAAGTAAGATTTACTTAAGTTTACCAGGTTCTTATGTGGCATAGCTAGAACTAGAGCCTGGGTAGGGTGGCATGGTAGTTAGGAGAACAAGTTCTGGAGTCAAATTGGCTGATTCTGTCTACCACTTACTAATTCTATCATTTTGAGCAAGTTATTTAACCTTTTTAAAGCTCCATTTCCTCATCTGTACAGTGGAGATATTTATAGTATCTATCCGTTAGGGTCATTCTGAGTGTCGTTCAGTGTTATATTGAAATAATATATACACTCCTTGGCCAATGCCTAAAAAATAGTAAATGCTTACCTATTGGATAATATTATTATTTGGACTATTCTAAGTAATGTTTTTCTCCCTACACCATGATGCTTTTATAGTTTTTTACTTTCATTCATGTAACCTTCTAGGATTGCCTTTGTCTTAATTGATCTTTTTGTTCTCTGAACATAACACTAACTCATCTTTACCAAACCAAAATAGTCACTATAATGCTGGCATTATAGACTTTAGCACATGTCTAATATATACTTAGATTTTATGTTTTTTAAAAAATGATCTACCAAACCTTAACATAGCATCTTGCCTTCACTGAGTCCTGAAAAAGATAGTTATTGGGTGAATTATTTCTAGCTGAAGTGAAGGCTTTGTGGAAGGGAGAGATTTTTGTTTTATTGATACATAACATTTTACATATTTATGGGGTACATGTCATAAATATGTATAAAATGTGTAATGATCAAGTCAGGGTATTTGGGTTATCTGTCACCTTCATTATTTATCATTTCTTTATATTGGGAACATTTTTAGTCCTCTCTTATAGCTACTTTGAAATACACAAGACATTATTGCTAACTACAGTCACCCTACAGTGCTACTGAGCATTAGAACTTATATCTTCTAATTGTATGTTTGTACCCATTAGTCAGCCTCTTATCATCCTTGAATTATCTGTGGAATTCAATGGATGGAGAGACCTGCTATATGAGCGAAGTTGTGCTAGCCAGAAGCACAGTGTATTTGGCCGTACGCGGTGGCTCACACCCATAATCCCAACACTTTGGGAGGCCGAGGCAGATGGATCACCTGAGGTCAGGAGTTCGAGACCAGACTGGCCAACATCGTGAAACCCTATCTCTACTAAAATACAAAAATTAGCTGGGCATGGTGGTGGGCACCTGTAATCCCAGCTACTTGGGAGACTGGGACAGGAGAATTGCTTGAACCTGGGAGGCAGAGATTGCAGTGAGCCAATTTCATGCCACTGTACTCCAGCCTGGGTGACAGAGCAAGACTCTGTCTCAAAAAAAAAAAAAAAAAAAAAAAAAAAGAGGCACAGTATATTCAGGACATGTATATTAAATTTAAAATGCCTGAACTAAGAGTGGCAGTAGGCATGGAAACCTGAAAAATTTTAGAAACTTTACCTCATTTGTTACAATTAACACCAGCAAGGTACCTAGTACTTGAAGATTTGGGGGTAGGGCATAGTTTCAGAATTTGAGATAAAGTCTAGTCTGTCATACTTAGGTTTTTAAAGGTATGGAAACAAAGTTGGGGGGTATGTGTGTGTAAAGGCAAGAAATGAAACACTTAACTTGCCATGGGTTTTGCTGATGAGTATGGTCATTATGTTTATGATTATCTGTCACTAGATGGTTGGACTCTACCTCTTCCTATAATTCCTGTTTTATGCCTTTGAAAGAGAATAATACTTAAAAAAATTGACAAATGGGTCTGAGTGGCAGAATTTTTGAGGTGTAATGTTTTTTAAAAATTATTTTTTTTTAGATGAAGTCTCACTATATTACCCAGGCTGGCTTCAAACTCCTGGGCTCAAGTGATCCTCCGCCTCAGCCTCCTGAGTAGCTGGGACTACAGGCATGCACTACTGTGCCCAGAAAGTGGCAGAAATTTTGGATTTGCCATTTTTTTTTTTTTTTTAATTGGAGTCTCACTGTGTCCACCAGGCTGGAGTGCAGTGGCACAATCTCAGCTCACTGCAACCTC
>NW_012108363.1:6085263-6090645 GCF_000951045.1 Mandrillus leucophaeus
CCGCCTCCTGGGTTCACGCCATTCTCCTGCCTCAGCCTCCCAAGTAGCTGGGACTACAGGCGCCCGCCACCATGCTCGGCTAATTTTTTATATTTTTAGTAGAGATGGGGTTTCGCCATGTTAGCCAGGATGGTCTCGATCTCCTAACCCTGTGATCCGCCTGCCTTGGCCTCCCAGAGTGCTGGGATTACAGGCGTGAGCCACTGCACCCGGCCAAAAAACCGTAATTTGTAAAACTGCAAAATGTCTTTTTGATTCTTCACATTCTTGCCCTCCAAAAAATGTTTTGGAAAAGACCTTTAAGATCATAGTTTACTATCAGTTTTAAATCTTTCTAGTAGTAACAGTGTTTTAAATTTACTTTACTATTGAATGTCAATGAAAAAATTTAAGTTGTCTTCTGTTTCAGTGCCTCAATATTCCGAATCTCTAGATTTCAATGTAGTCATACATTTCCCCCTCCTACCATGAGCTTCCTTTTCAAAAAAAAAAAACCAGGAAAAACAACTATTGCACCATTGCATTGTTTACTAAGTGTCAATTCTGTTCGTTTTTGTTTTTGTTTTTGAGACGGAGTCTCACTCTGTCACCAGGCTGGAGTGCAGTGGCACAATCTCAGCTCACTGCAACCTCTACCTCCTGGGTTCAAGCGATCCTCCTGCCTCAGCCTCCTGAGTAGCTGGGACTATAGGCACACACCACCACGCCCAGCTAATTTTTTGTGTTTTTAGTAGAGATGGGGTTTCACTATGTTGGCCAGGATGGTCTCAATCTCTTGACCTCATATTCTGCCCACCTCAGCCTCCCAAAGTGTTGGGATTACAGGCGTGAGCCTCCATGCCCAGCCACTAAGTGTCAATTCTTAGCATAGCTCAACACACATCTGCATTTCCAAAACCTTATGTGGTATGAGGCATCATGAGAGAAAGACCAGAATAAGCAATTTTGTTATCATGGTTGTCAAAAGGTAAGAAGCCTGAGGCTAATGATAGATAACAGTGCTGGTTTCTTGTGGATGGGGACTGGGCAGTGGGAAAAGAGCAGAGGAATACATGAAGTGGTTGCAGAAAGGAACTTTCCAAGCCCCGAAGAGGATGCATTAACTTGCTGTGTTAGTCTGTATGCAAGGCAGTATGTGGGCAAGATCTAATTCCTTGTTTGTGTTTTTCTGCTGCAGTACATGCCCTTACAGTCGGCCTCCCTTTGGCTATGGAAATTTTCCGAGTTCAATGCCAGAATGCCTTGGTTATTATGAAGACAGGTACCAAAAACATGAGGCTATATTTTCAGCTTTAAATAGAGACTATTCTTTTAGAGACTACTCAAGTGAACGCACACACAGCGAAAATTCTCGGAGTTGTGAGAACATGAATGGAACTTCTTTCTATAACAGTCATAGCCACAGTGGGGAAGAATACTTAAACCCTGTGCCTCAACTGGACATTGGAGCCTTGGAGAATGTCTTCACAGCCCCGACATCAACTCCTTCTAGCATCCAGCAAGTCAATGTCACTGACAGTGATGAGGAGGAAGAAGAAAAAGTGCTCAGGGATTTATAATTTTAAAACAAATATGCACAGAAAATAAACATTTCTTAAAATATATTCTGGGTCAGTTGGTATGAGAAAAAAAAAGCCTAGAATTCTTTGTTGAAAGTTTTTTCAGTCATGATTTGAGGAGTTAAAACCAAATGCAATTTATGTCTTCATAAAATTTTCATTAGTGAAACTAGAGTCTGGATGTTTCATTGTAGGAATATTTAAGTTATTAAGTAGTTTATTTTTAATGGCTGAAATTTGCATCAACATATATTATTATTACTTTATCCTGGAACATGCAAAATACTGAAGCCTCACAATTGTATGTGAGGGGAAAAGGGGTATAAATCTAGCATAGTGTGATTTTTATTTTATCTCAGGATACATTTTTTTAATGATTTTTTGTTTGCTGTTTATGTAATACTTATGGATGTTGTCAATTTTTGATATAACATTTTGAAAGTATTTTGACAACTCTTAGTGAACTTGGACGCGGTTGCTAAATTTAACTTACACTAATAACAAATTATAAGTTCCAAATGTGTTTTAATGGCACCTGGGTGATTCCTTCAGCTAAATTTAGTCATTTCTGTTTCTAAATATTTTATCATTTTAAAGTATTTTTTTCCATTTGGCATACATTGTTCTTTGTTGTAATTAAATAAACATAGATAAAATTGTTCTTGTTGAATGTTTTCTGTTTGGGGGATAGAAATAGGCAAACAGAATATTATTCATAGAAGATTATTTTCTATACCATATACAGATACTCATTTTTACCTAATAGTCTCCAGAATTGCATAGATTCTGTTAGCTCACATGAGACTTAAACATGTATCAACAAAGATGTGCACACATTCTGATGCCATTTCCAAACTCTTTACACATATGTACACGTGACTTAAGCACGTCCCAGAATGGAAGAGCTCTTCCAGATTTGGCTCAAGCAGCTGTCTTGAAAACTGTGAAGTTTATTTAAGAGCATGTGGAATTTATTTAATTCACGATCAACAAAAAAAAACTCTACCTGTGACATAACCTGCTGGTAAGTACCCAGTTAGGGATTGAGAAGGCCTTTTTAGAACAGTATCAGGACGGCCAGAGTTGAGATCATGGTAAAAGATCTCTAAGGTACAAAGTGAATTGATGATGGGAAATAGTCACCAACCAATACACTTTTTCTTCAATTACCATATAATTTATGCAAATTGAGATCCTGCTACTTAAAACAGTGTGGAAATTGTGTGTGGAAATCTCTTCTAAGCTTCCACGTTCTTCCTTTACTACACCTGTATTTGTTTCTTAAACAAAATTTCTTAATGTAATACATTTCATCAGACAACGTTTATTGTACGACATTTCCCAATACAAATTTTGTTTTCATGGTTTTATATTCTTTATTACTATGCTCAATGCCATTTTGATGTCATTAAAGAGCAAAACTAGAATTTCTTGGTGATAGAAAGCAAACATTATGTCACCTCACATCTGAACTAAAGTAACATTTGATTGTCTACACATTTGATATCTATACCATTAAGGAGAAATGGATGCAACAGTTTGACCTATTTTACCTCATCTCATTTAATAGCACCTTTGTGACTAACTGGATTTTTACCATAGACCTTATTATAGACAAATTGGTTGGTGGAATCACTGTATAAAGCAGTGAATGAGATAAAGCATAGGTCAGTATATCCTAACTGCCTGTCTGTAGGGTAGCCCTGCCCCTCTCCAATTCTTTCCTTAAACTTTTCTTTTAATGGCTAACGCTGGGCAATTCTTTTACTCTTCCTCTTCCTCAGTGCTGGGATCAGAAGCCAGGAGTTTAGATTGTTTAGATCCACAGTACGATTTGGGCTGGGAAATATGAGTATTTCATTTAGAAAGTACCTAATTGCAGATAAGCATTCCCAACTACAAATGCCCATATCTGATCATTTACAGCTTTTCAAACCACCGACTAGAGATCTACAGACCAAACAAAGCCCTGCCCCACTGGCAGTAATTAATTCATCTGCCTTTCTAAGTCATCAGGTGAAATTCTCCAAGTTCAAAGGCACAAGTACTTTCTAATAGGTCTCACTGCCTTGTTTGTTAGGTAATGACATTTGTTATAAGAATAGTCTCAAAATATGTTGAAATCTCAATATGTTTAGAATGTCACTCAGCTGTTCTATGCTTTGGGCAAAACTGCTGTGGCTATTTGCAAATGAAAACTAGTTTCACTGCAAATTGACTGAAAATAGAGTTAGTCTGAACTTTCAAGGAGCTGAGTTACCAAATTTAGGAGGACAAGAGCAGTATTTCTTTACATTTGTCAGTGAGATCCAAGCCTTTTAGATATTCTGACAAAATTTGGTCAAATAAGTTTGGAAAAAACATGTCACACCCCATCTTAAAGAGTGTCAGTGTCCATTATTATTGTTATGTCTCAAAAGTCTTACAGTAAAGAAACATGTTAAACTCTATTTCAGCATTTCCCAATCTTATTTAGGGTGAACTCCCCCAACTTTTTGTGTTAACATATCACCTACTAACATCTCACAGAGCACACTTCAGAAAACAATAATAGCTGGTGGCTTTGGTTTAAAAATTGTTGACTTTGCATATGGTTTTCTGCATTGGGTAGTTCAAACTCCTTAGTGAAAGCACTGGCTGAATAAAGTTTTCTTCATTGTATCTTAATGGTCTTAAAAGATTGAAAAACTGAAACTTATAATTGTTAATTTACTGGCTATTAAACTGGCTTTTTAAATGATACTTTAAGTTCTGGGATTTATGTGTAGAACGTGCAGTTTTGCTACATAGGTATACGTGTGCCATGGTGGTTCGCTGCACCCAACAACCCATCATCTACATTAGGTGTTTCTTCTAACGCTATCCCTCCCCTAGCCCCCCACCCCCTGACAAGCCCCGATGTGTAATGTTTCCTTCCCTGCGTCCACGCGTCCTCATTGTTCAGCTCCCACTTATAAGTGAGAAGATGCGATGTTTGGTTTTCTGTTCTTGTGTTAGTTTGCTGAGAATGATGGTTTTCAGCTTCATCCATGTCCTTGCAAAGAACGTAAACTCATACTTTTTTGTGGCTGCATAGTATTCCATGGTGTATATGTGCCACATTTTCTTTATCCAGTCTATTGCTGATGGGCATTTGGGTTGGTTCCAAGTCTTTGCTATTGTGAATAGTGCTGCAATAAACATATGTGTGCATGTATCTTTATCGTAGAATGATTTATAATCCTTTGGGTATATACCCAGTAATGGGATTGCTGGGTCAAATGGTATTCCTGTCTCTAGATCCTTGAGGAATCGCCACACTGTCTTCTACAATGGTTGAACTAATTTACACTCCCACCAGCAGTGCAAAAGCGTTCCTGTTTCTCCACATCCTCTCCAGCATCTGTTTTCTGACTTTTTAATGATTGCCATTCTAACTGGCATGAGATGGTTTCTCACTGTGGTTTTGATTTGCATTTCTCTAATGACCAGTGATGATGAGATTTTTTTGACATGTTTGTTGGCTGCATACATGTCTTCTTTTGAGAAGTGTCTGTTCATATTCTTTGCCCACTTTTGGATGGGGTTGTTTCTTTTTCTTGTAAATTTGTTTAAGTTCCTTATATATTCTGGATATTAACTCTTTGTTAGATGGATAGATTGCAAAAATTTTCTCCCATTCTGTAGGTTGCCTATTCACTGGGATGATAGTTTCTTTTGCTGTGCAGAAGCTGTTTAGTTTAATTGGATCTCATTTGTCAATTTTGGCTTTTGTTGCCATTGCTTTTGGTGTTTTAGTCATGAAGTCTTTGCCCATGCCTATGTCCTGAATGGTATTGCCTAG
>NW_012108363.1:6090695-6093236 GCF_000951045.1 Mandrillus leucophaeus
CTTTTGTTGCCATTGCTTTTGGTGTTTTAGTCATGAAGTCTTTGCCCATGCCTATGTCCTGAATGGTATTGCCTAGGTTTTCTTGTAGGGTTTTTATGGTTTTAGGTCTTATGTTTAAGTGTTTAATCCATCTTGAGTTAATTTTTGTATAAGGTGTAAGGAGGGAGTCCAGTTTCAGTTTTCTGCCTATGGCTAGCCAGTTTTCCTAACACCATTTATTAAATAGGGAATCTTTTCCCCATTGCTTGTTTTTGTCAGCTTTGTCAAAGATCAGATGGTTGTAGATGTGTGGCATTATTTCTGAGGCCTCTGTTCTGTTCCATTGGTTTATATATCTGTTTTGGTACCAGTACCATGCTGTTTTGCTTACTGTAGCCTTGTAGTATAGTTTGAAGTCAGGTAGCATGATACCTGCAGCTTTGTTCTTTTTGCTTAGGATTGTCTTGGCTATATGGACTCTTCTTTGGTTCCATATGAACTTTAAAGTAGTTTTTTCTAATTCTGTGAAGAAAGTCAATGGTAGCTTGACGGGGATAGCACTGAACCTGTAAATTACTTTGAGCAGTATGGCCATTTTCACAATATTGATTCTTCCTATCCGTGAGCATGGAATGTTTTCCCATTTGTGTGTGTCCTTTCTTATTTCCTTGAGCAGTGGTTTGTAGTTCTCCTTGAAGAGGTCGTTCACATCCCTTATAAGTTGTATTCCTAGGTATTTTATTCTCTTCATAGCAATTGTGAATGGGAGCTCACTCAGATTTGGCTCTCTGTTTCTCTATTATTGGTGTATAGGAATGCTTGTGATTTTTGCACATTGATTTTGTATCCTGAGACTTTGCTGAAGTTGCTTATCAGCTGAAGGAGATTTTGGGCTGAGACGATGGGGTTTTCTAAACATACAATCATGTTGTCTGCAAACAGAGACAATTTGACTTCCTCTCTTCCCATTTGAATACCCTTTATTTCTTCCTCTTGCCTGATTGCCCTGGCCAGAACTTCCAATACTGTGTTGAATAGGAGTGGTGAGAAACGACATCCTTGTCTTGCGCCGGTTTTCAAACGGCTTCTAGCTTTCGCCCATTCAGTATGCAATATATTGACTGTGGATTTGCCATAAATAGCTCTTGTTATTTTGAGATACATTCCATCAATACCTAGTTTATTGAGAGTTTTTAGCATGAAGGGGTATTTTTTTTTTTGAAGACCTTTTCTGCATCTATTGAGATAATCATGTGGTTTTCGTTATTGTTTCTGTTTATGTGATGGATTATGTTTATTGATTTGCATATGTTGAACCTGCCTTGCATCCCATGGATGAAGCCGACTTGATTGTGGTGGATAGCCTTTTTGATGTGCTGCTGGATGCGTTTTGCCAGTATTTTATTGAGGATTTTTGCATTGATATTCATCAGGGATATTGGCCTGAAATTTTCTTTTTCTTGTTGTGTCTCTGCCAGGTTTTGTTATCAGGATGATTCTGGCCTCATAAAATGAGTTAGGGAGGAGTCCCTCTGTTTCTATTTAAACTGGTTTTTTAAGGAAAGTTGATATTGCACCCAAGAATTCAAGCAGGCAAATGTGCTAAATAGATACACAAGTATGTTTTTCACTGTGTCAACCAGCTGTTGGTAGGATTACTCCTGAGGCAAAAAATATGAACTGCGTTTGAAAATTGTAGTTTGGAACTGATTTTGAAATGAATTTCTGGAGATTCTATGAACTGCTTGCAATATTTTAAAGTAGTATGATTTTGATGGGGGCGGAGTAATTCTGAAAATTTTTTGTCTTACATTTTGGAACAGATTTTGCTGGGACACATTTTTTTAGCTTTCTGGGTCATCTTAACTTTTTAGGATTTAAGAGAATTTTCAAAGGCATCACAATAAAACTACTTATCTAAAAACAAGTGTAGGAGTTGCCTTTTATCACATTCTACTTAATGAAAAATTTCACAACTTCTTGACAGATTTACCCTTTATCTCTGAATTCTGCTTTCAGACCACCGATTCAACTTTACAAATCTCTCCTTTGTGATGATGAGTTTAACATGCACAAATCTTAGTAAAATTTTCTCAAAGTAATGAATATTTGTAAGAAAAGGGGGGGAATGGGAAAGGGCTGCTTGCAACACCTTTACATCTCTGGCTCTTTCTCTGAAACCACTTGGTAATGTTCTTTTATTTTTATTTTTATTTTTTATTTTTTGAGGCGGAGTTTTGCTCTTGTTGCCCAGGCTGGAGTGCAATGGTATGATCTCAGCTCATTGCAACCTTTGCTTCTGGGTTCAAGCGATTCTCCTGCCTCAGCCTCCCGAGTAGCTGGGAGGGATTACAGGCGCACGCCACCATGCCCGGCTAAATTTTTATATTTTTAGTAGAGACAGGATTTCACCATGTTGACCAGGCTGGTCTCAAACACCTGACCTCAGGTGATCTGCCCTGGCTACACAAAGTGCTGGAAATACAAGCGGGATTACAGGCGTGAGCCACTGCACCCGGCCGAAATGTCCCCTTCCCTTCCCTCCCCTCCCCTCCCCTCCCC
>NW_012108363.1:6093344-6098134 GCF_000951045.1 Mandrillus leucophaeus
TTTTTGATGGAGTCTTACTCTGTCGCCTAGGCTGGAGTGCAGTGGCATGATCTCGGCTCACTGCAACCTCCACCTCCCCGGTTCAAGTGATTCTCCTGCCTCAGCCTCCCAAGTAGCTGGGATTACAGGCATGTGGCACCACTCCCAGCCAATTTTTGTATTTTTTTAGTAGAGATGGGGTTTCACCATGTTGGCCAGGCCGGTCTCGAACTCCTGACCTCAAGTGATCCATCTGTCTCTGCCTCCCAAAGTGCTGGGATTACAGGCGTGAGCCACCACACCTGGTCCGAAATGTCCTATTTCTTAAAATAATGATCAGCATGTCCGGCCCTGTAGCTCACGCCTATAATCCCAGCACTTTGGGAGGCCAAGGCAGGCAGACCACGACGTCAGGAGATCGAGTCCATTCTGGCCAACATGGTGAAACCCCGTCTCTACTAAAAATACAAAAATTAGCCAGGCATGGTGATGCATACCTGTAATCCCAGCTATTCAGGAGGCTGAGGCAGAAGAATTGCTTGAACAAGGGAGTTGGAGGTTGCAGTGAGCCAAGATCACACCATTGCACTCCAGCCTGGTGACAGAGTGAGACTCCATCTCAAAAAAAAAAAAAATAAATAAATTTTATACACACACACACGTATGTATATCTCAGCACCTTACCTGTATTTTTTTTTTTTCTTTAGAAAGCTAAGTTTTTGCCTGTGCTCCCTGGGCACACTGTGGAGGCTGACTAATCCTCCTGGAGAATGTCTTCTTTTAAGCTGTATGGAAGGTATAGGGTGACCAACTGTCCCGGTCTTGGTTTGCACAGGACTGAGGAGCAGGGGGTTCCTGAACATAAGACTTTCAGTGCTAACATCAGGAAACTCCTGGGCAAACTGTGATGAGTTGATCACCCTAATGAGAGCGGCAGGCGGCTGCCAAATGCCTAGGCAGATAGGGGTGGGCCTGTGGTGAAACCCCACTCCAAGCCGGAGACAGTTTAAAGCCTGAAAGCCAAGCTACAAGTTAAATCATCGGACTGGATTGAGAAATTGTCTTCCCGTTTGGCCCGCTTTCCTCTGATTGGTCCTTACCCTTCACCTATTTTATATATACCTACCCTTTCCTAATTGGCTTTCTACACTATCATGCCCACCTTTGAGTGATATCTTTGCTTTAAACATTTTTGCGTACTAACAAACCAATCAGCACATAAGCCCTATTCTGAGTCCCTAAAAGGCAGACTCAGCCACACGAAGAACTTTCCTGTCTTGAGGTAGGGGGACCAGCCCCATGTCCCCTCTCTGCTAAAAGCTGTGTCATCACTCAATAAAATTCTTCTCTGCCCTCCTCACTCTTCAATGTCCTGCCTATCTTCATTCTTCTTGGGCGTGGTACAAGAGCTCAAGAAGGCCCAATGCAGGTACAAACTATCACACAGGTGAGCTGGGGCATGCCAGCGTGGCTGAGCGACATCTGGGCGGGGCGTCATCAGCCAGGGGTCCCCAGCTTGCAAAGTGACCGAGAAGAAAAATCCTACATCACTAATAAAGAAAATGAATGTTGAATTATTCAGAAAGCTGGCTTATGCAGAGTATGTTATTCAGCTGTAGGACTTGAAATTACCATGCCTTACACTTGAAGGCAGATTACAGCTGAATTTGTGTGGGGCCTGTTAGGAAGGCATGGAATAAGATATAGGAGGTGTGGGACTCTAAGGGAACTGGAGAAATGTAACTGTTCAAAATTGGGTTGCTTTTATCAGATACCTTTAAGTTTACTTGGAAGACTCAAAGAAAAATCATCAAAGCTGTACCTTTTAGTGATATTTCACTTTACAAACCAGGGACAGAGTGCATTTTTCTTAACACGGAGTTTTTGTTTTAAACTTTTGTACTGTTTCCCCAAAAATGATAGAGTAATATTGGCCTAGAGTCTTTTTTTTTTTTCTTCTTTTCTTTTCTTTCTTTTGAGACACAGTTTCATTCTTTTGCCCAGGTTAGAGTGAAGTGGCACAATCTTGGCTCACTGCAACCTCTGTCCCCTGACACCTGGGTTCAAGTGATTCTCCTGCCTCAGTCTCCCAAGTAGCTGGGATTATAGGCGCCCACCACCATGCCCGGCTAATTTTTGTGTTTTTAGTAGAGATGGGGTTTCGCCATGTTGTCCAGGCTGGTATCGAGCTCCTGACCTCAGGAGATCGACCCACCTCGGCCTCCTGAAGTGCTAGGCTTACAGGCATGAGCCACTGCTCCCGGCCTGGCCTAGAGTCTTTGGTGCAACACAAAGCTAGGCTGTTTTGGCACAGATAATGTCCCAACTATTTTTAGGTGTCTCTGAGACACCATCTATGGCAGTGGTTTTCAAATGTTGTCGATGCACCACCTCCAACAAAATGACTCTGAATGCTTGTTAAAAATGCAGCCAATCCTCAGACCTATAGAATCAGAATATCTTGGGCTAGAGCCTGTGAATATGCATTTTTAGTAAGCTTTTCAGGTGATTCTTAAGTATATTTACCATTGACACCATAACATTTTTTTGACAACATGTAATGTTTGCAAGACTTATTTTCAAATTTTATGTATGAAAACAACATAACCGCACTAAAGGGAATTTTCCAAGGAGAAACAAGCCTTTAACCATCCAATAATCATTTTTTTATGATGCTCTTTCTAATATTTGTTTATGTACACACACATCTTTCACACGATTATAATCACAGCACATACACAGTCTCGCATTTTCTCAGTATTTTGTCATGAGCTGTTTCTCATACTTTATGCTTTCATAAATGATCACCTTCCATGTTTGTATAATATTGCTTCAGGCAGATGTGCCATAACTAATCATATCAAAGAGTTGGGATTGTAGTTTCTTCTAAAGAGATTTCAGAAATTTGTCCTGGTAAATGTCAATGATGAGATCTTAGAGTGAATTCTCTTACTGACAAATGAAAAGGAGGGATTTTCTTGAAGCAGCCATCATTCCAGTGACATGAAGGGCTTTAAGGTCAGAATTGTGCTGAGGTCATTGTAAATCCAAGCACTGAACAGCTAGGGCCAGCAGACTCATCTCAGGAGGACTTTGTTTTTTATTTATTTATTTATTTTTGAGACAGAGTCTCCCTCTGTTGCCCAGGCTGGAATGCAGTTGAGCGATCCCAGTTCTCTGCAGCCTCTCCCTCCCAGGTTCAAGTAATCTTCTGCCTCAATCTCCCAAGTAGCCAGGATTACAGGCCCCCACCACTATGCTTAGCTAATTTTTCTATTTTTAGTAGAGACGGAGTTTCACTATCCAGGAGGGCTTTAGATCACAACATGAAGGATGACAACGAAGATGTGGAAAGAAGGGTGCTTCCTGGTGTCCCTCCTGCCGAGGGGGACATGATACGCATTAGTTCTCCTTGTTGGACAGTCTTTGCTATGTGACTTCCCCTGCCTAATTGCTACTCATTCTTCACATCTCAGTGTAGAGGTCCACCAGTTGTTTCCCAATGGCTGCTTTCCTTTTCTTTTTTAGTAATAGAACCTGAGTTTTTAGTTACGTACATGGCCGTTCTGAATAAAGACTTTGTTTCATCTCCTCAAGCAAGGTGTGACCAAGTACCCAAGTTCTGGACTATAACATTTCAATGGAAGTTTCATGTGCACCTTCCAGAAAATATTTTTAAAGGAAGAGATTATACCCTTCTCTGCCCTTTTGTCCTTCCTACTGTGAGGAATATGGGAGGGATGGTTGGAATGTGAACAACCCTTTTGGACCACATAGGACTCATGCTGAAGAGGGTCAAAAAACAAGATGGGAGCATCATACCAGCAATGGATTACTTTCCTCAGGACTTTTATATGAGAGAAAAATGTATTTCTACCTAGTTTAATCCACTATAATTTTGTGTTCTGTGTCACATGCAGCTGAACCAAATTCTAACTCATTCAGAATTCTTCCCTCCGGAAAGCATTCTCTCATTTTCATTTTCAAAGACTAATTGTTCCTGCTTTGTGTTCCCATAGCAACTTTGTTTATATCTCCCCCTAGATTCTAAGCTCCTTGGGGGCCAACCATGACCCATGTCTTCTCCTAGAAACTAGAAAAAAGAAGTATACGTTGACTAGCAGAATAACAAATGCATCCCTGTATTCTAAACCTGACTAATGGAATTAATAGGCTGGCTGGCAAGCAGTGCTTCTTATGTCTGATTGCCCATATAAATTACCATGAAGCTTAAAAATAAAAGAAAGAGGAAAAAAAGAAATTCCCTGAACCACTGGCATTTGAATATTTGAGGATGCAACCTAAGAATCTATCTTTTAAAGACTTCCGAGGTGATCTTGAAACCCACCAGGTAATGATTCACAAAATGGAATTTGGGGCCAGGAACAGTGGCTCACGCCTGTAATCCCAGCACTTTGGGAGGCTGAGGTGGGCGGATTGAAATGTCAGGAGTTTGAGACCAGCCTGGCCAACATGGTGAAACTCCATCTCTACTAAAAATATAAAAATTAGCCAGATATGGTGGCACGCACCTGTAATCCCAGCCACTCGGGAGGCTGAGGCAGGAGAATTGCTTGAACCTGGGAGGCGGAGGTTGCAGTGAGCGCGGATCGAAATGTCAGGAGTTTGAGACCAGCCTGGCCAACATGGTGAAACTCCTTCTCTACTAAAAATACAAAAATTAGCCAGATATGGTGGCACGCACCTGTAGTCCTAGCTACTCAGGAGGCTGAGGCAGGAGAATTGCTTGAACCTGGGGGGCGGAGGTTGCAGTGAACCGAGATCACATCACTGCACTCCAGCCTGGGTGA